>NW_017616592.1:1402380-1829880 GCF_001879475.1 Ipomoea nil | reverse complement strand
AAAATAAAACAATTCAAGACCAAGTCATAAATATTGTTGACTAGAGATGAAAATCAAAATACATCAAGATAAAAATTATTTAAAACATAATTAATTAGATAAAATAGTTTTAATGGAAAATATATTATAAATCACTTATCTCACTATTAATATTTAAAATAATAATAAAAAGAGAAGAAGTCACAATGTTACAAATAAAAAAAATCAATTATAATTCTCACTATTAATAGTAAAAAAATGTCGAAAACAAAAGTTAACTCATCTCCCTATTAATATAAAAAAATGAAAAAAAAAACCACAATATTACAAATAAAAAATCCAATTAAAATTCTCACTATTGATATTTAAAAATTCAAAAATCAAACTAAATGCTTTAGGGTTCAAAACACAAACTTGTAGAACATATATTACATAGAAGTAATGGGTTTACCATCCAAGCCAAGCGCAACCAACCTTTAATTACATTTTGATATATTTAATATATATATTATATCTATGGGGTGGGTGTGTGGGGCCAGTTGCCCCCACGTAATGCACCCATTGTGGCTCCGCCATTGGCCCATGAGATGATGAGGCATGTGATATGATGTTTCACATTCTTGTGCCTGCTTTTCTCTCGCTTTCTTTTTATCTGGAAGTATTAGAAATCGTAAATATGTAGTGATATTTTAAGAAATTTTTTGCTAATACGTGAAAAGAATAAGCACCCAGGCCAACAATTTTACCAAGACAACCTTAATTAATAAAAAATGATTGTTAATAAATGTGTATTGGGGCAAATTATATTATGCACCGCGGTGCATAATGGATTATGCACCGCGCGTCTTTTTTTTTTAAATGAAAATAAACAGTGTTTGTTTCCGCCGTTTCGCACCTTTTTGCAAAAAGCAACTCTGTTATTCAGTGTCATTTTGTATACACTGCAGTTTCAGTTCAACACAACTACAGTTTCATTTCGATATAACTATAGTTTCATTCGATATTTATAGACTCAAATATGTGAAAATGTTATTTAATTTTATTTTATATACACTATAGTTTCATTAAAACACAACTACATGATCATTTTGATATAATTACAGCTTCATTGTACAATATACACTCAAATATGTGAAATGTTATTCAGTTTCATTTTATATACACTGCAGTTTCATTTCACTATAACTACAGTATCATTTTGATATAACTGCAGTGTCGGTTTAGATATACTGTAGTGTCAGTTGGTGTTTAATACACCAAACAAGCAGACTCCGTTAACTCTAACGGCGGGCCGTTTCTTTACTTAAATAAAACGACGTCGTTTTGACAGTGTCGATTTAAACACACTGTAGTATCTGCCGCGCGGTGCATAATCGATTATGCACCGCGGTGCATAATATAACGACCCGTGTATTGGCACGATTTGAAATACAGGAGTACATGCCTAATATGATTATATACCTACGTACTTATCTTACCACTTTAATTTGTCCCAAATATATAACCATTTTGGTTTAGAAGGCATTTAATATGGAATACCGACATAGGAACTTGGCAAGACGTCCCTTAATTTAATTGGAAGAGAAAATGCTTAATGCATTTGATCATATTAAAGCACCAGCTAGCATTATATTGAACTGTAGTTTGAAAGTAGACAACCAAAGACTTCAACAACTCCAATTAGACTAATACATACATCCTGTCTTCAAATTTAAACCTTCTAACGGCCATCACTATCTTATCCCTATATTGTCTCCAGCATCTTCCAATGGGCCACAAACTTGGACTTCCCAAATCCCACTCCCGGCGGCTTCCTCGTGGAAATAGTCCAACAATTGGCGCTCCCACAGCGAATCTGTAACAACCAAGCTGCGCAACTCCGAGCACACGCCGCATACTCCTCCTACAATATCTAGTACAGACACTTTCTCTATAATTTTCAGCTTCAGATCATCCAGGAGTTCCATGAAGTACGGCGATGGTGCAGGGATTTCACTCAGACCACTGTCTTTCTCATTCTCTCCTCCAACCCTTCTCCTCTTCTTTCTCCCATCATTTTTAGCCATTGATCGAAGATGCCCTTACAACTTTCTTCCAAAACCTAGCTAGGCAGGGCGTCCACGAATGAAGAAATCGACCGAGATCTGGTCTAGTTTAAGGAATTAAACAAACTTCATCCTAATTTTACTCTGCTAAAATGAATAGCTAGATTTCACAATCGCGTCCTCATTCTACCAATAATGAATTCTTCGAAAAATCAGTATATATCATTCCCCAATCGTTATACCCTACACCACGGCGCACATAGCACTGTGCGCCACGCCTCCCAAAACGACGTCATTTTGGGGTCGTTTTAGGATGCGCGGTAGGAAGTTACTGGGATTATGTATATTTGTTCACAAAGTTATGTGTATTTGTTCACAAAGTTATGTGTATTGGTTCATATAGTTATGTATATTTTTTATACAATTATGTATATTCTTTTTATATAATTATGTACATCCGAATCAGAAAATTTGTGTGTATTATGTTAAGAGTTGATGTGTATTATGTTAAAAGTTTATGTTTATTATGTATTATGTTAGATTATGTGTATTATCTTTTAAAAAGAGTATGTATATTTTGTTATATAATTATGTACATTCATGTATACAATTATGTGTATTCTAGTATAACATTATGTACATTCTTGAACAGCGAGTTTTTTTTTAAAGAAAAAACTACTACCATTCACTGGGGCGGGAAATTTTAAAAAAAAAATAAAATTAAAACGACGTCGTTTTGCATCTGGGCGCATAGTGCAACGTGCGCCGTAGTGTAGGATATAAATTGCCATCATTCCCGCGATTGCTTTATTTGCTTCCCATATCTGAATTGAATTTTTGATTTTTTTTAAAATCTTATGTCATGGAAAACGTCTCTGGATTTTTAGTCCGAAAATATTTTCAAATTATTTATTTTCAAGGTTTATCTTCTCTATCATTTTTTAATGTCAATCGGGCCCGAACTCGATGGGCTAGACCGATAAACTGAATCTAATAGGGCTATGGCCCGAACGGGCTAAACCGATAAACTGAATATGATAGGGCTATGGCCCGAACGGGCTAGCCCAATAAAAAATATTAGCCCAATGAGCCAGAAACTGATAAGTCCAATGGCCCGATAGCGCTAACCCGATAACCTGAACTATTGAAAAATATTCTTTATTATAGAAGTAATGTGAAACATAACATACATGGAATTTATAGGTGAGTTCAACTTTAATAATTTTTTTTATTACATTTTTAAATAAAATTTTGATAAGTATATTACAATATAAATTATTTTATAGTGTAACTGTGTAAGTATATAAGTATATAACTTACTGTAAATATTATATTATAGTGTAACTGTGTAAGTATATAAATTATTTTTAGTTAGAATTTAGAAATGTCGATTTAGATTAATTGAATTATGTATAAATTTATATTTATTAGTGTATATGTCCTAGTTTGAAATATAATTATAATTTATTCAACACTGATATATTTTATATGTAATATTTTAATTTTAATTTTATAATTATAATATTATTAAGTTATGAAGTTTATAAAATGTATAGTTTATAACTTTACTTAATTTTTGTAATAAATAGTATTTAAATTAGTTAAATATATAATAATATTAATATTAATATAAAATTACAATTAAACGTATTAATTAATACTTATAAAAATAATTACTCCGTAATAATCATAATAGGACTAAGTTATATATATATATATATATATATATATATATATATATATATATATATATATATATATATATATATGATTGGTTTTTAGTGATAATGGGATGTGGAATGATGGAGGAAGGTGTAATCGGGAATTAGAAACTCCCGAGTGTCGAACTCAAGGATGTCAAGTCGGAGCAAGTAAAATGCAAGACAATTAGGTATCACAACGTGTCAATAAGATATGCTAGGTGCAAGATGAAGATAGCAAGGAAACAAGGTTGTAAGCATAAGGAAGATAAAGAAATAAAAGAAAACATACAAGTAAGTATGTAAAGTAGATAGGGTTGAATGATGTAGTGTAGATTATGATGCACTTAAATCATTTAACATAGGTAAGGAGGATGTATATGCTAAGTCTAGGGAATGGCTTATGTCCTTTCATAACATAGACTACTAGGACTTGCCTAGACCTTTCCTCGAACACCTTACCTACATTACCTTCCCAACCAAATTCCGTAGGATTCCTTGAGCTAGGAAATGTCAAGGATGGGAGCTTGAATTGACCTAGCAAAGTTCATTCACTCAACACAATCCTAGGAGTTGGCCTAGCTCCTTGGATGCATACAAAACAATCCAAAATAACAAGACAAAGAAGCATAGCAATCAATCAATCCCTAATTCAAGAACTAAGTCCCATTGGCATCATAATCTCACACATCCACAATTCAAACCAGAGCAATCTAAGCACTCATCATCATTACAAAGATAGCAAACACAAGATTAAATTTGAAATAATAAACAAGGAAGAGATGTTACCCAAATCTTCAATCTATTGTGCAAGCATCCAAGAGAAATTGTAGAACAATGAGTGTGGATCTTCAAGGAAATGTAAATCTAGCCTAACCCTAATCTACCCTAACCTAAGAGAGCTGAATTGAAAGGTGAGGAAACGGAGAAAATATTTCTCTCAAAACAATCCCCTTACAAGCCTTTTTATAACCCTAGAATCTGAAAGTTCATTTAATTGTCCCGTCAACGCAGCTGCAACGCACGTTGCGAGCTGCGTTGAACTTTTTGGAATTTTCGCCCAAAATGAAAGTTGTATCCCTTGAAGAGCCTGAACCATAGCCACTTGAATCACCTCATTTGGACACTCCTAGCTCAAGATATGATAATTTTTTAGAACTGTCGCCGGAATACCCTGAAAATGACAATGTTTTGCTATTTTTCTACAAATGCAATAGAATTAGTCATTAATCCTAATTTCTATCAAATTTAGCTAATTAAGCATGAATTAGGCATAAAGAACTCCAATTATAGCACAATTTACCTATTAAACACCCTACAAAACATAGCATATTTGGCGCTTATATATATATATATATATATATATATATATATATATATATATATATATATATATATATATATATATATAGGGGAACCTTCAAGTAGGAACCTTTGGTTAGGTAAGAACGTAAGAACCAATCCAAGCCCCACGTATTCACCCAATCAACGGTCACTACTGGAAATTATGAAATTTCCGACCATCTGAAAGTGATCTTAAATCAAGTCAAAAGCCTTGTTCCGACCACTTTTGGTATCCGGAAAAACCTTTATTGCTATTTCCGACCACTTTTTGGTATCAACTTGATTTAAGATAACTTTTAGGTGGTCGGAAATTCCATAATTTCCAGTAGTGGGTGTAGATAAAGTAAACATTTAGATTTAGATCTTTACTATATTTAATTAAAAATGATACTAGTGTAATTTCGTACGAGAACCAATTATATAATAATATTTTATTTGAAATCAATCCAAGAATCTAGGAAGATTATATTAACAAGGAATCCAATTTTACTCCAAAGTCGCCGTCTGCCAACACTGCGCAGGAGTACACCCGCCACCGCCGATTTCGAATGCTGGCCGTCCGCCGATTTCGAACTAGGTACGTTGTACCCTGCCATTAGATGAGTTTGTCATCATCAAACAGATGTGCGCCAACTACTATGAGTCCAAGTCTGCGTCTGCCAACCTTCACCATAGATTTTGCAGTTACAATGAATTCAAATTAACTTCCCTATAGAAAGACTCTGGCCTGCACAGTGTGTGCAAGGTGCACCGACTTCTCACCCCGATGGCACACAGGTAATCACGTGGTGGATTACGTTGTGCACTTGGGTTAACTAGTGTGTGTCATAATGCTTTAAAAACTGATATAGAAAATAACGTGCAATTACGATATCCCACACGTTGTATTTCACAAGGCGCACATAAAAAGCGAGTAACAATTAATACACAATACAAAACCAGATAAAATACCCAATGATACAATGAACGGAATGTGTGCATGTAGACGTAAATAATGAGTGTGTGGATGAAAAGACGTAAAACAAGTTGGTGTGCACTTGAGTTGAACTGTGTGCAATTGGGTTGGTAGATTAGGGTATGCACTTGGGTTGACTGTTTGCACTTAGGTTACACTGTGTGTGCCATAATTTGCAGAATTAGTTTGTGTAGGAAAAGATGTTAAACATTTTGGTGTGCACTTGGATTGAGATGTACTTGCAATTAGATAGAAATGTGTGTACACTTGGATTACCGAGTTTGTGCCATGATGCTCAAGAAAACTGATATACAAAATACCGTGTGCACTTAGGTTAATGAATGTGTGCATGCACCAAAACCATATTGATGTTAAAGATTATGTTGTGCACTAGAGTTAAACTGTGTGTGCCTTAACGTCAATAATGAGTATGTGGATGAAAAGACGCAAAAAAAGTTGTTGTGCACTTGGGTTGACAGATTATGTTGTGTAGTTGGGATGACTGTGTGCACTTAGGTTACATTGTGTGTGCCAAAATTTACAGAATTAGTTTGTGTATGAAAATATGTTAAACATTTTGGTGTGCACTTGGATTGTGATGTGTGTGCATTTAGATACAACTGTTTGTGCACTTAGATACAATTGTGTGTGCACTTAGATAACGAGTTTGTGCCATGATGCTCAAGAAAACTGATATACAAAATATCATGTGCACTTAGGTTAGCAACTGTGTGTAATGACCAGTATACGACTGTGCATGCCCCAATACCTCTAAATCCTTGATCTCTAGCTACTGAAACAATTCTTCCAGGAATATTTTTGTCTCTATACAATCAACCACTCCTAGACATAATTGACACACAAAAGCTCACTAATCAAAACAAGAATGGAAAAGCTGATACATAGAGGGTCAAAGGCAGAGTGAATTTATCATCTTAGTGTAGAAACAACTAAAGCAAAACCCATTAAAGAGATAATCAATACAAAACTACAACAAAATCCTTTCAGAACAATAAACATAGAAACAAAAAACAACAAAATTAACAAAGCAAATCTTTCAAAACAAAAAACACCATCCTTTCCATCTATACTTCAAAAACATGCACACTAACCACTATCATCGTGCACGCGGTAGCACCAGTCGGTATGTGTACGTGTCTCCCCTCTCACTACGGGGTGGATTCGCCAACCCCATGCACACGATTCTACATACTCAGAGAGAAGTAAGAACCCCTCCTTAGGTAGGAACCTAAGAACTAATCTCATCCATTAAATTTCCAATGATCAATGGTCAAGATAATCTATCAATTTAATGTGCATCTAAATCATAATTAATTCTAAAGGATATTAGTGTAATTTTGACCATCAACCAATTAAATGGAAATATTATATTTAGATTCTTTCCATGATTTTAGGAAGACAAAATAAGGAAAGATTCCTTTGGAGTTGTGACTCTACACGCAAACTGTGCTCCTGGGATGTTAAACCATTTTGGTGTGCACTTGGATTGTGCTGTGTGTGTACTTGGGTCAACGAGTTTGTGTCATGACGCTCAAGAAAATTGATATATGAAATACCGTGTGCACTTAAGTGAAGGAATGTGTGCATGCACTAAAACCAGATTGGTGTTAAAAACTATATTGTGCACTTGGGTTAAACTGTGTGTGTCATAACGTAAACAATGAGTATGTGGATGAAAAGACATACAACAAGTTAGTGTGCACTTGGGTTTACTGTGTGCGCTATAATTTGCAAAATAAGCTTGTGTAGGAAAAAATATTAAACATTTTGGTGTGAACTTGGATTGTTCTGAGTGTGCACTTGGGTCAACGAGTTTGTGTCATGATGATCAAGAAAACTGATATACAAAATACCGTGTGCATTTAAGTTAACGAATGTGTGCATGCACCAAAACCAGATTGGTATTAAAGACTATGTTGTGCATTTGGGTTAAACTGTGTGCCCCATAACATAACGTAAATAATGAGTATGTGTATAAAAAGACGTAAAACAAGTTGGTGTACACTTGAGTTGAACTGTGTGCAGTGTGACACCCCGAAAATCTATCCTTTAAATAGAATTAATTATTTAATTAAAATCTATCCTTGTGGTCACTTCATCATGCCTAGGAGGTCAAACATTCTTAAAAAGGTGGAATGGGTGGATACCCACTACTCCGTATTGGAAGGTAAAGCCCTAGAAACCGAGTACTTCTCTCGTGAAATTTCGGATTTACTCAACTATCAAGGCTTGTTGGATTTATTTCTGAAAATTAAGTGTGAGACCTATCCCGACTTGGTTAAGGAATTTTATCATCATATGAATGTGAACAAGGAAGGGAACAAGATAGAAATCACCTCAAAGGTGAGGGGCACAAAAATTGTCTTGAATGAAAACCGGCTAGCTAAACTCCTTAAGTTGACTCCAACAGGAGCATCGGAGTATAAAAGAGATGGGTGGATTGGAACGGAGGAGTTGAGTCAGAAAGAGTACTTGGGGTATTTGTTGGGAAGAACTGATGGTTTCACCCAAACCACTAGACCGGAAAAGAAGTGGCTCACGACCGAGCAAAGAATTTTGGTGATGATTGTGACCGATAGCTTGTTGCTTAACAACAACAAGAGAAAGGACATAGGAAGTTTGGAATGCACTTTTGCGTACTTTCTGAAGCATAAAGTGAAACTTAATCTGTCGGCTTTGATGCTCAAGCACATGGATTACTGTGTTGGTCACAACCGTAAGAGTTTGCCTTACGGTATGATTTTGAGTTGGATTCTGGAAAATAAGGGAGTTGACGTGAGCCAAACAGTGGCTAAACCTGTGGGCAAGATGATCTTCGATGCTCAGAATCTCCGTAGTTGTGGCCTGTACCAAATTAAGGATAATGAATATATCACTCTGGAGGAGGTAGCAAGGAAGCCTTTGGCCGAAAGGAGGTTGTTGATAGAGCAGTTGGCCATCCCCATCAAAAAGTTGAAGCAAGTAGTTCAGGAGTTGGGTGAAGACGAGGAAGAGGAGGGTGATAGTGACCCCGGTAGCAAGGAAAGTGCTCGAAGGAAAGAGATAAGGAGCAAGGAGGAGCAGGAGTCCCTGACCACCCAGGAGTGCATGTTGGTTCAATTGTGAAGGTAGAATCAACTCATTGAGGAGAGCTTTTCATCTTTGAATACCAAGGTTGCCACTCTGGATTGAAGATTGGCGGTTGTGGAAGCCAAGTTGGACAGAGGCAGTTCCCTGAGAGCTTCTGGCTAGGAAGATGAGGCTTCAGAGGACTCGGCTGACTCCTCCCCCCAAGCTGGAGAGTGAGGTAACTCCGTTTCTAACTCTTATCTGTTTTGCCTGTTGGTGACTATAGTCTTAAGTTTGTTGTAACCTTATGTGTAATCTAGCTCAGTTAGTTGTGTTTCTAGTTTTGTTTTGGCCTAGAACTAGTTGTAAGTAGGTTGATTAGTCTTAGTTTGGTTGTTTTAAGTATTAATTAGTTTTGGTGGAAACCTTATTGCTTCAAGCCTTGTTTGAAACTTACCTTTGGTTGTTGTCACATGTTTTGCAAATCAATCGTTGTTTCCTTTTGAACCTCGTTGTATCCAAGCTTCGGGGACGAAACTTCTTGTTAGGGGGAGAGAGTGTGTCACCCCGAAAATCTATCCTTTAAATAGAATTAATTATTTAATTAATTCTAAACTTGCTTGGCAAAATCCCATCCTAATTTCTTAATTAAATAGCCGGAGGACTTAAATTGACCAATTTTCTTGGTCAATTGAATTAGTCAAAGAGAAAAACATTGAGCTTTATGCCTTGTACCTAACCTTTTGATGTCTTCCTAACCTTTTTGAGAATAAGGGAGGTCATTATAGTCTTTTCAACCTTACTTGGTATCCAAGCCCTACCCTGACAACACTACCTTGCATTTCCCACATTTGGCAAGAAACACATAACTCTCTACCTTCTCTATATAGGCTTAGCTTCTTCTCCAAGCTAAACCAAAATCTCCCCCGAACCTTGCAAGAAATCCTTCAAGATTCCAATTTTCATCCACCAAGACTCTAGGAGGGGTAAGACTTGAGCTTAGATAGTGTTTTTAGTTGGATTCTCCTTATCTTTATCTAAGTTTTGGTTGTTTGTGTGGTTTTTGGTTTGTGTTGGGAAGACCTTGTAGAGGAAGAGCTCCAAGATGAGGACTAGGGGTTGAAGAAGGTGTATTTAGGCTACAAGAGGTAACCCATGCTCTACAAACCTATTTTATACTTGCTATGATGATTCTTGATGTTCTATTGTTGTTCTTGATGTTCATGAGTGAAATGATGCATATTCTTGTGTTTATGCATGTTTAGAGCTTGTATCTAGGGTTCTTAAATGTTATTCTTTGAACTATTCTTGTGGTTCAAGTTCCTTTGATGATTGATGTGAGATTTTGGGTGTTTTGGACTTGAACTTGGCAATGTTGATGTTTTTTCCCGAAGGGAATTATTTGGTGTTAGGAATATATTGTAATAGATTTTGATATGCCAAATTGTATTTTAGAATCCACAATTTTATTTGTTAAGTCTAGGCGTGTCATAGACCATGAAAGGAAAACTAACGAATATAGAAAAAGGGAAAATACGAAGAAAAAGAAGAAGGAGATGTATGCATATGATATGTATACTTAAACAAGCCCACATGCCCCAACTCACAGAAGAAGTCATACTGATAATCTCATACGAAGAAACGAGAAGCAAACGAAATTTCATGAAGTCATCTTAGATATCAAACATCTATGGAAAGAAAGAAGTACATCAAGGAGAATGCTATAATGACTAATAATTCGTACAGACGAGACGGATGAAAGCTTGATCAATGAAGTAGGAGCTACGGTTTCGAAAATCAATTATATAATAGAACCTAAGAAAGAGAAGTAAGAGATGCGGGTTTCAAAAATCAAGTGGAGTAGGAGGATTACATCACCTCCGAACCACTATAAATTACTCGCTTATCATTGCCTTGTGTCATTTACTGATTCTTACTCGCTTATCACATGGATATACTTGACACAATCACACAACGCTTATTTATTTATTCCGTTGTGCACAAGACTCTAACAATCTAGTTAAGAGTTTTGGTTTCTCTGTTGCCTTTTGCAATTGTTGTATTTGCGAAAACGGTTTAAAAGTCTATTCACCCCCCCCCCCCCTCTCTAGACTTTTACGACACCCCCTTTGGGACCAACATTTGGTCTCGGGTATGTACCCGCGGGGGGTTGCCCACCTGTCGTTCCACCCGCAGGGAACGTGGTTGGTTGTGACCGGGGGGGGGGGGGGGGGGGACGGCGAGTAGTTGTCCGCCCGTGGTTCCACCCGCTGGTACCATGAAGGGGGAGTGACGGGAGGTTGTCCACCCACCGTTCTGCCCACTGGTACGTGATGTTTTGGCATCCGTTTTGTTGAATCGTTGTGCAATTGTGTGTCTCATTTGATGTTTCGTACGTCTAGAATGGTGTCCTAAGTATCCATGATAGGATTATGAGTCTTGAATCATGGTTAAAGGTCCAACTTTGTGATTCGTTGGATTAATGTGAAGTTTTGATGTTCGTTTGAACCGTTATGTTCATCCTATTGATTTGCATGCTTGTTACGATGTTGTTGATACTAGTATGTGCGTGTTCATTCGTTCTCAATGATGATTAGTAGCTTGTATTCACCAATCAATGTAATATTTGTATTGAAGCCTAATTTTATGGTGCTATTGCTTTGATTGTTCGTTTCATGTCTTTCATTGAAACCTTACGATTGAATCCCTCGTTGTTATCTAGTACATATGTTGTACTCTATTGATTGATCTTGATTGGGCTATTGATGAGCTTCAATCCTCTATGTCAATGACTATGTGATTGTTATGAGATTGGCGATAATGCGCTGCGGTGCAAATGATTGTCGGTATACTATCACGTGATTAGTACTATATTATTATGACATTGCGATGTCTATGAGATCGGCGGCAAGCTGGCGGAAGCAGGCGGGGAGCAATGGCTCCAGGAGGGATAAGGTTAGACTTGGTGTACATGGTGGCACTTGGAGGTACAGGTTGGAACTGAAATAAGGTTGGAATGGTGATACAAGGTTGGAACCGGGCATAAGGTTGAAACTTGTCATTGATTGTGATCCTTGACTTTCATTTTCTATGAACATGTATTGATGTTATCCTCATGTTATGATGTGGCCTTGATTGATATTGATTATCATGTGTTGTTGATGATTCCCTTGTTCTTATCGTTGTATTGTTCTCTTGATTTATCATATGATGGTCAGTTGATTGAGAGTGTTCCACGATGAGTCTTATGATGTTTCTATTCCTCATTTTAAAAGATTATATACTATGTATTCCATGTCTCAAAAGTGATTTTCCTATAACTATATTATAAGTACTCAACGAGTAGTGGTGTGTTACTTAGCATTATTCGCTAATGGGTGCTACCCCTTATGTTTTACAGGTTCAGAGTAGATCGTTGTGAGCGCGCTAGAAGATGGATTAGTTTAGCGTAGCTCCCTTTTGTCTCGTAGCTAGTTATGGAGGCATGTGTGCCTATAGACTTGAACTTGTGAATTTGATACTATGTTTTGGATGGTTAAGTACTTGTTCATAGCCTGTGCATCTGGCTTTTAGTTAGATGTGGTGTGACATTCCCGATTTGACTGTTAGCTTCCGCGACTCCTTATGTTAATGATTAGATTTATCTTTACTTCTAAGCTTTAATTGTTTTAGAATATTGCTTAAAATCGGGGGTATTATAGTGCACTTGGGTTGATATATAGATTAGGGTGTATACTTGGGTTGACTGTGTGCACTTAGGTTACATTGTATGTGTCATAATTTGCAGAATTAGCTTGTGTAGGAAAACATGTTAAACATTTTTGGTGTGAAACATATCTGACCCCACGACCACTTTCGTCCAATTTATCTCCTAATTTTGCAATCGTGCTTCTACTTCCAGGAAGTCTGGTTCTGGCCCTTCTTCCCTACAATAAAGGCCATTGAATCTCCATATTATCGGCCACTTGAACCATGCATTGAGTGCAGCTGAAGTTCAAGTCCATGGTAATTTCCCTTGATCATCAGACTATTGAACACTCAATCCACTATATGGATTCTTCCAATAGGTTTACATTCAGAAGATCTTGCCGAGGATTGCATTAATTGGAACTTTGCAGTTAACAATTATTGGTCATTGCTCTCGCCCCTAATTTTCTCTGATCATCCGAAGAAACCTGGTGATGAGGATCCTTCCCCGCCCTACAGCATACTTAGGAATGTCTTAGACATGAACGCCCATTTTGGTGGTTTCAACAGCGAAGGTGGAGAGCAAAAATCCAAAAAGCTGACGTTTGAGGGTGCGATAGACTCCATGCTTTAGAAAACAACTTATGAAGGACATGAATCGGCGATAATCACCCACCCACCCCCACGTTTGGAACTGAAATGCCTAAACTACCCCTCTTAACCAAAAATAAAACACAATCGACGAAAATAAACCCATTAAAACTGTGATAAATATGGACCATTAATTAATTAAGATAAAAGGCTAAGATTAGTTCATAGGTTCTTACCAAAAGATGGGTTCCTATATGATTGTTAATATATATATATATATATATATATATATATATATATATATATATATATGGTTGCATTCAAATACAAACCCCCCTAAAATACAAATTCTCCTTAAAATACAAATTTGAGCTCGTGCACACATTAACATACTTACATGCACACTAGGCACACTTCCAACAATATCTAGGATTAGCTCGTGCACATACGAACATACTTACATGCACACAGTTTGTATTTTAAGGGGAGTTTGTATTTTAAGGGGGGTTTGTATTTTAAAATAATCCTATATATATAGTTGGTGTGTCCAGGTGCGATTATGCTGTGAGAGGAAAGCCATAGGTCAAATGTAACGTGCATGGTTTTTGTGATTAAGGTGTGTGAGTTTAGGTATGTGGAGTTTGTGCTTAAGGTACGTGAGTCTTGTGTGCTTAAGGTGCGTGTGTTGTGTACTTAATGTGAGTAGTTGTTGAAACTTAAGGTGCATGGGATTTGTGCTTAAGGTGAGTGAATCCGGTGCACACCCCCTAGTCAGCCAAGCCCGTGATCATACTCCTTGATCGTTGATTTTAATTTTTTGACGATTCAGATTGAAATATACACTGTATTTTTCTTCCCATATATCATTTCGGCAGTAAAAAAAAAAAAAAAAAAAAAAAAAAAAAAAAAAAAAAAGAGCGAAGTATGATGCATACATTTTCACATATTTATACCTCTGTACAAGATAATGTCCTCATAAAGTCATATGGTGTCCCCTGTTTGTTCAGTTTTAAATTGGCATGGCAGAAGTTACAGATTCAGAACCTTAAATGATGTTATATTAAGGGTGAAACATAGATATGCATTCGAGTTCTAAAAAACTTGATTTGTTGTAATGGATGGGAGGACAAATTACTGTATTCAACTCTAAACTCTAAATAATAAGATCAACTATATATATATATATATATATATATATATATATATATATATATATATATATATATAGAATAAGGCTCAGGTACGGTCAGTACTATACATGCGGCAGTATGGTTGAATCTGGGGCGTCTATTGTGCTTAATCCAACGGCAGGTAACATATCAGCTGATTAAGAAAGCTTCTTTTCGCGTTTGGTAAGTGGGGGTTTTCTTGTAATTTCGATGGCTGGTGACGTGCAGGTATATAAGCTGGGTTTCTAATTTTCACCGCTGGACGAAGATAAAGATCACCGGGAGATCACAATTGCAGTGCGGGGATTGCGATCGCGACTTGAGAATATCGCCGAAGATCAGAATCGCAGCGTGGAATTGCGATCGCAATAGGAAAATATCGCCGGAGATCAGAACTGCAGTTGGGAATTGCGATCGCAATTGGAGAACATCGCCGAAGAGCATAATCGCAATTGGTGAATATCAATTTTGAGCGATGGA
Source organism: Ipomoea nil (assembly GCF_001879475.1). Lineage (NCBI taxonomy): Eukaryota > Viridiplantae > Streptophyta > Magnoliopsida > Solanales > Convolvulaceae > Ipomoea > Ipomoea nil. The sequence goes on along the minus strand of NW_017616592.1, from coordinate 1,814,861 downwards.
GCCTGGTATGTTTTTCTTTTTTTCTAGGTTTTTAGTTTTAATTTGTTATTATTATTATTATTATTATTATTATTATTATTATTATTATTATTATTATTATTATTAGTATTATTATTATTATTCTTATTATGTGTTTGTTCTGCTTCGGATTGTGTATATCGCGTTTTTTCCTGTTTTGGCTGTGTCCCCGGTGTTGACTATGGTATTGTGTGGTGTGTTTGTGATTATGCTTCGGTATTTGCATTATTGTGGTGAATATTTTGTTGTCAGTGTGATGTGTAGTTTTCAGATTTTATGCGTATGTATGTTGCATTTAGGTAGTGTATTCGTGTGTTATCAGATTAAATTTGGTGTGTTATTAGGTATGTTGTCGTGTGAAGCTGTCAATTCGGACTCTGTTGGTGGTGTTTGCGATAAAGTTAATTCAACTGATATTGGTGGTTGTGATGAACTTAATTTGGACTCTGTTGGTGTAGAAGGTAATGGTGGTTGCGATGAAGTTAAGTCCTCTGATGTTTGTGTAGAAGGCAGTGATGTGGGTTGTGATGAAGTTAAGTCCTCTGATGCTTGTGTAGAAGGCAGTGATGGGGGTTGCAATGAAGGCAATTCTATCGAAGTTGGTGTTGAAGGCAATGGTGGTTGTTCCAATGAAGACTGTCCCAGTGATGTTGGGGTAGGAGGCAGTGTATGTGATTTGGAAATTTCTCCTGGGTTGACCAAGTATTGGCGCCCAGTTTGTCCTGACAGTTTGAAGCCTCACGTGGGGCAAAAATTTGATTCTTTGGATGGTGCCATTGCTTTTTATAAACAATATGCTGGCGCTGTTGGTTTTGACTGTAGGAAGGGCTCAACTCGGAGGAGGAGGGATGGTGTTGTTGTGGAGAAACATGTGTTATGCTGTCGTGAGGGGTTTAAGCACATTATTTCAGTTGATGCTAAAACTAATAAGGTCACGAGACGGAGGGTGACAAATAGGGTTGGGTGTAAGGCTAAGGTGGTCTATAAGCTCAAGTCTAATGGTTTGTATAGTGTGCATTATCTGGAGGAACGCCACACGCATTTGATGTGTTCAATTATTGCTAAGCAATTTTTAAAGGTGAATCGCAGTCTTGATGCTGGACACCAAATGTTCATTGCGAGTTGTTTTCGGGCAAATATTGGGTCTGTTCGATCATATAGGTTGTTTAAGGAGATTGTAGGTGATTATTCTAGTGTTGGTGCTACAGGTGTGGATTTTAAGAATTTCAAACGTGATTTGATGGCGTACATATTAAATGGCGATGCTCAATTGTTCATAGATACGCTTTTCAAGAGGCGTGAAGTGTGCGAGGCTTTTGATTTTGAATATGATGTTGACGACGGTGATCAACTTTCTAGGGTTTTTTGGGCTGATGCAGTGTCTAGGAAGAACTTTGCTTTGTTTGGTGATGTGGTTTCATTCGATGCCACATATCGTACTAACAGGTTAGTAATTTGTGTTTATTGTGCATTTTGTAAATAATTATGGTGCATATGGTTAGGTTTTATAGTGTGTTTTGTTAGGATGCTGGTGATAAGTATTTGGTGTGTTGTCCGTTATGTAGGTATAACTTGGTTTTTGTTCCATTTACTAGAATTGATAACCATAAGAGATCCATCACCTTTGGTACTGGTTTGCTTACAAGGGAAGATGTAGATTCATATGTGTGGCTTTTGGAGAAATTTAAGAAAACCATGCGTCATGACCCTATTTGTGTTGTCACTGATCAAGATCCAGCTGTTAAGCTTGCTGTTGCTCGTGTGTTTGGAACATCAAAACATAGATTTTGCATGTGGCATATAATGTGCAAGGTTGGTGAGAAGGTTGGACCGGTTTTGTCTAAAGATGAGGTGTTTCGGAGGAAGTTGAATTGCATTGTTTGGAACAAATCTCTTGACGCCAAGGCTTTTGAGGATGCATGGAGTCATATTATGGAGGAATATGGTTTGGGTGATAATGGTTGGTTTCGTTATTTGTTTGAGTCTCGTACATTTTGGGCATCTCCATATTTTCACGACGAGTTTATGTCGGGCTTGGTTAGGACAACTTCACGATCAGAATCTCAAAATAGTTTCTTTGGCAGTTTCTCTAATGGACATTCTAGTTTGGTTGAGTTCTTGGTGCATTTTGGCAGTGCTATTGGTGCACAACGTCACACTCAAGCAAAAATGAATGCTGATTGTGAATCTTGTTTTCCTGTTTTGAAGACACCACTGGCATTGGAAAAGCATGCAATGGATGTTTACACCATTTCTGTATTTTATGATGTGCAAGTAGAGATTTGTGCAGCTTGCTTTTCGTGTCGAGTGGCTTCTTTGTGCAACTGTGATGGTCATGTGTCTTATGTGATAAATGATGGAGACCAGCGGCCATGGTGTGTGGAGCTTGTTTTGTCTGATTATACTGCTACTTGTTCTTGCAAGATGTTTGAGCGGATGGGGTTGTTGTGTAGGCATATTTTTTTGGTTTTTAAAGATTGTGGCCTTGAGAGCATTCCTTCGAGGTATTTGGTGGACCGGTGGACAAAAGGTGCTTGTTTGAAGCCAATATTTGATATTGATGATACAGTTGTTGATCAATCTTCTAAAGTGGAGAATGTTAGGGTGCTTACTAATATACTGTGGTCTGACATATATGCTTGTGTAGGATTGGCCGATGGTAATATAGAACGTTTGTCACAGCTACGACGTGTTATTTGTGAGCAAAGACAATTATTTTTACAATACGGCAGTGAGAATGGAAGTGGGGTGGCTGGTGGCAGCAAGCAAAGCGTGATTAATTCAGTTTGTGGAGTTGTGTCGCAGCAGTCGACAGTGGAGGTGCATGATCCCATCCAAGCTAAGAACAAGGGCAGTGGCAAGCGGTTGAAGAGTGCAAGGGAGAAAGCTGCGCGTAAGTGTGTAAAACAATCAAGGAAATGTCACACTTGTGATGAATACGGGCACAATAGCAGGACATGCTCTTTAAATGGTTAGATAGGTTTCTGTTTTTTTGTTTCTTTTCTTGCTCTCTGTTGGACCTAGATGTTTTTACAGTCGTGCACACAATTTATCTCATTACATAGAATCAGGATTTTTACAATATAATTGAAACTGTGCATTTTATTACAGCATATGGTGCGTTTAGCACAAGTTATAGTGTTTTCTATAGTGTATACTGGTGCATTTCTATAGTGTGTTTTACTTTGTCATCTGGTGCATTATTGTATTTAGAATGATGTGGTCTTTTTTATATATGTTGTTGGTGCATTTGAATTCTTGAAATAGTGTCTTTTGAGGTTATCGCGTAGTGATGTGATGTAATCTAAATAAATGGCATGTATTTTAACACTTTGCGGCTTGTTGTGGTGCATATCAGTTCTTATAATGGTGTTTTTAAGTGGAGTATTTTTAAACTATAGTTCAATCACGTATATAGTGCATTGTAGGGCTCCAAATTGTGTGTTATAGTTGATCAAAGTACATAGTGAGTTCACATTGTCTGGGTGCCATCACAAAAGAGTAATTAGTCTAAAAGTAACCACAAAAATATAGACATCAACCATCCAAAAGTCTATATGCCCCCTGAAATTCTTTTTCAAATACCAAACTCTGCTGCCTGTTGGATGTTCCTTTCTTTGTGCTCGTTTACATCTGACATGATCATGGCAGCCAAGTACCGCACTCTTAGTTTGTTCAATTGGTCCTTGTTGTTCTTATGCAATCCACATTGCCATTCTGCTTGTGTCTGTCCTCGAAAAGTCTCCAAGTGGCGCATGAGAAAAATGCCACAATCCATCTTGTTCTGGGCATCTCTCCAAGGCATTTTCATTATTTTAGATTTCAGTTTCTGAACTTTCTCAGCTTTGTACGTGGTTTTCATATCAAACAAGAATTTTGAAAAGAATTTTTGCTGCATCAAGTAATTGCATACAAATATTAGTATTCCGTTGTCTTTGTATATCAAAAATACATAATCATTTAGGGTTTCGTGTGTTACCAGATTCGCAATCACATATCCATACTTGTTTTCCTTCTTCACAGTCACTGATGAGTTGTCAATGATGTCGTACCTTTCCATCAGCGGGCTAATAGACATCAGGTAGTAGTGGTTGGATGCCACTATTGGAAACAGAAACTGATATAGCAACAAAATACACCAACATGAGGCACAATATACACTAAAGTATGTATAGTAATACACTACACACAAGTAACTACTAGAATGCACCAACCAATGTTTAAAGACAAAACTCAAGTAGTAAGCAAAATATAAAGCAGTGAATATAATATATTACTATCTTACATATAGAATTTTGTGCCACATAACGTCTGCCGCTATGGTCTTGTCCTCAAGGTACTTTGCTTTGAATCTTCCAAACCTCACATCCTCATCTCCTTGTGGGTCCACAACTGTGTATAGCTGCAAAAGTTCAATGGTATTTTTGTTAGAAGTTTAAGCTTTTTAAAGATGAAGTTAGTTTTGCATTTTTGTTCACTTACAGTTGACCATGTTGAAGCAATGAATTTTGTACAACCCCTCTCTGATTCACGAATGTTGAGTATGACTGACCAAGCATCAATTATAGAGACTGCAATATTTGTATCTGGCTTCATTGTCAGCATATCTTTCCAGTAGATTACTCTTCCGTCATACTTGAATAGTTCTTGTGTCCTTGTAATACATATACAGAAGATAATATAAATAAAATGCAAGAATAATGTATATTATAAGTACCAAAGCTAGTAATATTCCACAATAATCAATAAATACACCAAAGAGATATTAGTTACACACCACAATCAGTTAACAAATCATTTGATGTGAACAACCAAACACATACCAAATATGCACTATTAACATATGCATAACACACCACCACTTTTATACTAATAGGGCCCCCATCACCCAATGTGTGGAAGCACACATTATATAACATAAACACACCAACTCTTATCAAATAATGCATCAATTAATATAAGATATTTATACACCAACATTATTATAGAATGCACCAACATATATCAATAACACACCAACTTTTAGAATGTGTTGTGCTTACAGATCTGGGTTAGGGTTGTCCAATACCCATTTCCTGATTGCTTCTTCTGTTGGAGATATTGGTTGGTCCAGATCAAGTACGTATGAGGATGGTCTTGGTCTAATTGGGCTGTTTACTCTAGCTGGTCCTTTGCCCTTGTCTGCTGGTTGTGGTGGGTGTGGTGGATCTGAACCAGGGGCCTCCTGGCCTTGTCCTACTGGTGTGATCTGTAAGATATTTATACACCAACATTATTATAGAATGCACCAACATATATCAATAACACACCAACTTTTAGAATGATCTTACCTCATCATTTATGTTCACTTGTTCAGCTTCTTGCACACATTCTTGATTGGCGGCCTTGGTTATGTTCTCGGTGTCTTCTTGAGCTTTCTCTGTTGTTTGACCATCTAGCCCATCCAATTGGACGTCTTCATTTTCTGGAGCTTCATCATTGTCCTGGTAGTCTTGTGCATTAGCATTCATAGTTGGCGTGTCTCTACTTGTTCCCTCTTGTGACAATCCCAAGCTGAAAGTTGGCATATGATTTAGAAATGTCCTCTTGTTTACTGCACGGACGATTTCATCAACCGCTTTCAAGAACTCTGGGTCACTCCAATAGGCATCCTCTTGCTGGGTAAATGTCAGTTGTCCATCTTCTTGCGCTTTAAATCCAAGCATCTGTCTAGCAGACTCAAACATCTGCTTGAAGGTGTCATGCTCCAATACCGTTGCAGGTGCATTTTCAATCAGTCTTGAAATCCTCAGTAAACTCTTTGCAATCGTCCTTGTGTTGGTAGTAACCTCATCAATAAACTCCTGTATATGCACCAGTAAGTTATGATCAGTCAACAATAAGTAAAGCACCAGAAAAAAAAAAAACTCATGTAGTATAAACACACCAATATATACAGAAGTATGCACAAACAAAATACCCCATGAGTCTGTTCAAAGTGTTATGTATACCTGTAATCCATGGGGAAGTGGTGCATTTTCTTCACATGATGGTGGTTGTGGTGGTACATCAGACTGTCCTATGCTGGGGTTCCGGTCACTGCATGGTGTGCTCTGAACTGGCAAGGCAACATCAACCCGCCCATACCCAAAGCCTCCAGATTTGATCTCAGTTTGCTGTCGTTGACGGAGCAACTTAAATGTCCAATTCGCCATTGCAGGGAAGCTCCGTGGGATAGTCCTCCGGTATAGAACAACACGGTCAACATAGAATACCTGCACTTGGTAGTTTAGAGTATTAATATAATGATGAGTAAATAATTACAAGTATGGTTGGGGGCCTATTTACCGTTAGGAAAACAATTGGGCCTCCATATCTCCCATCAGCGCTGTCAAGCCATGCCTGCTTGCTGGCAATGAGTGAGTTGATGAGCATTCTGCACCAATTAAGTCTCTTAATGTTGTGTACATTAAGAAGGTTGTCGATGTAGTTTTGGTTGACATAACCATTAACTTGTGGTTCAACCAACACACTCATGACAAGCAGTGCAAAATGCCTCTTGAACCAAGGGTCAGCAGCTTTTAATGTTAGCATCTTTTCAGCCATGGTATGGGGGGTGATGTGGCCAGTAACCTTCCCAAAGATTTTTCTCCATTCTGCTAGGAGATCAGATACCTGTTTGGATTCCCTCTTAGTGATTTCTATGTCTCCAAGTGGCAGTCCCAAGGTGGTAGCAATATCATTTTCTGTGATTGGGAGCCTTTCACCAGATGGTAGATTCAGTGTGTTGCTCCTAGAGTCATAGCTTTCAACTAGCCACATCCCCATCTTCCTTGGCAGGTTGGTGATGTTGAGATCAAGTATCCTTCCTAGCCCAATTTCTTCTACACTTCTGCGTTGGGATCTGGTCAGTGATTCAATTGGTCTCATTAGCTGTGTGGGCAGTGGCCGTATCTTTAGCTCTGTTTCTTCATCTTGAACCTCATTATCAGAGTTGTCACCAGTAACTTGCTCTTGTATTTCTGTTTCCATTCTATCACAGAATGCCAATGCTAGTTGTTTCCGTTGTTGTTTTGGCTTTGATGATTCTCCTTGTTCTAATGTCTTTCTCTTTTTGTCTGCATGAATTCAGTGATATTAATCTAAACATATATGATACAGCCTCAGTGTTAAAAGATACCGTAATGTAGGGTAAAAATGCACTCATATCCCAAATTAAAACACACAAACAATGTTATTTTCCATTTTTTCAAATTACATAGTGCAGAATACACCAATACTAAATTAAATACACACCACAATCATGCTGCTAATGCCCAAAAAAAAAACAACACAATATGAGATGTCATATTCTGAAATATACTACAAAACACACAAATATTAGATTAAGATACACCGATCAGCCAAATAAAACACACAACATTGATCTTTTCTGTATTCAAGTTACATATTCCAGAATACACCAATACTAACTGAAATATACACTATATTCACGGTGATAATCCCCAGACAACATAATATTAGATTATGATACAACGATAACCCAAATAAATCACACAACAGTGTTATTTTCCCTATTCAAGTTACATAGTCCAGAATACACCAATACTAACCGAAATATACACTACATTCAAGTTGATAATCCCCAGACAACACACTATTAGATGTAGTAGTCAGGATGGAACCAAAAACACACTAATATTATGTGAAGACACACCGATCATCCAAGTAAAACACACAACAACGTTGATTGCTCTACTCATTTTACATAATACAAAATACACCAATAATAAAGTAAATATCAAATATTGTCATGTTGAAGTTGGTTTTTGTGTCTAGAGTTTGAGTGCATACCATCCGGCGCTGTCTGTTTGCTCTTCGTCACTAGTTGTTTGCCCTTGTTCACCATTTTTTTAGGTTGTCGTGGTCGAAACTGGTCTGCGGTGTAGGGTTTCTGCTTCCTATCGCAAACGTAGTGGTGTGTTTTGACAGTAGCTCCCTGTTTTTGTGCTGAGGCGATCGTCGATCGTCGATCGTCGTCTTCGCGAAGGCTTCGTCGTCGTTGGGAGGAGTGAAACTGCTCTCGTGCGTTGGGATTGTGAATAAGCGAATGGACCGGTGTAGCTTGTAGAAGGAGGAAAAGTCTCAGTTTTGAATTAGAATTATTGACTACTTTGCCCCCTCCGTCGCGGTTATGCTGATGTCAAGCGCGCAAATGATGAAATGGTATGGTCCGTTGATCTGCTTTAATCCAATGGCTCTTAGATGACTGCACTGCCGTACCTAATGTCATAGCCGCATGGGATCTCGGCTCTATATATATATATATATAAAAGTATGATTGATATATTATCAAACCAAATAGGTTGGTAAGTAAGAATGGCATACATTGTTAGACTAAATAGGTTGAATATATTATAAGTTTGTAAATAAAAACTGAGTAGAGTGCTAACCTTCAAAACTTGAATTCTTAGATTGTTATTGTTGGGGTTGTTACAAAATGAGCCCTTGAGGGGTATTTATACCATTCTACCCCTCAATAGACGATAAAGATCTACTTTGATTCTATTACTATAATTCTATATCTAGAACCCTTCTTAAAATTCTATACAATCTTATGGGTTCTAAAATGTTGTAGAAGATTATATGATTCTCTACAACACTAGTGTTATGTACAAGGTTCTAAAAAATTCTACAAACTTTGGGAAACTATGTACTAAACTACTAGTGTAGAAAATTCTTGGAAAGATATAGTTAACCTCGAAGATGCATATACATGATAATGTCCTCATATAGTCATATGGTATCTCCTGTTTGTTCAGTTTTGAATTGGCAGTCCAGAAATCACAGATTCAGAACATGTTATCTTAAGGGTGAAACAAAGAAATGCATTCTGAGTTTTAAAAAACTTGTGATTTATTGTAATGGATGGGAGGACAAGTTACTGTATTAAACTCTAAACTGTAAACAATAAGATCAAATATGTTTCTAAGTATGATGAATACATTATCAAACCAAATAGGTTTGTAAGTAAGAAATGACATACATTGTTATACTAAATAGGCCGAATACATTATAAGTTTGGAAGTAAAAACTATAGCATTATCCGAAACTTGGATTCTTAGACTGTTATTGTTGAGATTGTTATAAAATGAGCCCTTGAGGGGTATTTATACCATTCTACCCCTCCCCTCAATAGACGGTAAAGATCTACATTGATCCTACAGCTATAATTCTATATCTAGAATCCTTCCTAAAATTCTATGTACTAAACTACTAGTGTAGGCAGTGGCGGAGCCACAATGGGGGCAGTGGGGGCTGCTGCCCCCACTGACCCACCCAATATATAGTATATATACCAAACATTAACTAAAGATTGCTTTGGTTTAGATGGCAAAACCATTGGTGTAACATAATAATGGTCCAAGGTTCAAAACCTGTAGTGGTGAATTTGGTTTTTCAATTTTTAAATAGCAATAGTTGGAATACTAATTTGATATATTTTTTTTTCCTTTCATTTTTTAATATTATTAGTGAGATGAGTGAACTTTTATTTTTGGCATTTTTTAATATTAATAATGATAATTCTAATTGGATTTTTTTTATTTGTAACATTGTGATTTCTTCTCTTTTTTTTCTTTTTTTTTTAATATTAATAGTTTTCATTTTTTAATATTATTAGTGAGATGAGTGAACTTTTATTTTTGGCATTTTTTAATATTAATAATGATAATTCTAATTGGATTTTTTTTATTTGTAACATTGTGATTTCTTCTCCTTTTTTTTCTTTTTTTTTTTTTAATATTAATAGTTATAGCAGTGATTTATAATGTGTTTTTCATTGAAACTATTTTATCTAATTAATTATGTTGTATATTTTATTTTAAATTTTTTTTATCTTTGTATTTTGAATTTTCATCTCTAGTCAACAATATTTATGACTTGGTTTCTAAGTGTTTCATTTTTTAAAAATATCGCGCTCGTTAGTTTTAATATTTTGCCCCCACTGAAGAATATTTCTGGATCCGCCACTAAGTGTAGGAAATTCTTAGAAAGATATAGTTAACCTTGAAGATGCATAGCAAAGTGGCTCAGATGCTACATTATCAAACCAAATAGTTTTGTAAGTAAGAATGACATACATCGTTAGACTAAATAGGCTGAATACACCAAACAACACCTGAGGTTCGTCTCTCATATCTGGATGGGCAGATGCAGGACTGCTCAGGTACATCCCAATCAACAATGTAGGTCAGAGGGAAAAAGACTGAAATAGGACAAATAGGCTTCCCGTTTCCCAAAATATGACGCTTATTTTTTGTGGACAATTTTATGAAAACATCGTTTGGGACATGCGTTTTAGGCATGTCCCAGTTATTTTATTTTTTTTTAACCGTTTCCAAAGACGCAAATGGCATTTGCGTCTGAGGTATTGTATACGTCAAATTACGTAAATGCGTTTGAGGTAGATTATTAGTATAGTGTAAAATGCATGTAGGAGATGCGTTTGCTTTTTAGTCGCCGGAGACTGACAATGGGTACCCGCCTGTGGGAATTGTGTTGTAATTGAATCGCATGAGACACATGCATTTTAGACGTAATATTGCTCTGTTTCTTGATCCACCTCTGAGATTTTGTTTCATAAACAATTTCGAGTTCCCTCGCTTTATTTCTTGATTCTGTTAAGAGGCTCATGACTTCCTTCAGTTTCTCCTCCAGATCTTGCTGAGATCCTCTAGCCTCTTTTTCCATTTGTGAGCAGCGTTGTTCATATGTTTTCCGAGCTGTTTCAAGTTCTTCCTTCAAAGCTTGAATCTCTTGTTGAGAACCACTAGCCTCGTTTTCCATTTGTGAGTTGCATTTTTCATAAGTTTTCCGTGCTGTTTCAAGTTCTTGCTTCAAAGCTTCAATCTCCTGTTGATATCCTCTAGCCTTATTTTCCATTTGTGAGGCAGCGTTCATGAGTTTTCCGAGCTGTTTCAAGTTCTTCCTTCAAAGCTTGAATCTCTTGTTGAGACTCTGTCACTTCTTTTTCCACCTGTGAGCAGCGTTCTTCATAAGTTCTACGAGCTGTTTCAAGTTGTTGTTTCAATTCTTTCAAAGCTGCAATCTCTTGTTGAGACATTGTAGCTTCTTTTTCCATTTCTGAGCAGCGTTGTTCACAAGTCTTACGAGCTGTTTCAAGTTGTTGCTTCAAAGCTGCAATCTCTTGTTGAGATCCACCGCCAATACTATTTTCCCCTGGTGTGGAGCATTGTTCAGAAGTTTTCCGGGTCGTTCCAAGTTCTTGCTTCAACAACGCTGCAATCTCTTGAACAGTTTCGTCATTTTCCTTCTTCAATCTAGCCACATCATGTTCCTCGCTTTTCTTTTTCACCTCCATCTTCGACTTCACTCTGTAATGTCAATCAAGAAAACCCGAACTGCTGCTATTACTTATCAAAAATAAAGATCAATCAACATGTTCTGCAATTTCAATCATATCGATCAAAGTTTGTCATCGAGGATGGTTTCAGTAAACACGAATCACAATCGAAAAGTCCATAATACTCCAAACGCATCTCTTACATGCGTTTTACCGTATACTAATAATCTACCTCAAATGCATTTACGTAATGCGTTTGACCGTATACAATACCTCAGACGCAAATGTCATTTGCGTCTTTGAAAATGGTTTTAAAAAAAATAAAACAACTGGGACATGCCTAAAACGCATGTCCCAAACAATGTTTTCATAAAATTGTCCACAAAAAATAAGCGTCATATTTTGGGAAATGGGAAGTCAATTTTTCCTATTTCAGTCTTTTTTCCGTATGTCAGATGCCATGATTGTAACTTGAGCAGACAATGAAGCAGCCATTGCTGGGGTTCACACAAGTTCGGGAGTCTCTGTTGTTTGATCAAGCACAGCTTCACCAGGTCCATCCCTGATGACAGATACCAGGCCATCAGGCAGAAACCTAGCCAGCGAGCCACTCTAGGACCATGGATTGGCTGCCCAACAAGCTTCCCCAGTAATGAGGCAGCTACCACTCTTTGCTGTAGAGGAACTTCTTCTGCAGAACATCATTTGACATTGTAAATACAGTGGGATTTTCAACATGGATGAGAAGCCAAAAACAACAACCTACTTTGCAAAGGAAGGAGTAGTTCTAGAATGTAGACCACTCCACCATGCAAGCTCTGGCGTGCTTCCTACACTACTGAAAATTATGAAATTTCCGACCACCTGAAAGTGATCTTAAATCAAGTCGAAAGTCTTGTTCCGACCACTTTTGTATCCGGAAAAACCTTTGTTGCTATTTCCGACTATTTTTTGGTATCAACTTGATTTAAAATCACTTTCAGGTGGTCGAAAATTTTGTAATTTCCAGTAGTGCTAAGGCATAAAGAACATGGAGAGCTCCTTAGCTTCACGGCAATTTGGTGAAGAGTGTAGCATTTGCAATAAAAGGAGAAGACTAGATTCATCAGCAACAATTGCCTTCAAGTAGGGAGCATGTGTCGTCAATTCAAGCGTTAAAGCACACTTAAACAAAGTTGAGGAATATGTTGGGTAATACGGTTGAAAAGCCCCAAAAATAATAATTCTACAGAAAGATTTTTATTATATAGGAAAACAGAAAAATTCTGGGAAGGAAAATGTGGAGAAAACTGGGTAAGGGTTAGCACGAGTTTGAACACTAAGTTCTTTTCCTTAAAACCTTATTTGTTACCTCCCACAAGTGCTAGGAGCGTTGTAGCCTAGGTTTCCCAAGATAAAACGTGCTGCGATTCTTTGTTTAAGCACCTAAACAAAGAACCCGGCAAAAAAAACAAAGTAAGAACACAGTTTGCTAAAGAAGAGAGTAGAAGCAGAAGTTTTAAAGCAAAAATTGTATCGGAATTCCTTTGGTTTCGTTCTGTGTAAAATGCTTATGTCCTACCTGTCTTTATATAGGGCTATTGGAAGGGGTAGCATTCAACATGACCATTGAATTGATATTAAAACCAATTGTGTAACACCTGTAATCAGTATTGCAAAAATCGCGCCTAGGCGCCGATTAATCGGCGCTAGGCGGTGGGAGGCCGCCGCGAGGAATGGCCTCGGCGACCTCCTCCGCGGCCGGCCGCCTAGACCGCCTAACCGGCCGGTTCGGCGGTTCTGCTAGTTTTTTTTTTTTTTTTTTAATTTCGAAAAAGTTTCGGAAGGCATAACTTTTGACTCGGTTGTCCGATTTGGACAATTTTTTTTTTCAAATCGCGTATTTTTTCGAGATATATACATCGCAAACAGCCAAATGCAGTTTCGTCCACAAATTTCTCAAAAAAATACTTCTTTAGCTCTTAATTTTAGTTTTTTATGTATTTAGATGGTTTAGACCATCTTTTGAACAATTTTACAACCACTTTTCTAAATAGTTTGTAAGAAATAACTATGAAAACCTTATGTTTTAGTACTAAATTTTGAAAATTTTTAATTAAATTTTTTTTAATTAAAAAAAATAAAAAATCGGCGCCTAGGGGGTGCCTAACGTTTTTTGCAACATTGCCTGTAACAGCCACCCACTAAGTAGGATTAAACTCATATTTAAAAATTGGACCTCTCGTATTCACCGTTGCACGAGAGTTGTGCTCTCGGTGCACCACAACCTCTCTTGCTCTATCAGTAGGACCAGCAACACGAGAGTGCACCTCTCGTATTCACCGTTGCACGTGCCGGCTGGCGCACACGAGCTTGAATCAAGCATTTTCGATCTCTTCTAGTTGGAATTTGATTTGCACCATTCCCCCGCGCGAGAGAGCCTCTATGCTATACAATTCTACAAGCTTCAAAAGAGTTCTTGTATATAAGGGGGGGTCAAATCTTCTTTCCAAACCAATGTGGGACAAACTCACATTTTCCCTTCATTTTCCAATTGAGTTAATACCATCTAAGGTCCTCCGACTATAGTGGTTTTGCCACGTTTAGTCCTAAACTTTCAAATTGACCACCCGTGGTCCTTCGACTTTCAAATTTAACCATTCGTGGTCCAAGTTAACCACTCATGGTCCTTCAACTATTAAATTTTAACCAACCATGGTCTTTTCAAGAGGACCACGACTGGTTAAATTTTGAAACTTGAAGGACCATGGATGGTTAACTTGGACCACGAATGGTTAAATTTGAAAGTAAAAGGACCACAAATGGTCAATTTGAAAGTTTAGGACTAAACGTGTCAAAACACTATACTCAAAGGACCTCAAATCGTATTAACTCTTTTCCAATTCGAATGGGTCTACTTTGAGAATCAATATCTCATTCAACCATTCCGTTTTGAGCGTACAATATATCAATCTCTTCGTTTCACTACGAAGAACCCGAATCCACTTTGACCCGACCCATATCGGAAGTGGACCCACTGATAATTGTACCACAAAATAGCCACTTAATATGTTATTTTAAGCTATATTTTCCAACAGAATATTGGTTGTCGAAGCAATAGGAACAGAGAAGCGCTCAAAAAGTGGTAATAACTTTTCTTTTGCAGCAAAAACTGATGCCAAATCCGGTTTTCCAGTCAACAGATGCTGGGAAAAGGAAATAAAAATATTGGTTAGTGTAAAGCATGAGAAAGTGCCAACCTACAATTGCTCATAGGCTTTGTGCACAGCCAGAAACTTTTCCCTCCCTTGAGGATTTTTATCTGGACGATACTTCATTGCAAGTTTTCTGTATTGGCACTTCACACTTGAGCTTCTCTTCATCAATATAATGTTGTCAATCTGTTTTGAGATATTAGGAATCTCATGTAATGTCTGTCTCAAAGGATTGCTCCCTCATCTAAGGATCGGAAATCTCCAATATTTTACAAGCTAAGCCTCTTCTTCAGAAAGATCCATGGGCCTACGTGTTAACTCTTCACACCACATGACAGCAACGACTGCAGAAATTCAACATGCTCAACAATAGGCCAATTAGGAAATCGAATCTCATCACATAAATTCCAAAGATAATAGCGATATGATGGCACCACATTTCATCTTTCAGTTCTGGGTATGTCACTGGTGGCATTGGAGCATATTCATATAGAGCATGAGAATGTTGGGATAGTTTCTGGGGAAAATCACCAAGGTGCTAAAGTGACTGCAAATTTAGCTTAGCATCATAAAGTAAAATGAGTGTTTGTCACAAAAGCAAGCATTTTCGCATCTTCTCCAATAGAGAGTATTTGAACCTACCTGACGGGTCAACAGATTGGGCATCATAGTGTGTGTGGCAGCAATGGATGATAGATATTGATCTAGTAGTCCTTCCAAAAATCTCTTTGGATCCTTTAGGAATAACCTAACATAGATTCCTCCAGCCTGCAGTGCAAAGAGATTTTAGTCAAAAATAGGAAGAAAAAAAAACATTATATTGCTCAACAATTCACAATAAGTTCGGCCTACACCAAACAACACCTGAGGTTCGTCTCTCATATTCTGATGGCCAGATGCCTGCTCAGGTACATCCCAATCAACAACACGAACCTGACCTACCAGTTACAAAATACAGAACAGCAATATATAATAATGCATCTCATACTGCCAAGTGATATGTGATAATATAGTAAATCACCAAAAAATAGTGATACAATTCCAGAGTTCACTAACTCTTAAGTATCTTCAAGCTCATACCAGACGATATAAACGATAATATAAATTGAAGTACGGGAGAATATATATAGTTAGAAAATAAAGAACAGCAATATATATAACTAACATATATATCCATGATGATATATAGAATGAGTGGTGTAACTAAAACCTAAACTAGGCATGACTGAGAAGCATATAAGTGGTTTTAAAGGTCTTTTCAGTGCCAGTCACTGTAATAGAGGCAGCTTCAATTCTCAGGAAGAAAACAAAATGTGTGGGTAATGTGAAACAAAATGTGTGGGTGATATCAAGAAACTCCAGGATGAGGTCCGAGCTATCCTGACATCCATCGAAAAGCTGGAACTCCTTCCTGCAGTTGTGGACTCTTTAACTGAAACCGTAGCCAATCTCTCTCCAGATGGTGCACTCTTTCTTCACATCGCAGGCCACCACTTCCACAGCTATGACAGCCTCTCATGGCAATCAAGCCACTCCGGAGATCGCACTACCAACTGCTCCCATTCCTGCTACACGATTCACCATACTGCAGTTTCTCATTTTGACGGCAAAGGGAAGCAGTTGACTTATATGCCGGTTGACGTTACTGAAGATTATAAGTAGTAGGTAGTAGATATTGCAATGAGATGAAGATGAGCAGTGAGGTGAGGGGGAGATCCTCCTATTTATACTAACTAAGTCGGTCTACGCATTTAATGCACCGGGTGCAAGTGGCTTGATGTGGCGTCTTTTCATTGTCTTGTTCAAACGGTCACTTTGCATCTACTCGTAGGTTGACTGACCGAGGTGACAGAGCCGCCCTATCTGCAAGCTATCAATCGCCGTTCTGGAAGTGAAAGTTGACCCCTATAACTGGTCATGTAAGTTATTTTTTCGGCTTTGTAGGTTGCGTCATATTGTAGGCCGACCGGTCAACCTATGGTAGACCGGCCGGGTGGCTTTCCGTCGTCCGGGTTATTCTTCTTTTTGTCACGAGACCTATCAGTGCGAGTGGTACGGTTGATCACAAGTGGTTTAGTCCCGTCGGGTTGATTGCTATAACGGACCAGTTGGTGACTTCTTGACGGACTGGCTATACGGATCAATTCAACATGCGTATTTACCAATCAGACCATTTTCCCTTACTCTTATTAATTTGTAGGAGCATATAGGTCTTTATACTCGTTATTTCTTACAATTTCAAATCTAACCAAACAATAGAATCAATATTCCCAATAAATTTTTTTCCATCAATCAAAGAATGAAATTCATCTTCATAGTAATTTTTTTTCCATGGAATTATAATTCTATTTCCCTTAAAATATTTTCCGGGAACTAAAAGGACCTAAGTCATCTAATTTTGAAGAATTCTAATTGACTAATTGGGTAGACATTAATATATCTCTTTGTTAATATATTTGAAGGAATTGAACCAATCATTATTGTGTGGACCATATTTTGTATACTGTAAAATAATGTACATTCAATATAAAAATAATGTACATTCAGTATAAAAATACATTGTATTCAGGGGAGATATATTATTTTTGTACTGAGTGTACATTATATTCTATGATGTACATTTAATATATTAAAATGTACTTTTTTATTATGGTCCACGTAACATTCTGTGAACCATGGTCTATAGAATAATTTGCCGAATTGAACCTATTGGATTGTGAGAAGAAAAATAAGAATTCTTCCAAGAAGCAGTTGTGATGTGCTTATAGATATTAGGCATAATATATTTGCCTTCCCTTGTACCGTTTTCTCTTCTCCGGTTAATAAATACGGAGTAAGTTGTTAAAAATGATGTTCTTCATAATGAATAATTGCACGATTTGACAGAATTTTCAAAACTCGCTTTAATAATTTTTTCTTGTTTTGTCAAATATTATGTTAGTGTTATTGAAATAAAAAAAAAAAATATCATTAGAAAGTGCAAACTATTAATTTAACCGCGGAGATGAGTTCATGTAAGAGCATACGATATTTTCAATATGATTTGGTCGATTAAAAAAGTTTAGGATTAAAAAATTATAATTAAGAATAAAAAAAATTGAATGTTACATTTATTTGTATGAAAAAAGTAACAATTCAAAATATAGTAGATAAATTTTTACCTTACAAAATGAACGTTTAATGATATAAAAAAAAAAAACATATGTCGTTGAAGAATACTTAGATAGGGAAAAGATGACAAGCACATTGTGCTCAGATGGCATGTAGTGACCTCTTTTATGTGGGAGATCATGAGATAGAGAAAAGATAAACAGTTGGCTTATAGTTAACATGTTATGTGCCTTCAATTTATTTACAAACACATAAACTGTTAACTATAGGTATAATATATGTCAATAGCAAACGCACAATTTTTGAACTAAGGTCCACAATTCAAGAAAGATCATAGTCTATGGTATAACGAGCCCCTTTAAACACTTAAGATGCGTCATTTTAATATTTAAGATACGTCAGTTATAAACTTAAGGTGCATAAGTTTTACACTTAAAATGCGTCATTTTAACACTTAAGGTGCATGATTTTACTACTTAAGGTGCGTCTTTGTAACACTTAAGGTACATGATTTTACTACTTCAGGTGCGTCTTTGTAACACTTAAGGTGCGTCATTTTAAAAACTAAAGGTGCGCGATGTTAAGACTTAAGGTTCACGATTTTAACATTTAAGGTGCGTCTTTGTAACACTTAAGGTGTGTCATTTTTAGACTTTGCTTCTTCCTTCCAGAAGCGCATTTTTTTTAATTTTCATTGGTTAAACCGTTAATCTATATTTGATCAACGACAGATCTCAACGACGCATGTTTGTACCTAGGAGATTTTTCGCACCAGATTTTTCGGTGAGATCACCCTTGTAGATAGATGAGATCTCATGATCTCATCTCAATCATCCATTTAATGGTAATGATTGAATTTAAAGACCCATTTATATCGAAAAAATATTTTTCGTTAACTTGGGAAAATATGGTTGTTTTAGAGGAAGAATGACTTCCGGCAAAATTTGGCAAAAGTCATTTTCCAGATCAAAAAATTATTTCCGACCATAATCGTTTCTGACAACAATCACAACCTTAGTTTCTGCCAAAAACCAAAGCAATTTCGCAACGGAAATCATAGCAGCTCTATTTACTGGTTTCCGCCGAAAATCAAAAGTTTTTTGTTTTAAATTTAAAATTTAATAAATAATATTATTTTTAATAATATTATAAATATTTTTATATTTTAAATAAAACAATTAAAATGTTTAATTATACAATTTACTCATTTTTCAGAAAATGAACCAAACACACCAAGACTAATAATTATTGTGTGGACCATGGTCCACATAGATCATATTTTGTATATTGTAAAATAATGTACATTCAGTAAAAAAATAATGTATATTCAGTATATTAAAAATGTACATCGTATTTAGAGAATGTACACTATTTGAGTACTGAAAATACATTATTTTGTATAATGTACATTTAGTATATTAAAAATGTATTTTTTGTTATGGTCCACACAACACTGTGTGAACCTTGCCCACCAAGACAGTTTTCATAATGCAACCAAATACTAATGTCATTTTCTGGATTTCCAAACACACCCTAAAACAAAAACTTTCATTAGAAATACATCATTCTCATTTTGTTCTCTAGTAGATGAAATTTGGTCTTTTCAAACTAAAAGTCGCACTTGTACCCCTCCGAAAAGTATTTCAAACACAATTACTAAACGGGTCATTTCAAAAATTACACCAATGTAAAAATAATATACATATCCGTACCTTCTATCTTTGACAATCAAAAAATTTCTTCCCAAAATCGTGAGTTGTGTAAATTGAGACTCTCAACCCACAATGACAGTACATTGCAGACACATACTCGAAGTTGTTTTGCGCACCCGATGATGCAAAAGATGAAGACATTCCAAACCAAAAAGATGAGCGAAGCTAATACAGTTTTGAGAAGATGAAGCTGGAAAAATAAAAAAAGTCAAAGATGGGTTTGAGAAGACGGAGTTGATAGGATTTGCTTGCTTTTAATTTATAGTCTTAATATATTTCATGTCAACAACCTTTTTTAAATTAAGTTTTTATGTTAGCTTAATATTAACTAGCTCTTTTGAAGAGGATGTTGCAACAGGTAGGGGAAATTAAAACCTTTTCAGTGTTGTTGCAATGGAGTGAACAAAAATACGGATTGTATAAATATGGTCAAAAGAAAAAGCAGTCACATATGGTCTCAGTACTACAAGCAAGTTAAAAATGTGGTCCATGAAAGAGAAAATGATCCACATCTTCTACAAATAATATAAGACCCACTTAGGGGACCAGAAATCAGAAACACAAAAATGCATGAATATCTTAGAGAAGAGATACCCATTTGTGAGGAAATGGTTATGGACATTTCTACTATACAAATGGACCATGAACCATACAGATGCAATCCTGCTATCTAAATCTACGCACCTCAATTGCAAGTACTCGGCCGATGGATGCTTCAGACTCATTCCACTTCATCTGAGACTCTGAGAGCATAGTCCATTTCTTCCCCCTGCTCTCCAATCCAGAAGAGCAAGAAGTATATCAAGACCAGCCCTAAAGAGATTGAATAGCTTATCAATAACCAAACAAGATGGAAGAGCAACATAACTATAACACTTTGAAGAATTGGCATTACAATTTGTATTTAAGTATTATGCTATCAGTGGTTACATGTGAAACATGTCCCTAATCCTAATTTGGTCAAGCATAAACCTATTCTAAACCTGATGCCAATCAACAAATTAAATATTAAATACTTTACTTAACAGGAAATATGTCACTAAATGCAATAATGGCATGAATATCAATTTTATGCTTGCCATACAGACTTACCTGGCATTTCATACCCATTTCCAGAAGCAGCAAGTATAAGAAAAAACAAAGTAATGCACATGAAGATGAGATAGGTTAAGGCATACACATGAGAAATCTAGCATTTCATATCATTGAGAATCCATAGAGCATATACTCACTTGAGTCCTTGAGAATCCAGCAAGTTGATGCAAGACTCGTAAGCAACTAAGACGCACACGCTCTTGTGGAGTTGGTGATGGGAGCTTTGCAGAACCATCCTCTGGTTCATATGCTTCATTCGAATGATCAGCATCTTTCACCTCTTCAAATGCCATAGTTTCTCTTCTGCTTTCATATACCACTGCAGACACAAGTTTGGGCACATATCCAAGATATCCGACATGATCTGCAAGAGCAGGGTGTACTCGTAATAAGGACACCAATGCTGCAGATAAAAGCAGAGGGAGTTCAGGGTCAACAGATTGGGCATCATAGTGTGTGGCAGCAATGGATGATAGATATTGATCTAGTAGTCCTTCCAAAAATCTCTTCGGATTTCTAAGAGGAAACTTTGGATCCTTTAGGAATAACCTAACATAGATTCCCCCAACCTGCAGTGCAAAGAGATTTTAGTCAAAACAGGAAAAAAAAAAAAAAAAAAAACATTGCTCAATAATTCACAATAAGGCCTACACCAAACAACACCTGAGGTTCCGTCTCTCATATCCTGATGGCCAGATGCCTGCTCAGGTACATCCCTATCAACAACACAACCTTTCATCTGTTCACGATGTAGGTCAGATGCCATGGTTGCAACTTGAGCAGACAATGATGCAGCCATTGCTGGGGTCCACACAAGTTCTGGAGTCACTGTTGTTTGATCAAGCGCACTCACAACAGCTTCACCAGGTCCATCCCTGATGACAGATAGCAGGCCATCAGGCAGAAACCTAGCCAGCATTATTGCCACTCTAGGACCATGCATTGGCTTCCCAACAAGCTTCCCCAGTAATGAGGCAGCTGCCACTCTTTGCTGTAGAGGAACTTCTTCTGCAGAATATCATTTGACATTGTAAATGTTGGAAAACTAGCTTAAAATGGCATATTAAGTGGCTATTTTGTGGTACAATTATCAGTGGGGTCCACTTCCGATTTGGATCGGGTCAAAGTGGATTCGTATTCTTCGTAGTGAGACGAAGAGATTGATATATTATACGCTCAAAACGGATAATGGGTGAATGTGATATTGATTCTCAAAGTAGACCCATTTGAATTGGGAAATGTTGGGAAAATGGGGGACTTTTGTCCCACATTGGTTTGGAAACAAGATTTGCCCCCCTTATATACAAGAGCTCATTTCAAGCTTGTAGAATTGATTCAAGCCTAAGCTCGGGCTGGCCGTGCGAGCTAGGTTGAGGTTGTGGTGTACCGAGAGCAAAACTCTCGTGCAACGGCCACCCCGAAAGTGCAGAAGATTACTCATCTGTTACGGAATTAATACTGCTTTAATTCAAATTTTAAATTCTGAGTTTAATACCGTTACAGGTGTTATACAATCGGTTTAATACCAATTAAAGGCCATGTTGAATGCTATCCCTTCCAACAGCCCTAGGGATGGCAACGGGGCGGGGAGTCCGGCGGGGAATTGAAAATAGTCCCCATCCCCGTCCTCGCGGGGAATTAGGCGGGGACGGGGATTCTCCATCCCCGTCAACTCTTAGTTAAAATTTTAAATTTTAAAAATAAAACTTAAATTTTAATTTATATATATATATATATATATATATATATATATATATATATATATATATATATATATATATATATATATATCTTTATTTATTTATTTAATTATATATCTATTTAATTATAAAAATTAATCGGGGACGGGGCGGGGCGGGGAGGGGTGTCCCCGTCCCCGTCCCCGTCCCCGACGGGGAATTGCTTACATTCCCCGTCCCCGTCGTGGCGGGGATTGGGGATCCCCGTCGGGGACGGGGCACATTGCCATCCCTAAACAGCCCTATATAAAGAAGAGGTGGGGCAGAAGCATTTTACACAGCACAAAAACGAAGGAATTCCAGTACAGTTTTCAGCTTCAAAACTTCTGCTTCTACTCTCTTCTTTAGCCATCTGTGTTCCAGCTTTGCTTTGTTTGTCGGGCTCTTTGTTTAGGTGCTTAAACAAAGAGTCGTAACACGTTTTATCCTGGGAAACCTAGGCTACAACGCTCCTAGCACTTGTGGGAGGTAGCAAATAAGGTTTTAAGGAAAAGAACCTTGTGTTCGAACTCGTGTTAAACCCTATACCCAAACACTCAACCTTTTCCTTCCCAGTTTTCTGTTTTCCCAATATAATATTAATCTTTCTGTAGGATTATTATTATTTTTGTGATTTTTCAACCGTATTACCCAACATTAAATACAATGGGATTTTCAACATGGATGAGAAGACAAAAACAACAGCCTACTTTGCAAAGGAAGGAGTAGTTCTAGAATGTAGACCACTCCAGCCACCATGCAAGCTCTAGCGTGCTTCCTAAGGCATAAAGAACATGGAGAGTAACACGTTTTATCCTGGGAAACCTAGGCTACAACGCTCCTAGCACTTGTGGGAGGTAGCAAATCTATATATATATAAAGGAAGCCGGTTCTTAGTCCAATTATTTTGTTTCGTTTTCCACCAGCTATTTGACGGCGTCGTTTTGCTTCTATTTGATTTCAAAATTTTTGTTTCTCCCGCCTATTTAGATTGTGATAAGATAG
Organism: Ipomoea nil; assembly: GCF_001879475.1. Lineage (NCBI taxonomy): Eukaryota > Viridiplantae > Streptophyta > Magnoliopsida > Solanales > Convolvulaceae > Ipomoea > Ipomoea nil. The sequence continues at coordinate 1,791,664 of NW_017616592.1, read as the reverse complement.
TTGTGATCTTACTCCTAAAATTCAGGGTAGTGGCCTATTATCTACCCTAGATTTAGCGTTGTAATCAGATTGGGTTGCGTGTAAAAGTAGTATACATGGGTATGGGATTGCTTACAGGTACATGCAGTCTATTATTTAATACATTGTACATTGCTCCCGCTCACTTCCTCGCCTATAAATACATGCTTATTGTGAGTGTTTAGCTTCAAGGCAAAAACAAAGCTAAGTGTGATAAATTACAAGGTTGAGATTGCTGATCCCTTATGCAATTGAAGTAGAAATATAAAAAGTTAAAGATATTATTTAATGCTCTGTTTTCTGGCTTGTAGTGGCATCATGTCTAGCCAGTTTATTATGGGGGATCAGCTTCATCCTCAGCAAACTCCAAGGCTTATGGGGGATCAGCTTCATCCTTAGCAAACTCCAAGGCTATAAGGTTGCGTTAAGGTTGCGTACGTTGTTACTGAAAACAAAGGTGAAAAGTTAATAAGAATTCAAGAATGTATATTTCATAATCAAGAGGTTTGTAAATTATATCTATATCTACCATTGTCTGAATTCTTATTATTATGTTTGTCTCCTCTTACATTGTTGATATCTAACTCAGTTGTTTTTGGTTTGTTCTAAATATAGGGTATGTTCATCCATGTCCATATACCTAAGGATGTTGATGCAAAATATAAGAACATATTCAAGGAGGGTAAAGTGTATGGCATTAGAAACTTCCTATGCATCACCAACTTCTTTAAGTATAAAACAAGCCCTCATCGTTACATGATGAAGATCAAACATGATACGCTTGTGAAGGAATAAAAGCGTGTAAATTTCCCAAAAACAATGTTTCGCTTCAAGAGTTTTGAAGACATACTTTCAAAGCAGGGAATTGATGAGAAAGTCTTGATAGGTTATAGTTATAAAAAAAAAAAAATCTTTTCTAAACTCAATATGATTTATTACCAATATTGTGATGATAGGTTTTATTTCACTAATATGCTGTTGTTTCCAAATTCAGATGTAATTGGTCGTATTGTGGAGTATATTCTCCGTTGGAGAAGCTAATTGCAAGGAAAAAGGCTAGACTAATTGACTTTGTGCTTGAAGATTCTAGGTAATTCTAATTCTGTTTTTTTTTTTTCTCTAATTTTGATTTGAAATTTCTATCTTATGTTTTTTCTCCTGGTTTTAAAATGGTATGTAGTCAGAGGCAGATTAAGTGTACATTGTGGGGTGAGCATGTGGATCAACTAACTCCATATTTCCACTCTGTTGCTAAGGATCCAGTTATATTGTTGATTCAGCTCTGCCAAGCTTCATGGACAGTGAGTCATATCTCTATTAACTTCTTCTATGTTTTTGATTTATCCATTGGCCTCAATTGTTTAACGCTCTGTTAAGTAATTAGTAAATAGTAATTACTAATGACTAAGCTAACTGTAAACTGTCTCATAATAATAAAAAAAAAAATTAAACCAAACAAACAAACACATGAGAATTTTGCTGTCAATATGAAGTTGCACAATAAACAACAAAAGAACAGTATTTTTCCAGTCAAAAATACGTCCTATTCAGTACTTTTTTTTTCAGATGGTGAAGTGCGCATTTGCAGCTCATTTGATGCTACTCAACTGTTTTTCACATTCTTGCAAAGAATTTCGTGAGTTAAGGAGCTGGTTAGTTTTTATAAGCTATTTTTAATAGTCTGTTTAATAAGTCAACTGTTTGTTACTAACTTTTATTTACATGTTCTCTACTATTAGCTATAACAGTAATCATACACCTTTACGGTGTATAGATTCTGGAACCAGGCTGTCTGATGGTAGTTTTGGCAGTGCTGTGCATCCTAAAAATATGGTGGTCAGTTCTATTCAAGATATATACTCCAAAAAATAGGTAATGTCTTCTGTTATTGCATTCTATAGTGGACTTTTTTCCCTATATCACTTATTTAACTCAATCTTACTTGCAACTAGGGGAGTATTGGGTGGCAGGTATAATTGTTGATGTAGAGAGTTTAACTGACTGGTATTACATTTCTTGCAAGAGTAATTCTTGCAAGAAAAAAGGTTGCTGCTGATGGTGGTATGATGTATTGTGTTGGGTGTAAGAGTTCTTGGCATGAGGGAGTTGTGAGGTATAGGCTTATTGTCCGTGTTGCTGATCATACTGGAGATGCTCCTATGCTTATGTGATCGTGAATGTTCGGAATTGGTTGGTTTGTCAGCTGGTGAATTAAAGGCTAAGTATGAAGTGGTAGGTATTCCTATCTAACACACCTATGTGCATAAATGGTGAATTCACTAATTTAAATGCTCATGTGTTTTCTTCTTTTAAATCATTGTAGGGGAATGGCTGTATTCCATCTGAGTTAGGGTGTTTGCGTGGCATTTCAATGCTGTTTCGGATTGCTGTGAAGAAAGAGCAGGTTGAGAGTTACTCTTCTGCATTCAGTCCTTAGGATTTGCAGGGATGAAGCAGCTCTTAAAAAGTACTGCTCGAGTCTAACGGCTGGGATTTTACAACTGAATATTGGTTCAGTTGAAGTAGGTGGTTTTCTGGATGAGGATGAAGATGGTGATGTCGGTTCTGAGGTATATCTGTCTATCATTGTTTGGTTAATTTTGCAACTACTATCTTATTTATTGGCCCTAATGTTATTTCCTACAGAAATACTATGGTACTGATGATGAAGAATGTGTTGAGGTGGATGGTGGTTCTCAAGGTGTCAAGGTGGACAAGTTTCGTGGCTTAGATGACATTGAAGATGATTTAGGTGTTAGTGATAATGTTTTGCCTCTTAAGAGGTCTCTATTTAAAGACTTTGTGGCTGTTGGGACTTCAAAGAAGGCTAAGGAAGTGGTGGTTAAGGAAGAAAAGTAATAGGTTATTCTATGTTTTTAAATTGGATGTAGTAGTACTAAGTGTTTACTGGCTACTGTTTTTTGCTATTACTTTTTGGTGTTTAAGGCTAGAAAATTGCACATGCGGCAATGTACTCCTAGAAAGTAGACATAGTCTATTTTCCTATTTGGTGATTGCTTTTTTGGAAGCTGTATTAGCAAAAGTACCTAATGTACTTATCCTTACTAGCAGCCAATAAGGTCTTTGAAATCTACTTAGTTTTGTAATGTGAAATTATCTACTTATGATTGCAAGCTAATAATTGCAGTTAATCCACGGAGAAGCATTCAAATAAATAATCCAAACACATAATGGAGCTGTGCATCAAAGTACACAACTACAGGAATCTGGAAAGAGAAAAAGAATTGTAATGTTTTTAAACAAGAGCTCTATAAAGAAAAAAAAAAAAGTTGAAAATTATATTTACATACAGTTGGTCAGAAAAAAAATTGAAAAACAAGTTTCACAAAAAATTGAAAAAAAGTATACTATCAAGTTTAATGTTTAATTTCAAATTGAAGAAGTTAGTAGATTGTAAAAACTGCTTTTAAGATTTGTTTAGAAATCAAAAAGTTTAGTTCCAAATTCTGAGTTTGAGTTCATGAAATTATTGTAAATTTAAAAATAAAATAACAAATAATGAGTCTTAGTGTTGATTGAAGAAAAAGGAAAATTAAATTTCCATTGACACCACCTTAAATGCTTAAAAAAATTTAGTGTACATTTAAAAAAAAAAAACTAATATCCTTCCAAAGTAAATTTCAGAAATTATATTTATAATCATAATCATATATATTTAATAAATGATCTTTTGAATAATTTTTACTGCAAAGTCGTAATAAAATTGCCTAAAATGTTAGTCACAAAAAATTTGAAAACAAGTATCATACACTTTAATGTTGAATTTCAAATTCAAGAAGTTAGTATACTGTTAAAAATATGCTTTTAAGATTTGTCTAGAAATGAATAAGTATAATTTCAAATTCTGAATCTAGAAATGAATAAGATTTGTCTAGAAATGAATAAGTTAGTATACTATGTAAAAAAATGCTTTTAAGGTAATGAGTCTTAGTGCTGATTGAAGACAAATTAAATTTCCATTGAGACCACCTTAAATGCTTCAAATAATTTAGTGTACATTTAGAAAAAACTAATGTCCTTCCAAAGTAAATTTCAGAAATTATATTTATAATCATAATCATATACATTTAATAAATGAAGTTTTGAATAATTTTCAGTGCAAAGTCCTAATAAAATTGCCTAAAATATATTAAGGTAGTAATAAAAAAGAATTTGATTGTTGTCTTCATAAAACATTGGCATCAGATTCCTTTTTCATCATTTGCCTCTATTTTCAAGTATTAGTATTGGGTAAAATAAATGAAAACTGTCTCATTAAAAAACAAAACAAAACAAAAAATAAAAAAAAAAACAAAATGATGAAAATTTTGCAGTCAAATTGAAGTTGCACAATACTCAATCCATACAGGTACAAATTCTTTTTAAATACACCTATATCTTCTATCAAGCATTAACGGTTGATGGTAAGGTTTGACTAATGTAACTCTTTGTTGATAGTGACTTCATTTCATCCCTCCAACTCCCTAACTATATATGCACAGCATTTAAACAACCAAATACATGCATTAAATTCATTCCCTACCAAAATTTTGCACAGCTGCAACAAACTATTTCAACAATAATAAAAAAATTGAAAAGTTCAACTACCATATGTGAAAAAAGGAAATTGCAAGAAGAAAGTAAAGGTATTATTTTAACATACCTGTTTTCCTTCTTTGTAATTTTAGCAAATAAATACTACGTAAGAGCTTTGAAATCTTTGCCTCAACTTTTGAGTCTTTATCTTTCTATCTGCAATATAAATTGTAATTTTTTATATGTATGTGCTGAAGCATGCTCACATTATATATATATATATATATATATATATATATATATATATATATATATATATATATAAATTAAGGGAAATTTTACCATTTGAGCATAGTGTTGCCTGTCTGTGTTTGAATGTTCTATGACTCTCCACAATTTGGATTTCCAGTGCTATGGATTATTGACCAATCAAATGCCTACACCAGTATAAACAAATAATACATAGCTCATATTAGTGAAACCAGTGAAACTTAAGTAATTAAAAAAAATCATCTACCAAATGATTGAAACTTAAGTAAAAAATGTATTCAGATTTATTTATTTCTGAATTAATGAATTGCTGCTTCTTATCATGTGTTGGGTAAAAAGGTGAAAAATCCCCAAATATAATAATTCTACAGAAAATTATTATAACTTAGGGAAAACAGAAAACCGGGAAGGAAAAGAGTTGAGTGTTTGGGTGAAGGCTTTAGCACGAGTTCGAACACAAGGTTCTTTTCCTTAAAACCTTATTTGCTACCTCCCACAAGTGCTAGGAGCGTTGTAGCCTAGGTTTCCCAGGATAAAACGTGCTACGACTCTTTGTTTAAGCACCTAAACAAAGAGCCCGGCGAACAAAACAAAGCTGGAACACAGCTGGGGAAAGAAGAGAGTAGAAGCAGAAGTTTTGAAGCTGAAAACTATACTGGAATTCCTTCGTTTTTCTCACTGTGTGTGTAAAATGCTTCTGCCCAACCTCTTCTTTATATAGGGCTCGTTGGAAGGGATAGCATTCAACATGGCAGTAAATTGGGATTAAAACCAATTGTGTAACACCTGTAACGGTCAGCACTAAGTAGGATTAAACTCTGAGTTTAAACAATTGGAATTAAACAGTATTAATTCCGTAACAGATGAGTTTAATCTTCTGACCGTTGGGGTGCACGAGAGTATACACTCTCGTGCTGTGGTGCACGAGAGTACCCACTCTCGTGTTGTGACACAACACGAAAGTACAGCTCTCGTGCTGTGGTGCTACACGAAAGTACAACTCTCGTATTCACCGTTGCACGAGAGTTTTGCTCTCAGCCCGCACGGCCAATTTCCGGACGACATTCGTGCCCGCAGGTGCCGGCGCACGCGAGCTCGGGCTTGAATCTTTGGAGCTCTTCTAGTTGGATTTTGATTTGCACCCCCCCCCCCCCCCCCCCCGCGCGAGAGAGCCTCTATGCTATACAATTCTACAAGCTTGAAATGAGCTCATGTATATAAGGGGGGCAAATCTTGTTTCCAAACCAATGTGGGACAAAGTCCTACATTTTCCCTTCATTTCCCAATTCAAATGGGTCTACTTTGAGAATCAATATCTCATTCACCCATTATCCGTTTTGAGCGTACAATATATCAATCTCTTCGTCTCACTACGAAGAACACGAATCCACTTTGACCCGACCCAAATCAGAAGTGGACCCCACTGATAATTGTACCACAAGGTAGCCACTTATAATGCCATTTTATGTCATTTTTAAGCTAATTTTCCAACAATCCCCCACATGAATGAAAAATTGATTTTCGGGGTATTTTAAAATCGGAAACAACTGTGTTCAACGGTCGATCCCTGCATAGGATAGGTAGGGTCACACCCTTTGAACCTTCCCTCGTGAAGATACATTTACTCTACTGGCTGTACGGTAGAACGCGATGTCTTTGAACCGACTGCCGTTTGTGTAGACGATGACATATCTCACACAGGAATCTCCCAACAATGCTTTGTTCTCATGATTGTGCCCATTTTGGTCGTGGGTCACCATTCCTGGTTCTGTAAGAGTTTGTGAAGAATTGTGCCCGTCAATTCTCCTTTGAAGCGACCCTCACTTCTCTCTCACATAGGTGATTCTTTTCCGAGTATCCCGCATACTCACACATGTCCACCGACATTCGAATCATTAAAGCACTTAACATGCTAACCTAGTGCGGGAGCCACTGTTTCTAACGAGGAGCGGTAGAGAGTCCGGGACCCCCACAGTGACACGCTCCGTTCCATAATTTAGTTGTCCCATTGAACCTAGGTGCCAGCTAGGTTGGGTGTCCACTATAGAACTTTATACCAAGGGCTTTAGACCCATTCCTCGTCTCAACTTCTCCGCAGCTATTCTACATAACCCTTTGGTTAGCGGATCCGCTATGTTGTCTTCTGACTTTACGTAGTCAATCGAGACAACACCAGTTGTGAGAAGTTGTCTAATGGTATTGTGTCTACGACGCACATGTCTAGACTTACCATTATACATATGGTTCTGTACTCGTCCAATTGCAGCTTGACTATCGCAATGCACACACATTGGAGGTACAGGTCTTTCCCAATTAGGAATATCCTCTAAAAAATGGCGTAGCCATTCAGCCTCTTCACAACATTTGTCCAAGGCTATTAGCTCAGATTCCATCGTGGATCTAGCTATCACGGTCTGCTTAGAGGATTTCCATGCAACGGCTGCACCGGCTAGTGTAAACACATAGCCACTCGTGGACTTGGAGTCCTTAATATCAGATATCCAGCTAGCGTCGCTATACCCTTCAAGTACAGCAGGATATCTCCCATAGTGCAGTCCAAGGTCTCAAGTATACCTTAAGTATCTCAGAACCTTCACTATTGTCGTCCAGTGCATGGCACCGGGGTTACTTGTATATCTACTGAGTTTACTAACCGCAAATGCAATATCCGGTCTAGTACAGCTCATAAGATACATCAAACTACCAATAACCCGAGCATATTCTACTTGAGAAATACATTCTCCGTGGTTTTTGGTTAGATGAACGCTTCGATCTAGAGGCGTCCTAGTCCCTTGATGATTATCCTTGATAAATTTCCCAAGGATTTTATCAATATAGTGAGATTGGCTCAACACAAGACCATCAGGTCTTCTAATGATTCTAATCCCGAGGATTAAATCAGCCAAACCCATATCTTTCATGTCAAATCTCGCATTTAACATGGTTTTGGTAGACTTGATCATCCGATCGTTACTACCAACAATGAGTATATCATCTACGTATAAACAGAGAATGACATAGCCGTCTATCGTTTCCTTAACGTAGACACATTTGTCACTTTCGTTTATTTTAAATCCATTAGTTAACATTGCATGGTCAAACTTCTCGTGCCATTGTTTAGGCGCTTGTTTTAAACCATATAGCGATTTAACCAACTTACACACTTTCCTTTCTTGGCCCGGAACCACGAACCCTTTGGGTTGTTCCATGTAGATTTCCTCATCTAGTTCGCCATTTAGGAAAGCGGTTTTAACGTCCATTTGATGAACTTCTAAATTCCGCAACGCGGCTATAGCAAGTATCATTCTAATGGAATTTATTCTCGTCACTGGAGAATACGTGTCGAAGTAATCAAGGCCCTCGCGTTGCCTGTAACCCTTGATTACAAGCCTAGCCTTATGCTTCTCGATGGAACCATCGGGTTTCATCTTCCTTTTAAAGACCCACTTGGATCCTAAGGGTTTACTACCTGGAGGAAGATCAACAAGTTCCCAAGTGTGATTCTGTAAAATAGAATCCACTTCACTTTTAATAGCCTCTTTCCACATTGGTCCTTCTGTAGAAGTCACGGCTTCTACATACGTTCGAGGCTCGTTTTCTATCAAACAAGATAGAAAATCAGGTTCGTTTTCTAATAAACAAGTTAGAGTACTCGAATCGTGCTCCAACAAGTAAGTTAGAAAATCAGGACCAAATGATTTTTCAACTCTCGCCCGCTTACTACGTCTCGGCTCGAGCTCGGGTTCTCTCTCGGATTCCCCACTATCATTATCCATAGTTTCGTCAAACATTCGTTTTGACGGACTTGGTCCCTCGTTGGACCTACAGGGAAATACATTTTCAAAGAAAGATGCATTCCTTGATTCTATTATCGTGTTCTCGTGTACGTCCGGATTATGGGACTCGTGTACTAGGAACCGATAAGCATTACTGTTATGTGCATAGCCAATAAAGATACAGTCCACGGTCTTAGGACCTATCTTTACTTTCTTGGGTGTTGGCACCAAAACTTTGGCAAGACACCCCCACACATTCAGGTACTGGTAGGAAGGTTTCCTACCGTTCCACAGCTCATAAGGAGTCCTACCAAGCTTCTTGTGGGGTACCTTATTTAAAAGGTAATTACTTGTCAAAATAGCCTCACCCCACGCATCTTGAGGTAGGCCCGAACTTATAAGCATCGCATTCATCATATCTTTCAATGTACGATTCTTTCGTTCGGCAACACCGTTCGATTGAGGTGAGTAAGGTGCAGTACGCTCGTGTATTATACCTACACTCGCACAGAAGTCACCAATAGGTGCTTCGTACTCACCACCTCTATCGCTTCTAACTTTCTTAATCTTTTGATTAAGTTGGTTTTCAACTTCATTCTTATAAAGAATGAATTTTTCCAAGGCTTCGTCTTTGCTTTTAAGCAAATACACATAGCAATAACGTGTGCTATCGTCGATAAAGGTGATAAAATATTTATTACCACCTCTCGTTTGTATCGATCTAAAATCGCACAAATCACTATGGATTAATTCTAGTGGTTCAGTTTCCCTTTCAACCGATTTGAAAGGTACTTTCGTTAATTTTGCCTCAACACAAATTTCACACTTGTTATTTGTGTTAATATGAAAGTTAGGAATTAAGTTCATGTTAATTAATCTACGCATAGAATTATAATTAACGTGACCTAGTCTACCATGCCACAAATTGGAAGACTCAAGCAAGTAAACGGAAGTAACTTTGCTTTTATTCATAATAGGCATTTCATTGAGCTTAAAGAGCCCATCGGTTACATAACCTTTGCCTACAAACATTCCTAACTTAGACAAAACAACCTTGTCTGACTCGAACACCATGCGAAAGCCATGCTTGTTCAACAGTGAGCCAGACACCAGATTCTTCCTCAGCTCTGGAACATACAGCACGTTGTTCAACGTCAGTTCCTTCCCGGAAGTCATCTTCAGAACCACCTTGCCCATGCCTTCCACAGCAGACTGAGCAGAGTTTCCCATCCAAACCTTCTCGCCCTCAACGGTCTCAAAGGTGTTGAACATCTCTCGGTTGCAACACAAATGCCTTGTTGCACCAGTGTCGATGAACCACTCTCGTGGGTTAGAGTCCACGAGGTTCACCTCGGTCACCATAGCCGAAAGGCTAATCTCGACCTCCTTCTGATTGCTTTCCTCAACCATGTTGGCTTCAGAACTCTTGTTCTTCTTCTTAGGAACTTTGCATTCAGAGGACTTGTGGCCAGTCTTGCCACAATTGAAGCATTTTCCATGAAATTTCTTCTTGGTAATGCCTCCTTTCGGACCTAGCTTCTGCTTGTCCTTCTTGTTCTTCTTGGAGCCTTTGGCATGCTCCACAACATTGGCCTTAGCGCCAACAGTGACAGTATTTCTGCCATCATTCGTCCTGTTCCCCTCCTCAATTCGGAGTCGCTGGATTAGGTCCTCCAGGTTCATTTCCTTTCGCTTATGCTTAAGGTAATTCTTGAAGTCCTTCCACCCTGGAGGCAGCAAGTGGATAACGGATCCCACTAGGAAAGCTTCACTCAACGTCATGCCTTCGTCACGGATTTCATCAAAGATTAGTTGTAAATCCTCAACCTGACTTAGCACGGTCTTGGAATCAACCATTTTGAAGTCAAGGAATCGGCCAACCACAAATTTCTTTGCGCCGGCATCCTCACTTCGGTATTTATGATCCAAGGCTTCCCACAACGCTTTTGCTGTGCCTATCTTGCGATATACATCGTATAAAGCATCACATAATCCGTTTAGGATGTAGTTTCGGCATAGGAAGTCCGAATCCTTCCAATAGCCAACTGCCATCACGGATTGGGCATCTTGTTCCCTTAATTCGGGAACCTTCTCGGTTAAGAATCTCGCCAACCCGAGAGTTGCCAGGTAGAACAGCATCTTTTGCTGCCACCTCTTGAAGTTCGATCCAATACCGGTGAACTTCTCCGGTCTTTCGGCCGAACCACTCGGTACCGTAGGTACCCGAGTCATGGGAATATATCCCTCAGTGCTCCCACCATCTTGTGAACCAACGTTCACTGGTGTAGCTTGGGAATTAGCAACATTATTGCCATTCCCACCATTGTTGTTCTCAACAACATTCTCCTCCCCGAGAGCTGGCAAAACTGGATTCTCCATTTCTTTTAGGAAATTAGAGACACACAACCAACGGGAAACGCAAATAAGGTTTTAAGATTGTTGGGTAAAAAGGTGAAAAATCCCCAAATATAATAATTCTACAGAAAATTATTATAACTTAGGGAAAACAGAAAACCGGGAAGGAAAAGAGTTGAGCGTTTGGGTGAAGGCTTTAGCACGAGTTCGAACACAAGGTTCTTTTCCTTAAAACCTTATTTGCTACCTCCCACAAGTGCTAGGAGCGTTGTAGCCTAGGTTTCCCAGGATAAAACGTGCTACGACTCTTTGTTTAAGCACCTAAACAAAGAGCCCGGCGAACAAAACAAAGCTGGAACACAGCTGGGGAAAGAAGAGAGTAGAAGCAGAAGTTTTGAAGCTGAAAACTATACTGGAATTCCTTCGTTTTTCTCACTGTGTGTGTAAAATGCTTCTGCCCAACCTCTTCTTTATATAGGGCTCGTTGGAAGGGATAGCATTCAACATGGCAGTAAATTGGGATTAAAACCAATTGTGTAACACCTGTAACGGTCAGCACTAAGTAGGATTAAACTCTGAGTTTAAACAATTGGAATTAAACAGTATTAATTCCGTAACAGATGAGTTTAATCTTCTGACCGTTGGGGTGCACGAGAGTATACACTCTCGTGCTGTGGTGCACGAGAGTACCCACTCTCGTGTTGTGCACGAGAGTACCCACTCTCGTGCTGTGGTGCACGAGAGTACCCACTCTCGTGTTGTGACACAACACGAAAGTACAGCTCTCGTGCTGTGGTGCTACACGAAAGTACAACTCAGTACAACTCTCGTATTCACCGTTGCACGAGAGTTTTGCTCTCCGTGCACCACAACCTCTCATGCTACACGCGAGCTCGGGCTTGATTCAAGCCTTTTGAGCTCTTCTAGTTGGATTTTGATTTGCACCCCCCCCCCCCCCCCGCGCGAGAGAGCCTCTATGCTATACAATTCTACAAGCTTGAAATGAGCTCATGTATATAAGGGGGGCAAATCTTGTTTCCAAACCAATGTGGGACAAAGTCCTACATTTTCCCTTCATTTCCCAATTCAAATGGGTCTACTTTGAGAATCAATATCTCATTCACCCATTATCCGTTTTGAGCGTACAATATATCAATCTCTTCGTCTCACTACGAAGAACACGAATCCACTTTGACCCGACCCAAATCGGAAGTGGACCCCACTGATAATTGTACCACAAGGTAGCCACTTATAATGCCATTTTATGTCATTTTTAAGCTAATTTTCCAACATCATGTTTATTAAAAACAAAATTTAATTCAATGTACATTAAAAAAAAAATTGTATGAAGAACATGGGCATAATTACTATTTTTTAGACTGAATCAGTTTTTCAGAAATTTTGAATTTGTTCATGTTCAGAAATTATGCATGTATACTAACAATACGACAAAATTGAAGCTAGGTTTTCACATATATTAAATAAAGTGTGAAAAAAAAAATCAAAAGTTGTTAAAAGTGTGTTTTACCATACTGATATTGTAGATCTATGGTAGATCGTAACTGATTCTTGCTCTGTGTGTTATGAATTTCGCCTTTGGTGGTTACTGTAGTAGAAGCTGACGGCTTGTAGATTAGGGTTTGTGATTTTGGTAAATCCGGTATGCCTTTTCAACTGAGTAGTATAAAGGCTGGAATTTCGTGTTTATGGAAGGTAGTATTATAGAAGATGAGGTTCGGGGAAGAGAAATCGCGAAGCTTTGGCGTATGTTGTAAACCCTAAGTTTACATCTTGAACTAGAACCTTCGATGTTCATTTTCTGGGCTTTTTAATCGCTGGGTTATGGCTGACGGCAACGATTTTATGCTGGAAGAAGGAAACTTGGTTGTTAATGGTGATGTGGTGTTCGGTCTGGAAGTGAAATTTCTAGAATGAGAAATGGCTTTAGAGAGAAGGGAAGAAGGAGCTGCTTGCGTCGGGGGTTATGGCCAACGGTAACGATTTTATTGTGGAAGAAGGAAAGCTTGGTTCTTAATGGTGATGTGGTGTGCTGCCTGAAACTGGACATTCTAGAATGAGAACTGGTGTTAGAGATTAGGGATGAAGGACAGCTTGCGTCGAACGGCATTCTAGACCTCCTTTTTTTTTTTTTTTTAATGAATTTATTAGGTGGCCTTTTTCTAATTGGTGCACTTATAATAAATAATAAATAACAAATACAATAATAACATTGCAAAATGTTAGTTAAATACATTTAGCCTATACCTCATCTTAGTGTATTTAAATGGTGTTAGTGTGAATTAAACTTGTATTTATTTTTAATCTGTAGATTACGAATTTATGTTTAGTGTTCTGTAAATTGAATATATTGTATTTGAAATTTTGTTATTATATTGAAATATATTTCTTATTTAATATTTGTAATGAATTGATATGTGTTTTTTGATTGAATTTGTATGTATGATTTTGTCTATTTGTATTGAATTCTAAATTCAAAATTTTTTAAAGCTTTCCGTCTAAATTTTTTTTATATTAATATAATCATATGTATTTGTAATTAATAGTCAAGATTAGTTTACTGTGTCCATATATGTTAATATTTATTAATTTTGTGCAATTTATATCCAAGAAGTCTCATGTCAAATTATAAAGATTAAATTGAAATTTATATTGTAAAATCTTTGTTATAAAATGCATATTATTTTGTTGACCTTAGTAATTATTTAGTATTTATGCGATCGTATATGTCAATTTATGGGTGTCTATATACATGTCTCTGTGTATATATATATATATATATATATATATATATATATATATATATATATATATATATAACTATTTGTGTATTTCTTTATTTACTTTCATACCGTGCAACGCACGGGTGGAGTACTAGTAAGGTTTTAAGGAAAAGAACCTTGTGTTCGAACTCATGTTAAACCCTATACCCAAACACTCAACCTTTTCCTTCCCAGTTTTCTGTTTTCCCAATATAATATTAATCTTTCTGTAGGATTATTATTATTTTTGGGATTTTTCAACCGTATTACCCAACCGTGAATACAATGGGATTTTCAACATGGATGAGAAGACAAAAACAACAACCTACTTTGCAAAGGAGTAGTTCTAGAATGTAGACCACTCCGGCCACCATGCATGCTCTAGCGTGCTTCCTAAGGCATAAAGAACATGGAGAGCTCCTTAGCTTCACGGAAATTTGGTGAGGAGTGTAGCATTTGCAATAAAAGGAGAAGACTAGATTCATCACCAACAATTGCCTTCAAGCAGGGAGCATGTGTCGTAAAGCACACTTAAACAAAGTTGAGGAATATTGGTTGTCGAAGCAATAGGAACAGAAAAGCAAGGTTATCAAGGCAGACTCTCAACAAGAGCAACAGAGAATGCCTCGGGTTCACTGACTTCATAATCTGGTTGATGATTGTAGACTCTCAAGTACACATGTCCAACAAACACTTCTTTTGACAGTATTTCATATGCAAAGGAATGTGAATCTTTCAAGTCATATGAACCATCAGGTCCCTGGCTTGCACACTGCTGATCAACAAATTTTAATAGTTCTGCTCGCGTTGAAGAGTTCCATATGATCTACAATCAGGAATAAAAGGCACATCAGAAGTACAGTGCAACTAATTAAGGATTAGGTTCCAAATGGAAATCTCATTCCACCTGAAGTCTCTCAGAGGCAATCTAACACAGAAAATGAACCAAACACAGAAAAACAGTTTTTCATAATGCAACCAAACACTGGAAAGGAAAATGTTTTCCGGAAAATGACTCATTTTCCAGAAAACATTTTTCAGAAGTCATTTTCCTGCTTTCCAAACGGACCCTAAATGACATTCATTTAATGAATGGAGAAAATCCATTTTGGGCATTAAATACAGTCACGAGATCTATAGCAATTACCTCAGGGTTCTCCAAGTTCGTATTTAGTTTAGACAGTAAGTCTTTGGGTGATTGATCTTTCAACATACTTGCAAGTTTTGGTGTCAGCAGAGCTTTAAGGGCATCAGCTGCAGCCTCATTATAGCTTTAAGTAGCCAAACCACTAAGCCTTGATAATGCCTGAGCTGCCCGTTTAGCATGCAAATTCTTGGCAATCTGAACACTTTCACCAACACCATGGGCTTCTGACTTATCTGATTCCTCAGCAGTTGAAATGTTGAATCATACTGAAGCAACAGCGGTAATAGATACCTAAAGCAAAGTCAACACCATAACATCAGTTCCGTATTCCGTGACCATAGGGAAAATAATGTGTAACCCAGATAACATAACCACTGAGTGTTTGTCTGGCCTACAGCTTATTGGTGCTTATCTACTCCAGAAAACATAAGCTATGCCAATACAAATACAAATGCTTTTATAGCCAAATGAGAAGCAAAAGGCCCTTTTCAAGCACCTTCACAATTGAAGCTTTTCAGAAAAGCTCTTTTACAATAAGCTCCACCTCGGCCATACTGGCACCAATCAATACCCAAGTACATAACATATTTGACTACTGCATACAAAATACAGAACAATAACAAATCATGATAGAATGGGTGCAACTAAACCTAAACCAGGTTCTATAAATCCTCAAAGTGCATGGCTGAGAAGCATAAGTGGTTTTACTCTTTTTAAAGGTCTTCTCGGTGCCAGTCACTGTAATATCAGGTTATAAATAATACAATAAGAGTTCTTGGAATAATAGAGGCAGCTTCTCAGGAAGAAAACTAAGTGAAGGTGTCAACTATGAAGACAAACAACTCAGGGAAAGGAAATATAAAGAAAGAAATGGTGATATAAGCGACTATTTTAGTTTTGCTGTATAGAACTCAAATCAAAAGTTTAGAAAGACGTAAAAGATTACAGAATACTATCCACATAGAGCCTCTCAAGAGTCTTGAATGAAAAGAAAAAGACGGAAAAGTTCTACATATTATCTTAACACAGGCCACATAGGCTTGAAGATCTGAAAATTTATCTTACCACAAGACCCCGGCTTTAAGTAAGGCATCTTGAAAGACACAGTCCACCGAGACATGAGCAATGCTCTGAAGAGCAGCATCAACAGCAGCTCGAACGAGCTCAAGTTCAGTGCAATGTACAATATCATCAACTAGTCCAGAATATTCAAAAATTTCAGCTCTGGCACTCTCAAAATGACTTAAAACTAAAAACGTTTGCATCGCATTTGTAACAATGACAGATGATGGTTCACTTGCAGGGGTAGATGATCAAACTACACACATGCAACGGGAAAGAAGATTCACAAGTAGTTTTATTCCACCATCTCTTACAAGCTCTTCACCATTCAGTGAAGAAGATGCACACCTAAATCAAAGTTCAAAATACTTATTTATAAAACTTGAAGGAAAACAGAGATGACACAAAGTCAATAGCTAGCATGACAGAAGGTATAAATTAGCCATCCATAACAGGCAAATAGCAACATAAAAGGTCCGAATTATGCAAGGGATATACACAAACTTAGCATTCAAAGAGTTGTTTCCAAGGCTTGAACTCATGAGCTAACAGTGAAAACTAAACCACACATCTTTAGAATACATATTCTAGAATGACAAAAAAACTTGATGAGCCAAATATATTTTCAATATAACCAGAGGCAGTGCTGGAAGCTTTTGCTTAACTAAAGGAAATAAATGAATTTTAAATTTGATTGTTATATACACTATGTTTCAAAGCATTTTGTCAGTTTGTCAAAAAACACATAATCTAAATAGTTCAAAAGCACCAGCATTAAAGTGCATGAGCTGCAAGAGAAGTTACAATTCAAACAAAAACGCTATACAACTTGACCATAGAAACTACTAGTTAGGAGAAGGAAAAAAAAATAAGTATTAGTGCATTTTTTTCTCCCCAAGTTGTGCACAATTAGTCATTTCAGTCCCTATTGGTCTACTTTTTAATTATAGTCCTTAGTTGTGTCACAATATTGTGTTTTCACCCCTCAATGTTGCTTTTTTGTCATTTGCCTTTATGTCTTCCATTTGCCTCCACCAAACAATCCCCAAAGTGGTCAAGGAGTACAATTTTGGAGAAGTTAAACCCAAAGGCAAACAAAAGATGCAGAGACATTAGTGTAAAGAACAAAAAAAACAAACATTGTAGGGGGATTACATTTATAAAAGTGGACATCCAAAGACAAACAACTAGTTGTGCATATTGCATAACTCAAGGACCAAAAATGCAATATCCCGAAAAAAAAAAAAAAGGTAGAAGAAATTTATTATAGCCTATATTTCTTTGCTAAGTAATTTGGCCTGTCATAATAATCTAAGGCCTATGAACTATTATGATTGTGTCATAATAGCTTTCTACATTTTCCTCAAACTTTAGGTGTTTTCTTAGTATTTAGATATTCCTCTATTTTATTCCTCATAGACCATCATCAAATTTGAAATGTTGACTCTTCACGCCACATGACCAGCAACGACTGCAGAAATTCAACATGCTCAACAATAGGCCAATTAGGAAATCGAACCTCATCACATAAATTCCAAAGATAATAGCGATGGTACCACATTTCATCTTTCAGTTCTGGGTATGTCACTGGTGGCATTGGAGCATATTCATATAGAGAATGTGTGGGTAGTGTGAAATTAAATTAAATTTGATTATTACATATACATACATACATATAATATGTCTCAAAGTAAGCACCCAAAAACAAAAGTTTCAAAGGCATTATATTGTCAGTTTGTCAAAAACACAATCTAATAAATAGATCAAATTAAAGCAGCATGCATTGAAGTGTAGTTTGAAAGTAGACAACCAAAGACTTAAACAACTCCAATTAGACTAATAAATACATCCTGTCTTCATATTTAATCCTTCTAACGGTCATCACTATCGTATCCCTAAATTGCCTCCAAAACCTCGTCCCCAGCTTCTTCCAATTGGCCACAAACTTGGACTTCCCACTCCCGGGGGCTTCCTCGTGGAAATAGTCCAACAACAGGCGCTCCCACAGCGAATCTGTAGCAACCAAGCTGCGCAACTCCGAGCACACGCCGCATACTCCTACAATATCTAGTACAGACACTTTCTCTATAATTTTCAGCTTCAGATCGTCCGGTAGTTCCATGAAGCACGGCGATGGCGGCGAGATTTCAGTCAGACCACCGTCGTCCTTGTCATCACTCGGCGGCTTTTGTCTCTCCCTCCCCTCATTCTCCCCTCCAACCCTTCTCCTCTTCTTTCTCCTATCATTTTTAGCCATTGAAGATGACCTCGGGCAGGGCGGCCACGAAGAAATCGACCTCGATCTAGAGTCTAAGGAATTAAACAAATCTATCTTCTATCTATTTATCTATCTATGAGATTACCAAAATAAAGTAGATAAAAAATTTCCCCGCCCAAATGAGATGAGATTAGCAAAATAAAGTAGGGAAAAAAATTCTCCCCCCAAATGAGATTAGCAAAATAAGGGGGAAAATTTCCCCGCTCAAATGAGATTAGCAAAATGAAGTAGGGAAAAAATTTTGTCAGATTAGCAATATAAATGTTAGAGCCTTCAAAATGGACTTAGCCTGCAGAACTTTCTCATCCAGCCCGTCAAAAAGACGGGGTGGGCTCGTGAATTTAAAATTCGTTTAAAAAATGAGCTTTTTTGTCTGCCTCACCTAGCCCGTGGGCTGACGGACTAGCCTGCCAGCTCGCCTTTTTTTGTCTATATATATATATATATATATATATATATATATATATATACTAATTTTTGTACGCGCATTGCGCGATTAAGATAATGTCCATTGTTTTTTTTTTTTTTTTAAATAAGTACTTTAAAGTATATCAAGGTAAGATTATATTGAAATTGTTCATGCATAGATAATTGAATGTTAAATTTGTGTATTTAAATAGGCAATTTTAAATTTACAAATGCAAGATAATATAGTCAAGATTGATTATAATTATCAATAAAATAATTATAAAGGTATGATTGAAACAGAATTCAGGACATAATGGAGAGCAAATAAAAATTAGGATATAAATTATTAAATATTGAAGAGCTAACTGTTAATTGACAAACAAAGACATTGCGAGATAGTTTTTCACTTCAATTTGTTGTGTGATTTGAATACTCTTTTTGTCAATAAATCCCCAAGTAGTTAATATGATTGACTTAATTATATTTTTATATATTTATATATATTTTTAAACAATTATTATTATTATTATTATTGTTATTATTATTATTATTATTATTATTATTATTATTATTATTATTATTATTATTATTATTATTATTATTATTATTATTAAATATATGTATACCCTTAGGTCATTTTACATGTTAATCTAAACTGCTAATTTTTTCAAATATTTTTTTACCAACCGTTGATATAATTCGCTAGTCAAATTTGCTAATATAATCCGCTAACTGCTGATTGTCAAACAAGGACATTGCAAGGTAGTTCTCGCTTCAATTTGTTGTGTGATTTGAATACTCTATTTGTCAATAAATCCCTCAAGTAGTTAATATGATTGACTTTATTAATTATATTTTTTAAATTTTTTCATGGTATTAATTAAATACTGGGTAAATAAATATATAGCATTATTTTTTATTATAACTTTGATATTTAATTAAAAAATAGTGCACAAAAAAAGATAATAAACAATGTAGTGAATATAATCAATTGATGAATTTGAATGTAAAAATTTTTTACATTGGTTAAATATAAAGACAATATAACTAATAAAATTATTTCTCTTAGTTAATTTATTGATAATGGATAATTTTTTTTAATAAAGACATTGTAGGGACAATGTAGCGAATATAATTAATTGATGAATTTGAATGTAAAGAATTTTTATATTGAAGACAAATAAATACAATATAACTAATAAAATCATTTGTCTTATTTAATTTATTGATAATGAATAATTTTTATTGAATAAAGACACTATACACACATAATTTTAAATTAAAGAAATGCATATGTATTTTTGTTGTTGTAGATACTAAATTATTAATTAATTAATTTAATAAGAGTAAAATAGAGTACTAATTATGCCAACTTTAATTTGATTGGGATGGGGTTCGACATGAGACCTTTCTTATTAAAATCAATGAGTAAGTTAGCGGTGACCTAACAGAAACTAACAAAAAAGTTAACGGATAATCATATTCATTAAGGATAAATTAGGAAATCTCAACGAAAAATTAAAATCTGATCAATCTGAGCCATTCATTTGATTAAAAAAATTGACCGCCATTTTTTCTACCCATTATAGCCCTAACTCTCTTGGGCTCTTATTAGTATAGTAGATAGTAGATAGTAGATATATATATATATATATATAGAATTAGGTTCTGGTGCGGTTAGGGTGTCTATGTGCGGTTTAATCTGGGCCATTTATCTCGCTTAAATTAATGTCCAGGATTACCAAAATTTAAAAAAAAAATGCGGCAATAATTTTGTAATTTTTGCATCTAGGTCAAAATTAAGGTGAACGAATCTGTGATTAATGTGCATGAGTTTTGTATATAAGATGCGTGAGTTTTGTGCTTAACGTGAGTAGTTGTTAAAACTTAAAGTGTGGACTTTTGTGCTTAAGGTGCGTGAGATTTGTTCTTAATGTGCGTAAGGTTTGTGCTTAATGTGTGTGAGATTAGTGATTAATGTTAGTAGTTGTTGAAACTTAAGGTCTGTGAGTTAATACTTAAAGTGCGTGTGTTTTGTGCTTAATGTGTGTGAAGTTGTGCTTAATGTGCGTAGGTTTTGTACTTAATGTGCGTGAGTTTGTGTTTAATGTCAATAGTTGTTGAAACTTAAAGTCTGTGCGTTAATATTTAAAGTGTGTGGGTTTTGTGCCTAATGTGCGTGAGGTTGTGCTTAATGTGTGTAAGTTTGTGCTTAAGATCTAACACTTATTAAGGTGCGTGTTTCTATCACTTAGGCTGTGTTTGAAAACCCGAAAAATGATTTCTAAAAGTCATTTTCCGGGTTTTTAGTGTTTGGCTACACCTGGAAAATCCAGTCAACTGAAAACATTTTCCGTTGACTGGGGAAAATGAGCTCAATTTGGCGGAAAATGAATTCCGCCAAATTTGGGCGGAAGTCGTTTTCCGCCACTTCTATTTCAATTTTTTTTTTTTTTTAACTTCTGGCGGAACTGGGTTCCGCCAGAAACCATAGCTATGGTTTTTTACGGAACCCAGTTCCGCTGGAAACCATAGCCATGGTTTCCGGCGGAGCTGCTATGGTTTCCAGTGGAACTGGGTTCCGCCAGAAACCATAGCCTTGGTTTCCAGCGGAACCCAGTTCCGCCAGAAACCATTGCTATGGTTTCTGACGGAACCCAGTTCTGCCGGAAACCATGGCTATGGTTGGGTTCCGCCGGAAGCCATAATTTTTTTTTTTTTTTTTAGTTTTAAAGATTTAAAATGTATTGTTTATTCAAGATAAAATAATTAAAATATTTAATTATACCATTCTACTCATTTTTTAGAAAATGAACCAAACACACCAAAACAGTTTTTCAAATGCAACCAAACACTGGAAAAGGAAAATGTTTTCCGGAAAACGACTCATTTTCCAGAAGTCATTTTCCTGCTTTCCAAACAGACCCTTAAGGTGCGCCATTTTTAGCTTATGCTTATTTCTTCCAGACACGCATTTTTTTTTTCATTGATTTGGGCCGTTAATCTAAATTTGATCAACGGCTCATATCTAACCGCACAATCGCACTGGAAGCTATACCCGCATCTGAACCCTTCCCTATATATATATATATATATATATATATATATATATATATATATATATATATATATATATATATATGAGTTAATACCATCTGAGGTCATCTGAGTATAGTAGTTTTGCCACGTTTAGTCCTAAACTTTCAAATTGACCATCTGTGGTCCTTCGACTTTCAAATTTAACCATTTGTGGTCCAAGATAACCACTCATGGTCCTTCAAGTTTCAAAATTTAACCAGTCGTGGTCCTCTTAAAAGGACCATGGTTGGTTAAAATTTAATAGTTGAAGGACCATGGGTAGTTAACTAGGACCACGAATGGTTAAATTTGAAAGTCGAAGGACCACAGATGGTCAATTTGAAAGTTTAGGACTAAACGTGACAAAACCACTTTACTCGGATGACCTCAGATGGTATTAATATATATATAATTAAACTTAGTATATATAATATGTATAATAAAATAATATAAATAATAGTGTCGGTTATTCGGTGCCCTCGGTTATTACACCTTCATAACCGATAAATAACCGAATAATCGAATTTTTTTTTACCTCATAACCGATAATCGAAATTATCGATCGGTTCGGTTATCGTTTATCGGTTTTTTGGTAATTATACTTACCCCTATTGGTGTCATTGTTGTCATGATGTGATGAACGAATTTATGTTATTTTCTTATGAATAAGTGTTTTAAGTAGATATGAATTAAGTTATTAGCATAGTCACATTAGAGTTTAGATTTTAAGGACACATCACACATGATAAATAAATTAAAAAAAAAAAAAAACAGGCGGGCTTTGGTGGGGCCCGCGGGCCTAGGGGGGGGGGGGGGGGGCTGACTGCCCCTACCTAGGCCCATATTATTGGCGGGTTTTTTAGCCCGCCCCGTCAAAAGGCGGGCTTTGGCAGGCCCCGCCCCGTCAGACCGCATTGACAGCTCTAATAAATGTATTTATTGTGTTCACAATTATTCTTAAAGTTTTATATTTAAAATAAAAACATAATAAGTGTGGATGAAGGTTATACCTTTCATTTATGTCTGTTTTTTTTGTTAAGTTTTATGATACAGTATGCTATAAATGTTGTACTATACAATATTTTGGACAAACATATCTCTACCGTTATAACTTCCGTTATCTTTTCCACTATTGCTACCATGCACATGCATCCACTATATATTTTCTTATTTTCAATAATAATAATAGAGTAAATACCAGCAGACGTCCTCCGACTTGGTGGCACTGCCACTTTTAGTCCTCTTACTTTTTATTTCTAACCATCTATTGTCCTTCCGTTAAACTTGGCCATCTAATGTCGTTTTCTCAAGGGTAATTTGATCCTTTTTCACAATTAATTTATTAATTATTATGTTTAATTTCCTCACCAGAATAGTCAAACAATGATTTTCCCACTGAAAGCGACGACGAATTATGAATGCATATATGGATTCACGAGCTGTTTTTGTACATGTTCATGGGAAGTTTAACGGAAGGACCATAGATGGCTATAAAGTATAAACAAAAAGTAAGAAGACTAAAAGTAGTTGATTGAAAAGTTGAGGACTAAAAGTGACAGTGCCACTAAAGTCGGAGGACGTTTGCTGATATTTACTCATAATAATAATAATATACACATTATATATTGGGGTTATATGCTAGTTATTTCTTAAAATATAAATATTAAATGTATAGAAATGTTTATTATTATTATTATTATTAGTATTATTATTATTATTATTATTATTTACAATAATTTAAATATCTAAAATTTAAATAAATTTAAAATTTTAATATAAAATATTAATATTGGACACCTATTTTTTCACATTGCGCATAAGAAATACTAATATATCTACTATACTAATTAGTGCCCAAGATAGTTAGGCCTATAATGGGTAGAAAAAATGGCTGTCAAATTTTTTAATCATGATTCATATTGATCAAATTTTAATTTTCCCTTAAGATTTCTTAATTTATCCTCAATCAATATGTTTATCCGTTAACTTTACCGTTAGATATTATCTTTTACGTTAATTTCTGTTAGTTCACCGTTAACATACTCATTGATTTCAATAAAAAGGTCTTAGGTTCGAACCTCATCCCAATCAAAGTTGGCATAATTAGTACTCTATTTTACTCTTATTAAATTAAATAATAATTTAGTAGCTAGAACAAAAAATAATACATATGCATTTCTTTAATTTAGAATTATATGTGTCTACAATGTGTTTATTCAAAAAAAAGTTATTCATTATCAATAAATTAAATAAGAAAAATAATTTCATTAGTTATATTGTATTTATTTTTCTCAAATATAAAAATTCTTTACATTCAAATTCATCAATTGATTATATTCGTTACATTGTCCCTACAATGTTTTTTTTTTTTTTTAAAAAATGATTCATTATCAATAAATTAATTTAGAGAAATAATTTTATTAGTTATATTGTATATTGTCTTTATATTTTTCCAATTTAAAAATTCTTTACATTCAAATTCATCAATTAATTATATTCACTATATTGTCTATTATCTTTTTTGTGCACTATTTTTTAATTAAATATCAAAGTTATATACAAAATAATATTATATATTTATTTACCAAGTATTTTATTAATACCATGAAAAAAAAAATTAATAAAGCCAATCATATTAACTACTTGAGAGATTTGTTGACAAAGAGAGTATTCAAATCACACAACAAATTGAAGTGAGAACTACCTCGCAATGTCCGTGTTTGACAATAAGCAGTTAGCGGTCAGCGTTAGCGGATTTGACCAACGAATTATATCAACGGTGGTAAAAAGATATTTAAAAAATTAGATGCTTAGATTAACATGTAAAGACCTAAGGGTATAACAATAACAATAACAATAACAATAACAATAACAATAACAATAACAATAACAATAACAATAATAATAATAATAATAATAATAATAATAATAATAATAATAATAATAATAATTGTTTAAAAAAAATAAAAATATATAATTAAGCCAAACATATTAAGTACTTGGAGGATTTATTGACAAAAATAGTATTCAAATCACACAACAAATTGAAGTATGAAATTATCTCGCAATGTCATTGTTTGACAATCAGTAATTAGCTCTTCAACATTAGTATATATTTAATATTTGATGCCCTAATTTTTATTTGTTCTCCCTTATGTCCCGTATTTGGTTTCAACCATACATATACAATTATTTTATTGACAATTATAATCAATTTTGACTATATTATCTTGCATTTGTAAACTTAGAATTATCTATTTAAATATACAAATTCAACATTCAATTATCTATGCATGAACAATTACAATATAATTTTGACTTGATATACTTTAAAGTACTTATTTAAAAAAAAAATATTGAGTATTATTACAATCACACAATACACGTAAAAAAACTAGTATATATTTAATATAAAAGTTAATTCCACTAAATGTCACTTGTGTTTTGTGACAATTTTAAATTTTAATCCCAGCCAAAAACAACTAACTTTGCAATGGAAGGAGTAGTTCTAGAATGTAGGCCACTCCACCATGTCAAGCATGAATGAAGGCACACAGTTGTGAAATATTGGTTGCCGAAGCATTATAAACAGAGAAGAACTCAAAAAGCGGTAATAACTTTTTGGTGTCGAGTAGTGCTTCTTATTTGATTCATATATATATATACATAAATATGAATATATATATTCCGTCACGGGTGTTCAGTGGGGGAGAGACAGGAGATGTACCGTCACTTGTCTGGCAATCCACCAAGGAACACCACTCCGATCCGCCGGGGGTTGTGGATGCGGAAGGTGATGCGGTCATGGAGCTTGATGGAATGCCAGCGCATGAGGATGAAGTGGGGGCCGACGCCCCTCACTGAGTATTTGCTCTTGCTGTGTTGTTTCGGCTTTTCTTTGGTTTTTCTATCCTTTTGTTTCTTTTCCTTTATCTTATGGATCTGTTACTCTGGAACTGCCAAGGGGCGAGTGGACGGTCTTTCCACCGCGCCCTTAAACACCTTCTCCAGGAATATAAGCCCAATATTTTGGGCATCTTTGAGCCAAAAGTGTCTGGCCACCAGGCTAACACGATTTGCTCGAAGCTTGGGTTCTCGGACTGGGTTCGTGTTGAAGCCGTTGGGTCTAGCGGTGGTATTTGGGTCTTTTGGAAGGACCCGGTACACGTGTCTATTCTATACACTCACCCTCAGTTCATGCTTTTACAGGTGACGCAGTTTGGTTACCCACCGTGGGTATTCGCGCCTGTTTATGGGAGTCCGACTCACCACTTACGACGTAGGCTGTGGAGGGAACTCTCACAATCTAAGCGGGGCGTTTCTGGTTCATGGCTCGTAGCTAGAGACTTTAACTCAGTCACTTCGAAGGAGGAAACTAGTAACTACATATCCTTTTCCACCCAACGTAGCTCGGATTTCGTCACTTGGATTCAGGACGAAGGCCTTATTGACCTGGGTTTCTCGGGGCCCAAGCTTACATGGGTGAAAGATGGGTCAATTGTTGCCTACAAAGGGGCTCGTCTTGATCGGGCCCTATGCAATTTGGATTGGCGTATCCGTTTTCCGGAAGCATCTGTCGTACACCTACCCCGAATAGCATCTGACCATGCACCCCTTCTGGTAAGATTACAAGGAGGCCGACAGCACTCTCATAATAAGCATTTTCTTTCTCAGGCTGCTTGGCTGACACACGAAGATCTAGGCAAGACGGTTCAGCGCCTTTGGAGTGCCGATCAAAATCTCCTGGCAAATGTTGAACAGGTAGCCGCGGGTCTTTCAGCGTGGAACAGGGAGGTCTTCGGGAATATACACAAACGAAAGAAGATTATCATGTCACGCTTAAGCGGCATTCAAAAAGTTCTGGCCGAAAATATGCATAGAGGCTTGTTCAAGCTGGAACAAAAGTTGCGACTAGAGCTGGAAGAGATTTTGTACCAGGAGGAACTGATGTGGTTCCAGAAGTCCAGAGAGGAATGGATTACGTCGGGGGATAGAAACACGGCGTATTACCATGCTGCTGCCACGGTCCGCCGAGGGCGGAACAGGGTTGCAAGACTCCTCGATAGTAATGGCGCATGGATTACGACTGATTCCGAGCTGAGAAAGCATATTCAGCAATTTTATATTAATTTGTTTACTGATTGCAAGGAGGGGGCAGAAGGCCAACCTTTAGAAGCACACTTTCCTCGGCTTAGACGCATTGACTGGGCTGTCTTTAATAGGGAAGTGACAAAGGAAGAAGTGCACGAGGCTGTTTGTGATATGAAACCTTTTAAAGCTCCGGGACCAGACGGTCTTCCCGCAGGCTTCTACCAACACACGTGGGACGTGACTGGGGATAGCATATTTGAGATGGTCACTCAGGCTTTCAGACACGGCCGGATACCGGAGGGCATCAACGACACCCTTGTGGCTCTCATTCCTAAAGTGCAGGTCCCGGATACTATCAAACAATTTCGCCCCATAAGCCTCTGCAACGTCAGCTACAAGATTCTCACCAAAACCATTACGAACAGGCTGAAAAGTATTTTACCACGGATGGTGGGTCCGTTCCAGAGCTCTTTCGTCCCAGGTAGACAAATTTCTGACAATGTGATCATGTACCAAGAAATCCTCCACACCATGCGGGAGTCGAGGGGAAACAAGAAATACATGGCCATCAAACTGGACCTAGAAAAGGCGTACGACCGGTTCTCGTGGGATTTCATTAAGGACACTCTTGAGCACGCGGGCTTCAATGAACGGTAGAGGGACATTATTATGACATGCGTCACTACTCCGAGGCTTGCTATCATCTGGAACGGTGATAGACTGGAGCCTTTCAGGCCGGAAAGGGGCATTCGCCAAGGGGACGCCATGTCTCCTGCGATCTTTGTGTTATGTATGGAACGGTTAAGTCAATTGATCACTGCGGAGGTTGATAGCCTCAGGTGGAAAGGCATTAAACTGGCCGCCTCCGGCCCTACTATGTCGCATCTCTGCTTCGCGGATGACATGGTTCTGTTCACAGAAGCTACTTCAGACCAAGTGGAGATCGTCCAAAATTGTTTAGCTGTTTTTTGTGCGGCCTCCGGGCAAAAAGTCAGCCTCGACAAGTCCCAGATTTATTTCTCCAAGAACATGGCGCCAGCTCTTGGAACCGAGATAGCAAGCAAATTTGGCATCTCTGAGACCAAAGATTTGGGGCGGTATCTTGGTGTACCTTCTATTCATGGGAGGGTCACATGTCATACATATGCCGGACTCCTCGAGCGTATTGCGACTCGGCTTGAGGGATGGAAGGCTAAGACCTTATCCTTAGCAGGAAGAGTGACTTTGGCAAAGTCCGTACTCAATGCTATTCCTGTCTACACAATGCAGACTGCGGCTCTGCCCAAGGGCATTTGTGAAGAAATTGAGAAGAGAACTCGTCGTTTCATTTGGGGCAAAAATGAGCACACCGGGGGTGATAAAATGAGTCTTGCAAGCTGGGAATTGGTGACGAAGCCGAAAGAAGCGGGGGGTCTTGGACTGCGCCGATTGCACAACATGAATATTGCTTGTATGGTTAAATTAGGATGGCGATTACGCACTAACTCTAATTCTCTTTGGGTGCAGGTAATCATGTCTAAATACGGCAGTTTGGAGCATGCAGCAGGCAGACGCAAAAGGTCAAATGTCTGGAAAGGAATAACCATGGCGAAGGAAGTCCTCGACAATGGCATCACACATATCGTCCGGGATGGCAGTGCTACCCAGTTTTGGATGGATAAGTGGATCACGCCTAGACCTCTTTATGACCAGCTCCAGATCCCTTTGGGTCTACATGATCTCTACGCGACTGTGTGCGCATACTGGGATCAGGGCCGTGGATGGAAATGGGAGAAGTTAGCCGATACGTTACCACAAGAAACTTTGGAGCGTATTGCAGGATACAGGCTGACGGAGGAAGGCATATCGGATGAATGGGGATGGGGACCGGGCCACCGGGGGCACTTCTCAGTCAAGTCGGCGTATGATTTCATCACCAATACACCCGTGGACGCAGCAGATACGGATTGGAAAAGACTTTGGGCTCTCCGAGTGCCCGCTCGAGTTTCGATGTTTCTATGGCTTGTGAAGCATGGGAGAATTCTTACAAATGCAGAACGCGCAAGGCGACATCTTACCTCTAATGATCTTTGTTTTCGTTGTGCAGGGAAGCGCGACGATATGGATCACATCTTCCGTGAATGTCCAGCAGCGCGGCAGATTTGGAGCCTGAGTCTCCACACGCAAATGGTAGACAAGTTGAGAACACTAAGCTGGCAGGAATGGTTTACGGTGAACCTGCATGGCGCCGCGACGCATGGTTTCGACGATGGATGGCCTGAACGGTTCGGGAATAGACTCTGGTGGCTCTGGCGCTGGCGAAACGAGGAAGTGTTTAATCATCATCACATCCCAGTCGAGCAAAAGATTGATTGGCTCCGTAGATACGATGCTGAGGTGGCCGGAGCGTTCGCGAAGAAAAGGCGTCCTCTCAATAGGAAGCCTATGACCGTGGAGACCAGTGTGGCTTGGAGGAAACCGCCAAGCGATTGGGTGAAAATCAATGTTGATGGAAGCTGTCGGAGGAACGAAATTGCAAGCTGCGGCGGTGCTCTTCGTAATGACCGTGGTGATTGGCTCTGTGGATTTACATATAAGATAGGACGATGCTCGATCGAAGTTGCAGAAGCATGGGGCGTTTTGCACGGTCTCTGCATGGCAAGGCATTGGGGAGCAACCAAGATCATTCTTGAATGTGATTCAAAGTCCACAATTGAAAGCCTGCGCAGGAAAAAGGATTGGCACGGACAAGTTGACAATATTGGCAGGCTGTGTTTAAGTATGGCGACTCAATTCTCAGAGGTTCGATTCGAGCATATTTACAGAGAACAAAACCAATTGGCTGATAGCTTGGCTACTATGGTGAACAAGGATCAACAGGGGTTACAGATTCTTGAAGAGCCACCCCCGATGCTTGCGAGTGTGATCGAAATGGACAAGATTGGAGCCTCCTCAACGCGGCGTCTTCTTCAAGTCCCCCAATCGGATGTGTAGCTTTGTTTTTTTTTGGGTATCCCCCTCAGCTCAGAAGAAAAATTTTAATCCCAGCCAAAAACAACTAACTTTGCAATGGAAGGAGTAGTTCTAGAATGTAGGCCACTCCACCATGTCAAGCATGAATGAAGGCACACAGTTGTGAAATATTGGTTGCCGAAGCATTATAAACAAAGAAGAACTCAAAAAGCGGTAATAACTTTTTGGTGTCGAGTAGTGCTTCTTATTTGATTCATATATATATACATAAATAAATAAATAAATAAATAAATAAATAAATAAATATATATATATATATATATATATATATATATATATATATATATATATATATATATATATATAGTTAGATACAAATAATCTAACTATACTGAATAATAGTATACGAGAAACTTGACCTCGTATAAGCGGAAGCGATAACCGTATTGATCTACATCCACAGTTGACAGTTGATGTTCTTGTTGTGTTGCCTCTAAACGGTAGACCGTTAGCCATATTTTGTCTCATACTGACTCAGAACCCTAGATGGTGTATTGGTGTCCCCTAGATGGTGTATTGGTGTCTACTGAGCAGTAGTATGAGTACCCTAACTAAATATGTTATCTAATTCATAATCATGTATCCCATCAATCCAGGTTTATATTAGGCACATAGTCTGGTTGAATAACAACTTCTAGTTATTTAGTCCAACCAGACCACTTAATAAGCCTAATCAACTTGCACTACTTAATTAATGCCCTAATATATAATATATATAATATATTATTAGGGAAAATCTTACATTCTCCCACTTGGTGCAAGTACTAGTACAACCATCATCAAAGAACAAAACATACGAATCATAGTGACATGTCCTCTACTTACCCGTTTGGAAACCCGAAAAATGACTTATGGAAAATGTTATTTGGAAAATGGGTCATTTTCTAGAAAACATTTTCCTTTCCTGTGTTTGGCTACAACATAGATAACGGTCTTTATGTGTTTGGTTCATTTTCTAAAAAATGACCAGGAAAATGAAAAGAATTGAATACTAAAATTTTAATTGTTTAATATTTTTTGATAAAATCCTTGTGTGAATAGCACTATATATATATATATATATATATATATATATATATATATATATATATATATATATATATATATATATATATATATATATATATATATATATATATATATATATTTTCTTGGGTACTCTTGTGTGCCATTATGTATTAAATTGTGTGCCTGATAGTAATTTGTTGTGTGCCCGTTATTTGTCCTCACAGTCCTCTATATATTGTTGTCCTCATTTGAACTCAACCCTATATATATATATATATATATATATATATATAGGGTTGCATTCAAATACAAACCCCCTTAAAATACAAACTCCCCTTAAAATAAAAACTTGAGTTCGTGCACACATTAACATACTTACATGCACACAGGGCGCACTGTCAACAATTTCTGGAACTAGCTCATGCACACACTAACATACTTACATGCACACAGCGCGTAGGAGGAAAAATCACAATCATCCATCAAAGCTCGTGCACAGGTTAACATACTTGCATGCACACAGCGCGTAGGATGAAAAATCACAACGATCCATCAATGCCCGTGCACACATTAACATACTTACATGCACACTGGACACACTGCCAACAATATCTGGAATTAGCTCGTGCACACATTAACATACTTACATGCACACAGTTTGTATTTTAAGGGAGGTTTGTATTTTAAGGGTGGTTTGTATTTGAAAATAATCCTATATATATATATATATATATATGCATGCTAATGCTGGAAGTCATTTCCTCCCAAAATTTTGCATGTGCATCTCTTGAAAAATGACTTCCCTCAACAAAAAGGAGAAGTCATTTTCTCCCAAAACATGCCTATTTTCCTTTGACTAAGGCATCATTTTCCATTGACCTCATTTTCCTCCCTCTTGCCAAACACTGGAAACTCGAAAAACGTTTTCCAAAAATCATTTTCCTGGTTTCCAAACGCACCAATCAGAGTAGTATCCATTATGGTCACATGCATTTTAATTCTCCAACGTAGGTCCTTTATAAACAGACCCTATGTTTATTTTCGGTAACTTAAGGGATGTTTCTCAAAATATATTATGTGCACAAGTGAAAGAGAAACACATCCAAATTGTAAAAAAGAGTACACTGTGTAACACCCCGTGTTACGACCCCTGAAACCGATTAATTAATTAACCAATAGCCCAAGAGAAAGAATAAATCATAATAATTAATTAGGGAAAAAGGCCCACCATAGTCCGTGGGCCCTCATCTCTAAACTCAACCCCTAGTCCTAAAAGGATTAGACCCTAAACAAGACCCTTAGCTATATATAAATAGGGAACCTAGAAGGCACCCAGAATTCCCACCACAATAATCTCTCACCACCCAAAGAGTTCCAAGAATTCCCTTAGGAGAAATCAAGAAAGCAAGAAAACTTAAAGAAAGACCCTTCATAGCCAAGGAATTAATTAAGGCTAAGAGGTAACCCCTGTCTCAACAAAACCTATTTTCATAGCTATGATTGCCCTCTTAGGATTTCCCCATATTATTGTGTATTGATGATTTGTGATATTATTATTGATGGTTGGTGTGGTGATTCCATGGGTGATCTTGATGACCTTGATGATGAGAGGTTCTTGATAATTATGGCGTTCTTGATAGTTAGGGTGTTCTTGATGATTATGTGGAGTTCTTGATAATTATATGATGATCTTGATAATTGTATGATGTTCTTGATGTTTATGTGTCATTCTCACCAAATCTTGATATTAGAAGACGAATCGTATGCTTGTTGATGTAAAAGCGATTAGAACCCTAGGACGTATCGTATGGTGTTATTCTTGGCATATTGGATGGGAATTCGCATGTTTGGGTGTTGATTATGTTTAGAAAAGCATGATAGGTTATGTGCCGTATGTTTCTCGCATTTGATCCGTTAATTGTCTACGTGTTGTTATCGATTACGTTTAAAAGTGTCTAAGCATGGTTTCGGATTCCACGAACGTTCCCGGGGCGTTTTTGTGATGAAAAGAGTCAGTGGGGGGTAGGTGGGGGTAGGGGACCCGCCACCTACCCGCGGCCAGATTGGGCAGCTCCGGCAGCGGGCAGCCGGCGGGCGGGTAGCTGCCCGCCGGCCACCCGCTGCCCGGAACAGTGACTCCGGCGGGTGGCCCCCCACCCACCGGCTACCCGCTGGAATTTCCCCCCAACTCGGGACTTCGGCTTCCCCGTTTGATGTTCCCCCGACCCCCGTGGTGTCCCAACGGACTCCGTCTATCGTGCCAATGTCTAGTCGATGTTTCGGGTACCATTCGTAGGTTTATGAGTCTTATATATTGCATGCTAGTTGAATTGGTATCCCGTTGACCTAGGTGGAAGAAGTATGAACCCCTTAGGGTTATTCTTAGTGTGTGAAGGATCACGCATAGGTTTTGTTATACGCTTTCTCCCCCTTCCCAGTGTGTAATGTGGGTTGCATGTGCTTGCTATGTGTTATGTGTGCCTGATACCCCAATTCGGTTGCGATCGGATTGGTTATTCCTGAGCTGCGGTTTAGAAGCTGGCTGCGGTCATATTTACACTCTTGGGCTGCGGTCCACCGTTTGGTTGCGATCAAACGTTTCTACATGAGGTGCGGTTCGTTTTCCTGGCTGCGGTCAGATGACATACTCTTGGGCTGCGGTCCACTGTTTGGTTGCGATCAAACTATGATGAGCTGAGGTTCATTGGTCGGTTGCGATCGACCCCTCCGTGTTGCGATACAGGGTAGGGTGCTGCGGGGCCGTGTCAGAGCTATATGCGCTGACCCTCATGTATGGGCATGCGATTGGTCCTGTGGCGCCAACAAAGTGTGTTGTGTGATGAGATATGGATGTGTTGTGGTTATGAGTATCTTGGGGATGTGACTATGGGGCTTATGATCGGGATATGTTGGGTTATGAGTATTAATTGTGTTCAGCTTTATCTGTCTTACCT
The DNA here is from genome assembly GCF_001879475.1 of Ipomoea nil. Taxonomy (NCBI): domain Eukaryota; kingdom Viridiplantae; phylum Streptophyta; class Magnoliopsida; order Solanales; family Convolvulaceae; genus Ipomoea; species Ipomoea nil. Next base: position 1,757,891 of record NW_017616592.1, on the reverse strand, counting down.
GTCGTGAACCCTATATGCTTGCTATAACTGTTGCCTGTGCTTAGCTCTATCTGTCGAGTCTATGTAATCAGTATGCCATCATCGTCAGCCAGTGGATTGTTTTCTCCTCCACTATTAAAATCCTCTAAAAGCTACATAACAACATCATCATCAGCCAGTGGAACTTCAGGGATCACCGGATTACCTCGCACTCTTAATCTCTCATGGCGTCGAGGTGGAAGTGGAACTTCAGGCAATTCTGCAAAACATAACAAAGTCAATGAATGAAATGTTGGACCAGAACAACTATGGTTACAAGTTAATTAAGAAAATGTAATCAGTATACCATCATCATCAGCCAGTGGAACTTCAGGGATAACCGGGTTACCTTGCGCTCTTATTCTCTCAAGGCGTCGTGGTGGAAGTGGAACTTCAGGAAATTCTGCAAGACATAACAATGTCAGTGATTGAAGTGTTGGACCAGAACAACTATGGTTATAAGTCAATTAAGAAAATATAATCAGTATGCCATCATCATCAGCGCATTGGATTGTTCGCTTCTCCACTATTAAAATCCTCAAAACGCTCCATAACCACATCATCATCAGCAGGTGGAACTTCAGGCAATTTGGCAAAACATAACAAAGTCAATGATTGAAATGTTGGACCAGAACAAGTATGGTTACAAGTCAATTAATAAAATGTAATATGTATACCATCATCATAAACCATTAGATTGTTTGCTTCTCCACTATTAAAATCCTCAAAACGCTCCATAACCACATCATCATTAGCAACTTCAGGCAATTCGGCAAAACATAACAATGTCAATGATTTAAATAATGGACCAGAACAACTATGGTTACACGTCAATTAAGAAAATGTAATCAGTATACCATCATCATCCGCCATTGGATTGTTTGCTTCTCCACTATTAAAATCCTCAAAACGCTTCATAACCACATCATCATCAGCCGGTGGAATTTCAGGCAATTCGGCAAAACATACAATGTGAATGATTGAAATGTTGGACTAGAGCAACAATGGTTACAAGTTAATTAAGAAAATGTAATCAGTATACCATCATCATCAGCCATTGGATTGTTTGCTTCTCCACTATTAAAATCCTCAAAAAGCTCCATAACTACATCATCATCAGCTGGTGGAACTTCAGGGATGACTGCATTAGCTCGCGCTCTTATTCTCTCACTGGGTCGGGGTGCATGTGGAACTTCAGGCAATTTCGCAAAACATAACAAAGTCAATTATTGAAATGCTGGACCAGAACAACTATGGATAGCGGTCAATTAAGGAAATGTAATCAGTATGCCATCATCGTCAGCCAGTGGATTGTTTTCTCCTCCACTATTAAAATCCTCAAAAAGCTCCATAACAACATCATCATCAGCCAGTGGAACTTCAGGGATCACCGGATTACCTCGCACTCTTAATCTCTCATGGCGTCGGGGTGGAAGTGGAACTTCAGGCAATTCTGCAGAACATAACAAAGTCAATGAATGAAATGTTGGACCAGAACAAATATGGTTACAAGTCAATTAAGAAAATGTAATCAGTATACAATCATCATTAGCCAGTGGAACTTCAGGGATGACCGGATTCCCTCGCGCTCTTATTCTCTCACGGTATCGGGGTGGATGTGGAACTTCAGGCAATTCTGCAAATCGTAACAAATTCAATGATTGAAATGTTGGAACAGAACAACAATTGTTACATGTCAATTAAGAAAATGTAATCACTATGCCTTAATCGTCAGCCATTGGATTGTTTTCTTCTCCACTACCAAAATCCTCTAAAAGCTCCATAACCAAATCATCATCAACCAGTGGAACTTCATGGATGATGGAATTACCTCGCGCTCTTATTCTCTCACGGCATCGGGGTAGAAGTCGAACTTTAGGCAATTCAACAAAACATAACGAAGTCAATGATTGAAATGCTGGACCAGAACAACTATGGTTAGCGGTCAATTAAGGAAATGTAATCAGTATGCCATCATCGTCAGCCAGTGGATTGTTTTATCCTCCACTATTAAAATCCTCAAAAAGCTCCATAACAACATCATGATCAGCAAGTGGAACTTCAGGGATGGCCAGATTACCTCGAACTCTTATTCTCTCATAGCGTCGGAGTGGAAGTGGAACTTCAGTCAATTCTGCAAAACAAAACTAAGTCAAAGATTGAAATGTTGGACCAGAATAACTATCGTTACACGTCAATTAAGAAAATGAAATCAGTATACAATCATCATTAGCCAGTGGAACTTCAGGGATGACCGGATTACCTCGCACTCTTTTTCTCTCGTGGCGTCCGGGTGGAAGTGGAACTTCAGGCAATTCTGCAAAACATAACTAAGTCAAAGATTGAAATGTTGGACAAGAACAACTATCGTTACAAGTCAATTAAGAAAATGTAATCAGTATACAATCATCTTTAGCCAGTGGAACTTCAGGGATGACCGGATTACCTCGCACTCTTATTCTCTCATGGCGTCCGGGTGGAAGTGGAACTTCAGGCAATTCTGCAAAACATAACAATGTCAATGATTGATAAGATGGACCAGTAAACTAAGGTTACAAGTCAATTTAGAAAATGTAATCAGTATACCATCATCATCAGCCAGTGGAACTTCAGGGATGACCGGGTTTCCTCGCGCTCTTATTCTCTCATGGCGTCGTGGTGGAAGTGGAACTTCAGGAAATTCTGCAAAACATAACAATTACAATGATTGAAATGTTGGACCAGAGCAACTATGGTTGCAAGTCAAATAAGAAAATGTAATCAGTATACCATTATCATCAGCAATTGGATTGTTTGTTTCTCCACTATTAAAATCCTCAAAACGCTCCATATCCACATCATCATCAGCCGGTGGAACTTCAGGCAATTCGGCAAAACATAACAATGTCAATGATTGAAATGTTGGACCAGAACAACTATGGTTACAAGTCAATTAAGAAAATGTAATCAGTTTACAATCATCATCAGCCATTGGATTGTTTGCTTCTCCACTATTAAAATCCTCAAAACGCTACATAACCACATCATCATCAGCCGTTGGAACTTCAGGCAAATCGGCAAAACATAACAAAGTCAATGATGGAAATGTTTGACCATAACAACTATGGATACAAGTCAATTAAGAAAATGTATGTAATCAGTATACCATCATCTTCAGCCATTGGATTGTTTGCTTCTCCACTATTAAAATCCTCAAAAAGCTCCATAACCACATCATCATCAGTTGGTGGAACTTTAGGGATGACTGGATTAGCTCGCGCTCTTATTCTCTCACTGCGTCGGGGTGCAAGTGGAACTTCAGACAATTCGGCAAAACATAACAAAGTCAATGATTGAAATGTTGGACCAGAACAACTATGGTTACAAGTCAATTAAGAAAATGTAATCAGTATACAATCATCATTAGCCAGTGGAACTTCAGGGATGACCGGATTACCTCGCGCTCTTATTCTCTCACGGCATCGGGGTGGAAGTGGAACTTCAGGCAATTCTGCAAAACATAACAAAGTCAAAGATTGAAATGTTGGACCAGAACAACTATGGTTACAAGTCAATTAAGAAAATGTAATTAGTATACCATCATCATCAGCCAGTGGAACTTCAGGGATGATCGGGTTAACTCGCGCTCTTATTCTCTCACGGCGTCGGGGTGGTAGTGGAACTTCAGGAAATTCTGCAAAACATAACAATGTCAATGATTGAAATGTTGGACCAGAAAAACTATGGTTAGAATTCAATTAAGAAAATGTAATCAGTATACCATCATCATCAGCCATTGAATTGTTTGCTTCTCCACTATTAAAATCCTCTAAAAGCTCCTGTAACACCCCAGATTTTCAAGACATTTAAAACTTATAATAAAGGTAGAATCTTATTAAATCCCAAGATATAAATACAAGCGTTCGGGGTGCTATGCCACACCTGGGCTAGAGAACCCAAGTGCACAGGCTAACTAACTAATATCCTCAAAGCGTAAATACGTAAACGTGGCACGCAGGCCAAAAGGGAAACTATCTACTTCTAAGTTCTAGCGCACTCCAGTGAATTAATCTTCTATGCCTGAAAGCCAAATATATCTGTTCAGTGAGAGATGCTGGTAACCCACTCCAACGCGTTGAAATACAATACATATAGAGATATATATAGATATACGAAAACCATTTTGAGCATGAAGATATATCCTACGAACACTAGCTTTAAAACCGGGAATGACTCGACAGATAAGGCTAGACACAAGCAGCAGTTATAACGAGCATATGCAGTTCACAACAGATAAGGCAGATAGGGCAAAACATAACAATAATCATAACCCAACATGAACAATCCCCAATATAAATCCCATAGTCACATCCCCCAAGACACTCATAATCACCACTCATCCATATCACAACACATAACACACTTTGTTGGCGCCACAGGACCAATCGCATGCCCATACATGAGGGTCAGCGCATATAGCTCTGACACGGCCCCGCAGCACCCTGCCCCGTATCGCAACACGGAGGGGTCGATCGCAACCGACCGATGAACCGCAGCTCATAAGAATGTGTAATCTGACTGTAGCCAGGAATTCCCATCTGACTACAGCCAGCCTCCGAACCGCAGCTCGGGAAAATGTCATCTGATTGCAGCCAGGAATTCCCATCTGACTACAACCAGCTTCTGGACCGCAGCCCAGGGTACCGTCATCCGACTGCAGCCAGGAATTCCCATCTGACTGTAGCCGGCTTCTGAACCGCAGCTCAGGATAACCAATCCGATCGCAACCGAATTGGGGTAACACACACACATAACACATAGCAAGCACATGCAACCCACATTACACATTGGGAAGGGGGAGAAAACGTATAACAAAATCTATGCGTGATCCATCACTTACTAAGAATAGTCCTAAGGGGTTCATGCTTCTTCCACCTAGGTCAACGGGATACCAATTCAACTAGCATGCAATATAATAGACTCATAAACCTACGAACGGTACCCGAAATATCAAACTAGACATAGGCACGACAAACGGGGTCCGTTGGGACACCACGGGGATCGGGGAAACATCAAACGGGGAAGCCGGGGTCCCGAGGGGGGGAAGATTCCAGCGGGTAGCCGGTGGGTGGGGGTCCACCCGCCGGCTGCCCGCCGGTAACACTGTTCCGGGCAGCGGGTGCCCGGCGGGCAGCTGCCCGCCCGCCGGCTGCCCGCTGCCGGAGCTGCCCGAATTGCCGCGGGTAGGTGGCGGGTCCCCTACCCCCCACCTACCCCCCACTGACTCTTTTCACCACTTTTCGTCCCGGGAACCATTGTGGAACCTGAAACCATGCTTAGACACTTTTCAACGTAATCAACGACGACACATAAACAATTAACGGATCAAATACGGTAAACGAATGGCACATAACCTATCATGCTTTTCTAATCATAATCAACACCCAAACATGCGAATTCCCCACCCGATAATCCAAGAATAATATCATACGATACAACCTAGGGTTCTAATCACTTTTATATCAACAAGAATACAATTCGTCTTCTAATTGCAAGATTCGGTAGGAACAACACATAATCATCAAGGATACCAATTAATCATCAAAACATCATAATCATCAAGAACAACACATAATCATCAAAACCCCAATTAGTCATCAAGAACATCATAATTATCAAGAAACTCCCAATATCAAGATTATCAAGGTTCCTCATGGAATCGTTATATCGACATCAATAATAATTATCATCAATCGCCATTTACAACAATATGGGGGAAACCCTAAGGGGAAATCGTAGCTATGAAAATAGGTTTTGTTGAGACATGGGTTACCTCTTAGCCTTAATTAATTCCTTGGCTATGAAGGATCTTTCTTTAAGCTTTCTTGTTTTCTTGATTTCTTCTAAGGAAATTCTTAGAGCTTTCCTGGGGTGGTGGGGCGTCTAGGCGTGTGGGGTTCTAGGTGCCTCTTAAGTCCCCTATTTATATTTTTTAGGAGTCCCGGTTAGGAACTAATATTATAGGCTTGCTAATTCTATTCCTTTTGGAACTAAGGATTGGGTTTAGGGATAAGGGTCCATGGTCCATAGTGGACCATATTAATTAATTAAAGGGAATCCTAATCGTAGTCTGAATAGTAAAAGGCCTACTTCCTTTATTCCTAATAGATAACTAGGTCTAGGATTCCTAATTAGAATCTGAATAGTAAAGGGTTTACTTTCTTTATTCCTAATAGGCTTAGGACTCTAATTTAGGTAAGGGTCCACGGTTCATGGTGGACCTTTATTAATTAATTAAAGGAAACCTAACCGAATTAAATCATATTTAATTATTATTAACGGGATTAATTTAATAATTAATCCGGGATTGAAGGCCGTAACACGGGGTGTTACACTCACCCCCCCTTACGAGAAGCTTCGTCCCCGAAGCTTTGGAAATCATTGCAGGGTTAACGAGTCAAGAGAAGAACCGTGGTCCTATAGAGAAGGTATTCCACGGGGAAATTGTATACTTGCACGCCTATGTGTGTTGGGTTTTTGGGAGCGATTAGGTTTTACAGGGTTAAGAGAGTGGGTTTCAAACTTGAGGACACGGTGAATTTAGGAATTAGGATCAAGTTTTCGAGATTGCAACTTAAGTTGTGAGGTTGCCACTTGTATGGAATCGTTAAAACATGGGATTGAGAATGGGGTCTGAAGGGTAGAAAGGGTTTTGAAATAAGGAAGGGGCCGATTTTCCGAGGGAGGGAAAGGAATTCGGCTAGGATGGGTTAAGGTTTCTCGACCCCAAGTGAATAATCTGGTTAGATGCTTTGATCACGATGCGCTGACGAGCTGATGATCCTCCTTCCTTGGTGTTGGTGCTTGCTTGACTTTAAGATCCTTGTTAGACCTTGCTTCCCAGGCTAAGGTTTCATCCTTCTCTTCTTTCTTGAGGGAATTTTCCGTGGTGGTTCAACACTTACTTCTTTAATGCGCCCGAGGTTTTGACCGAGTTGGGTCAACCAAGCCAATCTCTTAGGGTGCATTTCCCAAATTCTTCCCAAAGTCTCTTGGGAGTCGATGGATTTTGGGTTGAATTTCTCTTCTTATTGAATTTCATCTCCTCTTTAGTGGATGAAATTCTTAGTAAGACTTCATGTCTTACCCGAGGTTCAGCATTGTTGTGCCCTGTTTATGTTATTCTTAATGATGAAGGTGTCCTTGCGTGCCCTTTTTCTTTTAAAGCGCAGTCGGTTACCAAATCTCGTTGTGGGATGACTCGGCGAATTTACGAGTCACCTCATCTCCTTGTAGGTCCTTAATGACCCTTGAAGTCTTGGCGCGAAATGTGTTCTTCACCCTTTTGCTTAGCACCATGGGCTACGTAGTTCTTGGTTCCATACAACTTGTAAGGAGTCCTCTGATTTGCTCGAACGATGTCCATGGTTTGGAGGAGTCCTGGTCCCTCCTTAGCATTTTGACTTTTAAGGTTTTCGTGGGTTCTTAGTACGAGTCCCCAACTCGCCTCCTTGGTTTGCGCAATTCTTTACGCCAAACATCCCTAGTCGGTTGTATCGTGGGATCCGATTTCAATTACTCGTGCAATGTAATTGATTGTGATTTACCGATGGTGTCTCGTGCGTCAAGGTCTTTTACGTAGGACACTATGTTTAGGTGGTCCATGGTTCCTTACCCAAGACTCACATTCCTCAATCGAGGCACACAAGTGCGCTGCAAGTCAATAAAATGAGGGGTTAAGAAATCAGCATATTGTACCAGTGGGCGCGAGGTGGGCGGTCGTCCGCCTGTCAAGCTCCTGCCAAGGACCCGCCAAGGTCCCGTCAAGGACCCGTTGGGGACCCGCGGGAAAGTGACTAGGAATAGTCAATTCCTTCGGGAAAGACCCCAAAAATGCACAGATTCATGTCCTGACAAGTCCCATGCCCTTGTGCACAATAAAAGGGACTTGGATACATAGGATGACCCATCGTACAATGTTCATTGATCCTTAAGCACGAGTTCTAGAGGTAGATATACATACATATACATATATATCTATGTTTTCTTGGTCTGGGTTTAAAGGGGTGTAAGGAGTGCAAGGGCTAGGTTTCAAAGTCGAGGGGCGGATAGGGCCGATGTCTCAAGGTTGTAATACAGGAGGGAAGGTTGCCACCTTGTACGGGTTCGTCTGTAATGAGGGATCAAGAGCGAGGTTTGGAGTGATAGGACGGATTCTTTAACGAAATGGTACTTGATTGGCAAGGGGAGGGAAAGGGGCTAAGGACTCTTGGCTTTGAGTGATTATGCCTGTTTGGGGCTTGGTTTTGGCGTGCAGTCGAACTGGTGATCCCTTTTCCTTGGCTTTGTTTGATTCTAAGATTTTCGTTTGATCTTCTCTTCCCGTGTCGAAGTCCCCTTCGTTTCTATGGCTTCCAGGGGAATTCTCGTGATGGTTTCCGTGCACGTTCCCCTCGGATGTTCAGAAGTCTGGACCCAGTCGGTTTAGTGGGTCAAACCCCTAGGTCTTGACTCCTAATCCTTGCCGAGGGTTCTTAAGGGTAAGAGGGGTTTCGGGTTAGTCTTTCTTGTTCTATTGGGTTTCGTCCCTTCCTTGGTGGATGAAATTCTTAGCAAGGATTTATGTCCTCCTCGAGGTTCGGCCTGTTGTACCTATTTGACGATGTTTTCTGTAGCGAGGGCCCCTGACACATTAAACGTATTTGTTTGCCCGCTCTTGTCAACGCATGGCGTTCTTCGGTGGCGTACGTACAGGCTATGGTTTCTCGTGAAGCCTTCACGGTTTTCGTGCAAGGGTGGGGTGATACGTATTCGTAACCTCCACCTACTTCGCCGATTCCTATCTAACAACTTATTTTAATATTGAATCAATGAATGTCGGTTCTTCATGCCCCTGGGCAGGGTAAGGGCCTTATGCTGCTCTACCGTTTTTAACAGGGTTTCCAAACGGAGTGGGGATATGAACTTAGAGTGAGGGCAATAACAATTTAGGGTTTCCGAGGGTTTGGGTTAAGCGCAACAAAGGGCGAGCAAGGTCATGACGGTTGCGAATTTGCTCTTAAGGTAATTAAGGATTCTGGGTGGGAGTTTTCAACAAATAGGGGTATCAAGATGCTGGGGTTTCAGGCGGATGATATTTTAGATTGGGGTGGTGGGGTCGCAAGGTGTCGCGATATACTTACCTTGCACCCAAGGATTCGACTAATGGTGTCATTCCTTCGCTACTTTAATAGGTGTCCTAGTTCTCCTTCCTGTTTGTTGTAGCCGCAACCCGGGTTTGCCGAGATAAGGCAACTTGTAGGAAGGTGCATGTCATTTGTCTGACTCGGGGGTTATCGAGGTTACCCTGGGTTGGTGCGTATTGCAGTCCGTCCCTTTTAGCAGTCCTGACTGTAACGCCTCTTCTTAGTAGTCATCCAAATCTTCTTTTTCTTTGGTCAGGGTCCTTGTCAAGTCTTTTGGCGGGAGTTAGGACGAGGCGATTTATCGGGTAAGTGTACGTTACCCAGTTGTGGAAGTAAACTTATCTATTCGCACCCTTACCTGGTGTGGTAAGCGTCGGGGGAGGTTCCTTTAAGTTAGAGAGGGATGAAGTGAGGGGAGGTTATGTGTAGGTTTCACAATCTCACCGCGTGTCCTAAGATTCCTGGATCCTATGTTCCTAAGTACCTAGAGTTCAAGCCTAGTGTCCTAAAGTCCGGTCTTAAGAGTCTTATCCTAGGGTCAAACTTAGGCTCTGATACCAACTGTAACACCCCAGATTTTCAAGACATTTAAAACTTATAATAAAGGTAGAATCTTATTAAATCCCAAGATATAAATACAAGCGTTCGGGGTGCTATGCCACACCTGGGCTAGAGAACCCAAGTGCACAGGCTAACTAACTAATATCCTCAAAGCGTAAATACGTAAACGTGGCACGCAGGCCAAAAGGGAAACTATCTACTTCTAAGTTCTAGCGCACTCCAGTGAATTAATCTTCTGTGCCTGAAAGCCAAATATATCTGTTCAGCGAGAGATGCTGGTAACCCACTCCAACGCGTTGAAATACAATACATATAGAGATATATATAGATATACGAAAACCATTTTGAGCATGATGATATATCCTACGAACACTAGCTTTAAAACCGGGAATGACTCGACAGATAAGGCTAGACACAAGCAGCAGTTATAACGAGCATATGCAGTTCACAACAGATAAGGCAGATAGGGCAAAACATAACAATAATCATAACCCAACATGAACAATCCCCAATATAAATCCCATAGTCACATCCCCCAAGACACTCATAATCACCACTCATCCATATCACAACACATAACACACTTTGTTGGCGCCACAGGACCAATCGCATGCCCATACATGAGGGTCAGCGCATATAGCTCTGACACGGCCCCGCAGCACCCTGCCCCGTATCGCAACACGGAGGGGTCGATCGCAACCGACCGATGAACCGCAGCTCATAAGAATGTGTAATCTGACTGTAGCCAGGAATTCCCATCTGACTACAGCCAGCCTCCGAACCGCAGCTCGGGAAAATGTCATCTGATTGCAGCCAGGAATTCCCATCTGACTACAACCAGCTTCTGGACCGCAACCCAGGGTACCGTCATCCGACTGCAGCCAGGAATTCCCATCTGACTGTAGCCGGCTTCTGAACCGCAGCTCAGGATAACCAATCCGATCGCAACCGAATTGGGGTAACACACACACATAACACATAGCAAGCACATGCAACCCACATTACACATTGGGAAGGGGGAGAAAATGTATAACAAAATCTATGCGTGATCCATCACTTACTAAGAATAGTCCTAAGGGGTTCATGCTTCTTCCACCTAGGTCAACGGGATACCAATTCAACTAGCATGCAATATAATAGACTCATAAACCTACGAACGGTACCCGAAATATCAAACTAGACATAGGCACGACAAACGGGGTCCGTTGGGACACCACGGGGATCGGGGAAACATCAAACGGGGAAGCCGGGGTCCCGAGGGGGGGAAGATTCCAGCGGGTAGCCGGTGGGTGGGGGTCCACCCGCCGGCTGCCCGCCGGTAACACTGTTCCGGGCAGCGGGTGCCCGGCGGGCAGCTGCCCGCCCGCCGGCTGCCCGCTGCCGGAGCTGCCCGAATTGCCGCGGGTAGGTGGCGGGTCCCCTACCCCCCACCTACCCCCCACTGACTCTTTTCACCACTTTTCGTCCCGGGAACCATTGTGGAACCCGAAACCATGCTTAGACACTTTTCAACGTAATCAACGACGACACATAAACAATTAACGGATCAAATACGGTAAACGAATGGCACATAACCTATCATGCTTTTCTAATCATAATCAACACCCAAACATGCGAATTCCCCACCCGATAATCCAAGAATAATATCATACGATGCAACCTAGGGTTCTAATCACTTTTATATCAACAAGAATACAATTCGTCTTCTAATTGCAAGATTCGGTAGGAACAACACATAATCATCAAGGATACCAATTAATCATCAAAACATCATAATCATCAAGAACAACACATAATCATCAAAACCCCAATTAGTCATCAAGAACATCATAATTATCAAGAAACTCCCAATATCAAGATTATCAAGGTTCCTCATGGAATCGTTATATCGACATCAATAATAATTATCATCAATCGCCATTTACAACAATATGGGGGAAACCCTAAGGGGAAATCGTAGCTATGAAAATAGGTTTTGTTGAGACATGGGTTACCTCTTAGCCTTAATTAATTCCTTGGCTATGAAGGATCTTTCTTTAAGCTTTCTTGTTTTCTTGATTTCTTCTAAGGAAATTCTTAGAGCTTTCCTGGGGTGGTGGGGCGTCTAGGCGTGTGGGGTTCTAGGTGCCTCTTAAGTCCCCTATTTATATTTTTTAGGAGTCCCGGTTAGGAACTAATATTATAGGCTTGCTAATTCTATTCCTTTTGGAACTAAGGATTGGGTTTAGGGATAAGGGTCCATGGTCCATAGTGGACCATATTAATTAATTAAAGGGAATCCTAATCGTAGTCTGAATAGTAAAAGGCCTACTTCCTTTATTCCTAATAGATAACTAGGTCTAGGATTCCTAATTAGAATCTGAATAGTAAAGGGTTTACTTTCTTTATTCCTAATAGGCTTAGGACTCTAATTTAGGCAAGGGTCCACGGTTCATGGTGGACCTTTATTAATTAATTAAAGGAAACCTAACCGAATTAAATCATATTTAATTATTATTAACGGGATTAATTTAATAATTAATCCGGGATTGAAGGCCGTAACACGGGGTGTTACAGCTCCATAACCACATCATCATCAACCAGTGTAACTTCAGGGATGACCGGATTACCTCGCGTTCTTATTCTCTCACTGCGTCGGGGTGCAAGTGGAACTTCAGGTTGTTCCACAGTAATATGGTCCTGCGGTTGTTAAGTAGCTCTTAGTTTTTTCAGAGTTTTTCTAGGTCTGTTATTTAGTTACTCATGTTGGAAAACAAACCTGAATATAAATGGAGGAATCATGTGGCACAAGAGGAAGATCATCTGATTCTGGAGTAGGTCCAATATCATCTGCTACTGCATCATTACCGATATCATCTGCAAATGGCTCCTGTCCAATATCATATGCTGCTGCTATTGGATCGTTTACGTCAAAATCCTCAAAACGCTTCACAACAAAACAAGTAATCAGACAAATAAAAAACTGAAAAACATATTCAGAAGTTTTTGAACAGTAAAAGTGGTTTACATTTTCTAAACTATTTCCTTCTGATGGAGATGATGATGATTCGGGGGATCGAATGCTCGAGGTCTGTAACACCCCGTGTTAAGACCCCTAAAACCGATTAATCATTTAACCAATTGCCCAAGAGAAAGAATTAAATTACAATAATTAATTAGGAAAAAGCCCACCATAGTCCGTGGGCCCTCATCTCTAAACCCAACCCCTAGTCCTAAAAGGAATAGAGTTAGCAAGCCTATGGTATTTGGGCCCTAAGTAAGACTCTTAGATATATAAATAGGGAACATAGGAGGCACCTAGAACCCCCACCACAATAATCTCTCACCACACCAAGAATTCCAAGAGTTCCCCTAGGAGAAGTCAAGAAAGAAGAAAGCTTAAAGAAAGACCCTTCATAGCCAAGGAATTAATTAAGACTAAGAGGTAACCCATGTCTCAACAAAACCTATTTTCATAGCTATGATTCCCCTCTTAGGATTTCCCCCATATTCTTGTGTGTTGATGATTCGTTATATTGATCTTGATAATTGGTGCTATGATTCCATGGGTGATCTTGATGATCTTGATGATAAGAGGTTCTTGAAGATTATATGGTGTTCTTGATGTTCTTGATGATTATGTGGTGTTCTTGATATTCTCGATGATTATATAATGATCTTGATGTTTAGGTGATAATCCTACCAAATCTTGATATTAGAAGATGAATTGTGTTCTTGTTGATTTAAAAGTAATTAGAACCCTAGGTTGTATCGTGGAACTCATATGGTATTATTCTTGGTATATTGGGTGGGGAATTCGTATGTTTGGGTGTTGATTATGTTTAGAAAAGCATGATAGGTTATGTGCCGTATGTTCTAGCTTTTGGATCCGTTAATTGTCTACGTGTTGTTGTCAATGGCGTTTGAAAGTGTCTAAGCATGGTTTCGGGTTCCACAATGGTTCCCGGGGCGTTATTGGTGAAAAAGAGTCAGTGGGGGGTAGGTGGGGGTAGGGGACCCCGCCACCTACCCGCGGCCAATATGGGCAACGCCGGCAGCGGGCAGCCGGCGGGCGGGCAGCTGCCCGCCGGGCACCCGCTGCCCGGAATCACGCCACCGGCGGGCAGCCGGCGGGTGAACCCTCACCCACCGGCTACCCGCTGGAAAATACCCCACATCGGGTTTCCGGCTTCCCCGTTTGATGTTCCCACGATCCCCGTGGTGTCCCAACGGACTCCGTCTATTGTGCCGATGTCTAGTTGATATTTCGGGTACCGTTCGTAGGTTTTATGAGTCTTATATATTGCATGCTAGTTGAATTGGTATCCCTTTGACCTAGGTGGAAGAAGTATGAACCCCTAGGATCATTCTTAGTATGTGAAGGATCACGCATAGGTTTTGTAATACGTTTTCTCCCCCTTCCCAGTGTGTTAATGTGGGCTGCATGTGCTTGCTATGTGTTATGTGTGCATGATACCCCAATCCGGTTGCGATCGGATTGGTTATTCCTGAGCTGCAGTTCAGAAGCTGGCTGCGGTCAGATTTACACTCTTGGGCTGCGGTCCACCGTTTGGTTGCGATCAAACGTTTCTACATGAGCTGCGGTTCATATTTCCTGGCTGTGGTCAGATGACATAGTCCTGGGCTGTGGTCCACTGTTTGGTTGCGATCAAACTATGATGAGCTGCGGTTCATCGGTCGGTTGCGATCGACCCCTCCGTGTTGCGATACGGGGCAGGTGCTGCGGGGCCGTGTCAGAGCTATATGCGCTGACCCTCATGTATGGGCATGCGATTGGTCCTGTGGCGCCAACAAAGTGTGCTTGTGTGATGAGATATGGATGAGTTGTTGTTATGAGTGTCTTGGGATGTGACTTTGGGATTTATGCCGGGAATCATATATGTTGGGTTATGGATATTAACTGTGCTTATCTTCATCTGCCTTGCCTGTTTCCCCATATTGTAAACTGCATATGTTTGGTATAGCTGTTATCTGTGCTTAGCTCTATCTGTTGAGTCTATTCCCTATTTTGAAAGCTAGAGTCTCTTAGGATATATATTCATGCTTCGAAATGGTTTTTCGTATAACTATGTATATATCTATATGTATTGTATTTCAACGCGTTGGAGTGGGTTACCAGCATCTCTCGCTGAATAGATATATTTGGCTTTCAGGCACAGCAGAGTAGACACTGGAGCGCGCTAGAACCTTGGAGCGTAGAAGTAGTTAGTTTCCCTTTCGGCCTGCGTGCCATGATTATGTATTTGCATTATTGAGGATATTAGTTAGTTAGCATGTGTACCTAAGTTCTCTAGCTCAGGTGTGGCATAGCACCCCGTACTCTTTATATTATGTTTTGGGAATTAATGAGATTTCACCTTTATTATATAAGCTTCAAAAGTTTGAAAATTTCGGGGTGTTACAAGGTCCTTCCTGCACATGAAGTAGAATTGCCTATTACAATTGGTCTTTGCAATGAGAATCTAGATTTATTAGAATATCTAACCAGAAGATGAATCATGCAGCACTGGAGCATGTTGCTCCATGAGCCTGGCTACCCTCTAGTTGAAAATCATCCAAGTTTTAGAAAATTTAGCAAATTTGACATGTGCAATTAAAGAGTAAAATTTCTTAACAGGGTTAGTTCAATTAAATTCCATACGAAAATGTCTGTAAATTAAACTAACTATGTTTAGGGCAAGTGGAACCAAAGGAATTAAAAATTACATTTATCATTCAGAACCTCAGAGTTAGAGACATACCTTTTTCTTTCTTCCTCTTTTTGTATTGGAAAACCAACATTTAGGGATGTGAGGACGATCTCCTATTCTCTCACTGCGTCGGGGTGGAAGTGGAACTTCAGGGATGGCCGGAGTAGCTCGCGTTATTATTCTCTCACTGCGTCGGGGTGGAAGTGGAACTTCAGGTTGTTCCACAGTAGTATGGTCATGTGGCTGCTAAGTATAATATTTACATATAAGACTAACTAGGAGTTCTCTTAGTTTTTCATAGTTTTTCTAAGTCTATTATTTAGTTACTCATGTTAGAAAACAAACCTGAGTATCGATACATGAATCATGCAGCACAAGAGGAAGATCATCTATTTCTGGACCAGGACCAATATCATCTGCAACTGGATCCTGTCCAGTATCATCTGCTGCTATAATTGGATCGTTTACCTCAAAATCATGTGAATCATGTGAATCATGTGGCAAATGAGGAGGCTGCTCGGCTACACACTAGTTGAAAATGTAACCGAGTTTTAGAAAAAAATAGCAAATTTGACATGTGCACTTGAAGAGTAAAGTTTCTTAACAGCCTTAGTTTAATTAAATCTAATATGGAAATGTCGGTTTATGATAAATTCTTACCATATCTACTACTCTTGCTATTAATTAAAACATACCTATTAGACTGCTCTTAGTTTTTAATAGTCTTTCTAGGTCTGTTATTTAGTTACTCATGTTAGAAAACAAACCTGATTATCTATACATGAATCATGTGGCACAAGAAGAAGATCATCTATTTCTGGAGCAGAACCAACATCATCTGCAACTGAATCTTGTCAAATATCACCTGCTGCTGCTATTGGATCGTTTACCTCAAAATCATGTGGCAGACGAGGAGGCTACTCGGCTACACACTAGTTCAAAATGCAATCGAGTTTTAGAAAAAAATAGCAAATTTGACATGTACAGTTGAAGAGTAAAATTTCTTAACAGCCTTCGTTCAATTAAACCCAATATGGAAATTGTTTTGAATTTTGAAAATTGTCTAATGACATTTGGGAGAAGAACTCCAGAACTCTTCAACTTATTTATCTTTTTTCTTGTTTTCTTTGCTGTTTTTGCAATCATAGGGAAACCTAAAGCAACAGTACCTGTTCCTCCGGCTCGTTTCTCAAGCCCGGTTCATCGCCCAGTAGTTGCGCGTACTCAGGTACCAAGGCACTCAACATATATGTGATATGGCTATAAAAAAGTTTTAACTTTTTGTTCGTGGACTATTGCAAGTCTAGCTGGAAAAAAAAAAAGAAAAAAAAGATGATGCAAGTGGCATTGCAGGGAGTGCTGAATGACACAGAAATTCTTAGAACGATATAGCTAACCTCGGGAATGCATAGCAACGTGGCTCGGACACTACATTATGCATAAATTGTTGCATCTATGGTATCTCTTGTTCAACTCTACTGAACTCTTCTGTGGCAAGAACTGTATACAAGTAGCCCAACTCATTTTCAATTTTGAATTTGTAGTGCAGAAATCACATACTATGACATCACAACTTTACTACTTGATATCAACATTTACTACTTGCTTTTTTTTCCCTGAAATTATCAAACACCACTTCGAACTAAAAATTCTTTGAAAATGCTGATTGCAATCATGCCTCATCATCGAATATAACTATCACAATTCAATTTTCTAAGTTGCAACACAAGGACAAAGGAAAACAATGTTGGGGAAAATAGCAACGTCAACGCACAATCTGGAAGCTTTTAAGAAGCACGGTGTAACACCCCGTGTTACGACCCCTAAAACCAATTAATCATTTAACCAATTACCCAGAAGAAAGAATTAAATTACAGTAATTAATTAGGAAAAGGCCCACCATAGTCCATGGGCCCTCATCTCTAAACCCAACCCCTAGTCCTAAAAGGAGTAGAGTTAGCAAGCCTATAGTATTTGGGCCATAATTAAGACTCTTAGATATATAAATAGGGAACATAGGAGGCACCTAGAACCCCCACCACAATAATCTCTCACCACACAAGGAATTCCAAGAATTCCCCTAGGAGAAATCAAGAAAGAAGAAAGCTTAAAGAAAGACCCTTCATAGCCAAGGAATTAATTAAGGCTAAGAGGTAACCCATGTCTCAACAAAACCTATTTTCATAGCAATGATTCCCCTCTTAGGATTTCCCCATATTCTTGTGTATTGATGATTCGTTATATTGATCTTGATAATTGGTGTTATGATTCCATGCGTGATCTTGATGATCTTGATGATGTTAAGAGGTTTTTGATGATTATATGATGTTCTTGATGATTATATGATGTTCTTGATGACTATATGATGTTCTTGATGATTGTATGATGTTCTTGATGGTTATGTGATATTCTTAACGAATCTTGATATTAGAAGATGAATTGTGTTCTTGTTGATTTAAAAGTGATTAGAACCCTAGGTTGTATCGTGAAACTCGTATGGTATTATTCTTGGTATACTGGGTGGGAACTCGCATGATTGGGTGTTAAGTATGTCTAGAAGAGCATGATAGGATATGTGCCGTATGTTTCTCGATTTCGATCAGTTATTTGTCTACATGGTATTGTCAATTGTGTTTAAAAGTATCTAAGCATGGTTTCGGGTTCCACAAAGGTTCCCAGGGCATTATTGGTGAAAAAGAGTCAGTGGGGGGTAGGGGACCCGCCACCTACCCGCGGCCAACTTGGACAACGCCGGCAGCGGGCAGCCGACGGGCAGGCGACTGCCCGCCGGGCACCCGCTGCCCGGAATCACGTCACCGGCGGGTGAGCCCTCACCCACCGGCTACCCGCTGGAAAATATACCACCTCGGGATTCCGGCTTCCCCGTTTGATGTTCCCCCGACCCCCGTGGTGTCCCAACGGACCCCGTCCATCGTGCCTATGTCTAGTTTGATGTTCGGGTACCGTTCGTAGGTTGAATAAGTCTTATATGTTGCATGCTAGTTGAATTGGTATCCCGTTGAACTTGGTGTAAGAAGTATGAACCCCTTAGGATTATTCTTAGTATGTGGATGACCACGCATAGGTTTCGTTATACGATTTCTCCCCCTTCCCAACGTGTTAATGTGGGCTGCATGTGCTTGCTATGTGTTATGTGTGCATGATACCCCAATTCGGTTGCGATCGAATTGGTTATTCCTGAGCTGCGGTTCAGAAGCTAGCTGCGGTCAGATTTACACTCTTGGGCTGCGGTCCACCGTTTGGTTGCGATCAAACGTTTTACATGAGCTGCGGTTCATATTCTTGGCTACGGTCAGATGACTACTCTTGGGCTGTGGTCCACTGTTTGGTTGCGATCAAACATTATGATGAGCTGCGGTTCATCGGTCGGTTGCGATCGACCCCTCCGTGTTGCGATATGGGGCAGGGTGCTGCGGGGCCGTGTCAGAGCTATATGCACTGACCCTCATGTATGGGCATACGATTGTTCCTGTGGCGCCAACAAAGTGTGCTATGTGATGGGATATGGATGGTTTGATGTTATGACTGTTATGAAAACGTGACCATAGGATACATGCTAGTAGACTGTATATGCTTGGTTATAACTATTAGCTGTGCTTATCTCTATCTGTCGAATCTGTTCCCTACGCTTGTGAATTGTATATGCTAGATTATGACTGTTAACTGTGCTTATCCCTATCTGTCGAGTCTATCCCATGTTTTGAAAGCTAGAGTCTCTTAGGATATATCTTCATGCTTCGAAATGGTTTTCTTATATCTATGTATATATATATATATATATGTATTGTATTTCAACGCGTTGGAGTGGGTTACCAGCATCTCTCGTTGAACAGATATATTTGGCTTTCAGGCACAGAAGAGTAGACACTGGAGCGCGCTAGAATCTTGGAGCGTAGAAGTAGATAGTTTCCCTTTCGTCCTGCGTGCCATGATTATGCATTTACATTATTGAGGATACTAGTTAGTTAGCCTGTGCACTTGGGTTCTCTAGCTCAGGTGTAGCATAGCACCCCGTACTCTTTATATTATGTTTTGGGATTTAATGAGAATTTACCTTTTTTATATAAGCTTCAAAAGTTTAAAAATTTCGGGGTGTTACAGTTGGTATCAGAGCCTAAGTTTGACCCTAGGATAAGACTCTTGAGACTGAACTTTAGGACAATAGGCCGAACTCTAGGTATTTAGGAACATAGGACTCAGAAACCTTAGGACGCGCGGTGAGACTGTGAAACCTACACATAACCCTCCCTCATTTATTTAATGGAAACTTCCCCTCCGCTTATCGCATCAAGGTAAGAACGCAAAATAACACCGACCTATGAACACCAGAATGGAGCCAAAAAAGAGACAGATAGGAGCACCGAAACTCCCCACTCAGGAATTCTTGGCTCAGAATTTGCAACGCCTGGCCCAAATTGCCCAGGCACTGAATACTACCATTTCCCAGCCAATACCAACAAACGAGAACTTGGAAATCCACCACCAAGTCTCGGCACACCAACCACCCACCTTCTCGGGGAACGAAGACCCCACGACCCTCGAGGAATGGATCGGGACCTTTGACAAGATATTCGGGGCATTGCCCAGAAAACCACCAAGTGAGAATAGCCTCCTTCTACTTCAGGCACGAGGCCGACACCTGGTGGGCTCACGAGAAGCCTACATACGAACAAAGCCCCGAATTCAACTGGGAAACTCTAAAAACACGACTACGAGAACAATTCTATCCCGGCCATCTAAAAGCCACCATATACGAAGAGTTCCTCCACCTAAAACAAGGAGCAGCCCCTATCACGGAATACTACCAGCAATTCCGCAGACTGGCTCGCCTCACCCCCGAGCTAGTACCCACCGAAATGATCAAGATCAAGAAATTCATAACAGGCCTCGACCCCAAACATCAGAAAGCCCTGGCCACACAAGAACCGAGAACCCTCGGGGAAGCCTATGCCAAGGCATTTCAACTACAACAAATATCAAACCAACCTCGGGAGACACACCTGGGATACAAAAGGAAACCTGAGGGGAATCACACAAATCCCACCCGAGGGCCTAAAAACCCCAGGACCATCTCACCCCACAAGGTCGCAGCGCCAACCATTCAAGGAAGAATCCTTACTTTAAGCAAAGCCAGGATCAGAGACAGCAACATAGTCTCCGGAACTTCCCTAGTACACGCCACCCCCGCCACTATACTATTCGATTCGGGGGCTACCAACTCATTTATAGCAACCGAATTCGCCACTCAACTCGGCCTTAACACCAGCACCAAAGTCCGACTTCAGGTCAAAGTGGCCTCCGGCGAAATCATAAAGTGCGACCACATGTACGAGAACGTGATGATCACCATCCAAGGAGTGGAATTTCCCAGCAACCTAATACAATTCAGACTGGATGGGGTATAAGTGATCTTAGGCATGGACTGCCTAGGGAAATTCCAAGCACAAATCCTATGCAGAGAACAAAAAGTGGTCCTACAGGGACCAAACGGGAAAAGGGTGTCATACCGCGGAACCCGCCAGGACCCAGGAATCAAACTTGTAAACATGATGAAAATGAAGAAATACCTAAACCAAGGAAGCGAGGCCTTCCTATGCTCGGTCGAGGACCTCGACGCCAAAACACCCGAACCACAAACCATCCCAGTGGTAAACGAATTCACCAACGTCTTCCCAGACGAAATTCCCGGGGCACCCCCGGCCAGGGAAGTTGAGTTCACGATAGACCTCGTACCTGGCGCTGCCCCGATCTCTAAACCACCCTACAGGCTAGCACCAAAAGAAATGAAGAAACTGAAAACGCAACTTCAGGAACTGCTAGATAAAGGTTACATCCGCCCCAGCACCTCCCCATGGGGAGCACCAGTACTATTCGTTAAAAAGAAAGATGGGAGCATGCGCCTGTGCATCGACTACAGGGAACTTAATTAAGTCACAATAAAGAATAGGTACCCCCATCCCCGAATCGATGACTTGTTCGACCAACTTAAGGGGGCAGGGGTGTTCTCGAAAATTGACCTAAGATCCGGATATCACCAAATACAAGTGGCCAAACCAGACATTCAGAAAACGGCCTTCCGGACACGTTACGGCCACTACGAATTTACGGTAATGCCCTTCGAACTCACCAACGCACCCGCCATATTCATGGACCTCATGAACCGAGTATTCCGACCCCACCTGGATGACTTCGTCATTGTATTCATTGACGACATCCTAGTCTACTCCCGAAACAAGGAAGAACATGAAAGACACCTCCGCATAACCTTACAAACTCTAAGGGAACACCAACTATACGCCAAATCCTCCAAATGCGAATTCTGGAAGGACAGCGTGGCCTTCCTGGGCCACGTAATAACTAAAGAAGGAATTAAAGTAGACCCCACCAAAATCCATGCCGTTAAGGAATGGACCACACCAAGCTCACTTTCAGAGGTCCGAAGCTTCCTAGGCTTGGCCGGCTACTACAGGAGGTTTGTACCCGACTTTACCAAGATAGCTCAACCCCTCATCAAACTCATGAAAAAGGAGACCCCCTTCCGATGGAATGACAACTGCATCACAGCCTTTCAGGAATTGAAAGATAAGCTAACCACAGCACCCGTACTAGCCATCCCCTCCGGGGTGGAAGGGTTCAAGGTCTTCAGTGACGCGTCCAAAAAGGGGTTGGGGTGCGTGCTAATGCAAAAAGGCAGGGCAATAGCATACGCATCCAGGCAACTCAAAACCCACGAAGAGAATTAACCCACCCACGACCTCGAGCTAGTCGCTATCGTGTTCGCACTAAAAATTTGGAGGCATTACCTATATGGGGTGCAATGCAAGATTTACACAGACCATAAGAGCCTAAAGTACATCTTCACCCAGAAAGACCTAAACATGAGACAACGAAGGTGGCTAGAACTCATAAAAGACTACGACCTAGACATCCAGTACCAAGAAGGAAAAGCTAACATTGTGGCGGACGCCCTAAGCAGGAAGACTAACCACTCCCTCAACGCCACCTGGATCCTACCAGACCAGCTGTACAGGGACTTCCAGAAACTGAACTTGGAAATAATAGAGCAAGATCAAACCCACCCCGAGGTCCACCTATTCAACACACAAATCATACCCACACTCTTCGAAGAAATCAAAATATGACAACAGCAGGATCCGGAACTAGATAAAATTCGTCTCGACCTAACCCAGGGGAAGGAAGGACCCTTCGAAATACACGAAGATGGCAGTCTAAGTTACCAAGGTAGGTGGTGCGTGCCCTCAACGCATCCCCACTTGAAACAACAAATCTTGGAGGAAGGACACAACTCCCTATACTCAGTTAACCCAGGGGGTGACAAACTATACCAAGATGTGAAAAGGTCGTTTTGGTAGCCCAACATGAAAAAGGAAATCGCGGATTTCGTGGCCAAATGCCTGAACTGCCAAAGGGTGAAGGCCGAACGATGCAAACCCAAGGGACTCGTACAACCCCTTGAGATACCACAAGGAAAGTGGGATTCCATATCCATGGACTTTGTCGGAGGGTTACCCCCAACAAAAACCGGCAAGGATAAAATTTGGGTCATAGTGGACCGACTAACCAAAACAACGCGATTCATTGCCATGAATGAAACATGGACAATGACACAACTGGCCCAAGCCTACCTGAGCCGAGTGGTGAAATACCACGGAGTCCTCCGAAACATTGTGTCCGATAGAGACTCCAGGTTCCTCCCACAATTCTGGAAATCACTGCAATTGGCCTTGGGGACACAACTAAAACTAAGCACTGCCTTCCACCCCACCACTGACGGCCAAACCGAGAGAACCATTCAGACTCTCGAAGACATGCTAAGAGCCTGTGTGTTAGACTTTCAAGGGACATGGGAGGAACACCTAGGCCTCATTGAATTCTCATACAACAACAGCTACCACGCAAGCATCCGTATGGCACCCTACGAAGCTCTATACGGACAAAGGTGTAGAACCCCCTTATGTTGGGAAGACATGGTCGACCCAGTAACACTAGGGCCCCAGTACCTACAAGACACCATAACCAAGGTCAAACACATCCAGGAAAGAATGAAGGCTGCCCAGGACCGCCAGAAATCCTACGCCGACCTAAGGAGAAAACAAGCCAAATTCAACCCCGGGGACAAAGTCTGGTTGAGAATCTCGC
The DNA here is from genome assembly GCF_001879475.1 of Ipomoea nil. Classification (NCBI taxonomy): domain Eukaryota; kingdom Viridiplantae; phylum Streptophyta; class Magnoliopsida; order Solanales; family Convolvulaceae; genus Ipomoea; species Ipomoea nil. The sequence goes on along the minus strand of NW_017616592.1, from coordinate 1,734,277 downwards.
CCACACGAGGGGTGATGAGATTCAGAAGAAAAGGGAAGCTCAGCCCTCGATTTATCGGCCCCTATGAAATCGTAGAAAGAGTCGGGAACCTAGCCTACCGCCTCGCTCTACCCGTCGAACTAGAACGAGTACACAACGTATTCCACATATCCCAGCTAAAGAAATACGTGCACGACCCAAGCCACGTGCTTCAACCTGAGGTCGGGGACCTCGACGAGTCACTAGTATACGAAGAAAAACCCGTAAGAATCCTGGACACCAAGACAAGAACCACCCGTCGCCGAGCCATAGAAATGGTGAAAGTCCTCTAGACCAACCATGGGACCGAGGAAGCAACGTGGGAACTCAAGGACACGATGAAGGAACGCTACCCCGAACGTTTCACACCAGGTAACCAAGAGAAAGTCACTCGGCAAGGACCAAGCTTCGGGGACGAAGCATCCCGTTAAGGGGGGGAGAGTGTAACACCTCGTGTTACGACCCCTAAAACCAATTAATCATTTAACCAATTACCCAAAAGAAAGAATTAAATTACAGTAATTAATTAGGAAAAGGCCCACCATAGTCCGTGGGCCCTCATCTCTAAACCCAACCCCTAGTCCTAAAAGGAGTAGAGTTAGCAAGCCTGTAGTATTTGGGCCCTAATTAAGACTTTTAGATATATAAATAGGGAACATAGGAGGCACCTAGAACCCCCACCACAATAATCTCTCACCACACAAGGAATTCCAAGAATTCCCCTTGGAGAAATCAAGAAAGAAGAAAGCTTAAAGAAAGACCCTTCATAGCCAAGGAATTAATTAAGGCTAAGAGGTAACCCATGTCTCAACAAAACCTATTTTCATAGCTATGATTCCCCTCTTAGGATTTCCACATATTCTTGTGTATTGATGATTCGTTATATTGATCTTGATAATTGGTGTTATGATTCCATGGGTGATCTTGATGATCTTGATGATGTTAAGAGGTTCTTGATGATTATATGATGTTCTTGATGATTATATGATGTTCTTGATGACTATATGCTGTTCTTGATGATTGTATGATGTTCTTGATGGTTATGTGATATTCTTAACGAATCTTGATATTAGAAGATGAATTGTGTTCTTGTTGATTTAAAAGTGATTAGAACCCTAGGTTGTATCGTGAAACTCGTATGGTATTATTCTTGGTATATTCGGTGGGAACTCGCATGATTGGGTGTTAAGTATGTCTAGAAGAGCATGATAGGATATGTGCCGTATGTTTCTCGCTTTCGATCCGTTATTTGTCTACATGGTATTGTCAATTGTGTTTAAAAGTATCTAAGCATGGTTTCGGGTTCCACAAAGGTTCCCGGGGCGTTATTGGTGAAAAAGAGTCAGTGGGGGGTAGGTGGGGGTAGGGGACCCGCCACCTACCCGCGGCCAACTTGGACAACGCCGGCAGCGGGCAGCCGACGGGCAGGCGACTGCCCGCTGGGCACCCGCTGCCCGGAATCACGTCACCGGCGGGCAGCCGGCGGGTGACCCCTCACCCACTGGCTACCCGCTGGAAAATATCCCACCTCGGGATTCCGGCTTCCCTGTTTGATGATCCCCCGACCCCCGTGGTGTCCCAACGTACCCCGTCCATCGTGCCTATGTCTAGTTTGATGTTCGGGTACCGTTCGTAGGTTGAATAAGTCTTATATGTTGCATGCTAGTTGAATTGGTATCCCGTTGACCTAGGTTTAAGAAGTATGAACCCCTTAGGATTATTCTTAGTATGCGGATGACCACGCATAGGTTTCGTTATACGATTTCTCCCCCTTCCCAACGTGTTAATGTGAGCTGCATGTGCTTGCTATGTGTTATGTGTGCATGATACCCCAATTCGGTTGCGATCGAATTGGTTATTCCTGAGCTTCGGTTCAGAAGCTGGCTGCGGTCAGATTTACACTCTTGTGATGCGGTCCACCGTTTGGTTGCGATCAAACGTTTTACATGAGCTGTGGTTCATATTCCTGGCTGCGGTCAGATGACTACTCTTGGGCTGCGGTCCACTGTTTGGTTGCGATCAAACATTATGATGAGTTGCGGTTCATCGGTCGGTTGCGATCGACCCCTCCGTGTTGCGATACGGGGCAGGGTGCTGCGGGGCCGTGTCAGAGCTATATGTGCTGACCCTCATGTATTGGCATGCGATTGTTCCTTTGGCGCCAACAAAGTGTGCTATGTGATGGGATATGGATGGTTTGATGTTATGACTGTTATGAAAGCGTGACCATAGGATACATGCTAGTAGACTGTATATGCTTGGTTATAACTATTGGCTGTGCTTATCTCTATCTGTCGAATCTGTTCCCTACGCTTGTGAATTGTATATGCTAGATTATGACTGTTAACTGTGTTTATCCCTATCTGTCGAGTCTACCCCTATTTTGAAAGCTAGAGTCTCTTAGGATATATCTTCATGCTTCGAAATGGTTTTCTTATATCTATGTATATATCTATATGTATTGTATTTCAACGCGTTGGAGTGGGTTACCAGCATCTCTCGCTGAACAGATATATTTGGCTTTCAGGCACAGAAGAGTAGACACTGGAGCGCGCTAGAATCTTGGAGCGTAGAAGTAGATAGTTTCCCTTTCGCCCTGCGTGCCATGATTATGCATTTACATTATTGAGGATACTAGTTAGTTAGCCTGTGCACCTGGGTTCTCTAGCTCAGGTGTGGCATAGCACCCCGTACTCTTTATATTATGTTTTGGGATTTAATGAGAATTTACCTTTATTATATAAGCTTCAAAAGTTTAAAAATTTCGGGGTGTTACACACGGACACTATTGGTGTATGGTTGAAAGGAATTCTGTGCCGTGTTACAATAAGACTACCTTAAAAGCGTTATTTGTCCGGTAACGGTGCAGATAGAACCCAGGCGCGCTTTCGACAGGCTACACAAACCAACTACGGATAGCTTGCACTAACAATCACGTAGGCGAACCTCACTATTGCTCAGACTAAGGGAGAGAGAAGGAGAATAGAATAAGTGACTTCAAGTCAGGTGTGTTTTAAAACGATGTTGGGAGCTGCTATTTATAGTAAGCAGCCCCCTCCATCCAACCACAAAAAAAGGATAAAGTGTGTTGTCCACACACTAGCGCCAATTGTACTGCTCCTAAGAAAGGAGCGCACTGCGCTGCCACACAAATAATGGAGAATTCTAATTCTCCATTATTTCCAATAACAAATGTTGAAGTGTTATGGAAGTGGACCAACATCACATTTCATATTTAATTTTTCCAACAAACATCATATTTTGGTCTTAATTAATTTTTCCATAACTACAACCTAGACCCTATGATTTACTGAGTCAATTCAATTTCATCTTCTATAAAATTTCATATGAATCACTTTCACCCTCAACTCTATAAAATTTCCATCAATTTATAAACTTAATACGGAGTATTTCATATGAAAATCTTCAATTTGAAAAAAAAAAATTAAATAATAGGTGTTAGGGCTCCACAATGGTTCTCCCTTTTCTCCCCATTTTGTAGACTTAACTCTTTCACATCACCCTCTAATCTCCTCTCATATTTTCTCTGAAAAATACTACATGGACTCTCATTTCTTACTCCCAACTTCTACATGCTCCATTTCACAATTTTTTTTATGTAGACACTTATCCTAGGATGCACATGATAAAATTATCCAATCCTTATTTGCCACATCATGGAATAAAAGGAAGAGTAGAATTTGGGAGTACATGTAGTAGAACTTATTTTCTCTTCAATTCTTCTCCTCTCTTCTTCCCATTCTGTGGGCTCTACTCCTTCTCACTCCTACACATGATCTATTATTCTATAATTAATAATTTCATCTTTATAATTATAATTTCTAATTTCAATTATAAATATAAATTAATAAATTATGAAATAAAATGTTTAAGCAATTAAACTCGTAATTAAATAAAAATATCTCTACGAAATTTAAATCTATTTCATTTTATCTGTCATATTTACTATTCATTGGTCAAACCAACTCTTTTTTCTTTACCTATTTCCATTAGCATTTTCTTATAATTTTTTTTTTTTGTGTTTAATAGTACTTTCAATGTAGTTTATAAATATATAAATTTTACATACTAATTACAAAGTTAATATTATGAAAAATTAAATTTTAAATAACTTCAGTCAAGTCTCGTTAACTGAACCCGGCACATAAAATGGGACGGAGGGAGTACATAAATAAAAATACAAAACCATAAATTAAATAAAAATCAAAAGCATAAATGAATTTTTTTTTTTTTAAGACAGAAGGGTCAAATAGGTCTATCAACTACTCACAAGTAGTCAATTGACTCCTTGGTCTAAAATAAGTGCTAATTTGATACATAAACTTCCTAAAAATTTTGCATTTACCATTTTTTTTTTCAAGTTCCATCCGAGTTTGATGACACGGCGTCCGATTAAGCTGATGTGGCTGGCAATATAATTTGGTCATTTTGCGTATTGCTCAAACTTAAGGTGCGTAGTTTCTGTGCTTAAGGTGCGTCGTGTTAATACTTAAGGTGCGCCATTTTAATACTTAAGATACGTCAGTTATACACATGAGAACTTACTGTGCGTTTTTGGTTGAAACTTAAGGTACGTCATTCAAAAGCTTAAGGCGCATTGTTTTAAAGCTTAAAGTACATCCTTTTAACACTTAAGGTGCGTCATTTTAACATTTAAGATGCGTCAGTTATAAACTTAAGGTGCATAAGTTCTACATTTAAGATACGTCATTTTAACACTTAAGGTGCGTGATTTTACTACATAAGATGCGTCTTTGTAACACCTAAGGTGCGTCATTTTAACAATTGAAGGTGCGCGATATTAAGACTTAAGGTGTGTCATTCTAACACTTAAGGTGCGCCATTTTTAGACTTTATTTCTCGCGTCTTTAAAAAAATCATTGATTTGAGCCGTTGATCTAAATTTGTTCAACGTCTCAGATCTCACCGCATGTTCGCACCTGGAAAATCTTCGCACCAGATCTCATCTATATATATATATATATATATATATATATATATATATATATATATATATATATATATATATATGATCAGGTTTCCGTGCGGCCGTGCGGTCATGCACCATTAAGTATGCATAAATTCATCACAAGTGTTCGAAAATGCACCATTAGGCGTGGTGCATTTTTTTGGTGTGTGGTGCATTTGTGCATCTATTTTGGTGTATTTTTAAATGTTGTGCATTTATGCATACCTAATGATGCAATGCGCACGGGAAACCCTATCCCCCACCCCCACACACACGCACGCACGCACGCGCGCACACACACACACGGCGTCCAACAAAATAATATTTTACTTGACATGACTTCAATCCATCGAAAAGTGAATTTTTCACTTTTCGTTGGCTCCAATTCCACCGGAAGGTGGAATTATAATATAATTCTACCATTCGGAGAAATTGTTTCAATCAACCAAAAACTGGTGGCGCAAATTTCATCGGAAGGTAGAATTATAATATAATTTCACCTTTTAGTGGAAATTGTGGAATTGCTACAAACACCTGAAAAGTGAATTTTCCACTTTTCGGTGATGTGATACTACTCCAATTCTACTAGAAGTGAATTTTCTACTTTTCGGTGATAAAGACATTTCAGACCAAGAAGACGTGCGAAGCTAATACGATCATGAATAGACGAAGTTGAAAAAATAAGTCGAAGATGGGTTTGAGAAGACGAAGCTTAAAAGATTTGCTTGCTTTTAATTTATAGCCTTAATAAATTTAATGTCAACAACCTTTTTTAAATTAAGTTTTCATGTCAGCTAAATATTGACAAGCAACCTCATGGAAACATAAAAATAATAATAATAATAAATGCAAGAATTTTAAAAAGTTTGTGTCAGATTAATTTTTATTTTAGACAAAACTAATCATTGTGAGGCTTAATTCAGCCTCAGCGGCTGAAATTTGATTTTGCGCTCACATCCCAATCTCCCTTTTCTCGGAAGAAAAATTTCTCTCTCCTCCAACATTATTCTGACTTTTCTCCCCCTTTCTCTCCGCTCTTTCTATTTGGTTAAACAAGTACGTGTTTATTAGCTGTAGTCGAATTTTTTGTCCGTGTTATTTAGCCACTTGCAATGCACGATAAATTCCAGTGGATTATGGTAAATGTATTTGCCAAAATGACCAGAAATGAAAAAATAAAAAATAAAAATCATTCATCAATAATAAGAGTTTCTAAAGTGGTGCACCATTATGAGTGAAAGTGCCACTAAAACGTGGTACAAAAGTGAAATTAGCATCTCAAGCGGCTCTTATGAAGAATTGAAGAAAGAAATTAGATAACAAGAAGTAAGAACTAAGAATAGCCGTATCTCACCCCCAAGAAAGGCTCCATTATTAGTAGAAATTTTGCAACTCACAGAAAACAATAACATCCATTCAGTACATTGTCTATTGTCTTCTTTTTATATTATCTTGTAATTAAATATCAAAGTTATAATACAAAATATGTTATATATATATATATATATATATATATATATATATATATATATATATATATATATATATATATATATATATATATCTGTGTGTGTGTGTGTGTTGAAAACTAAAAGGTTAGGTTTATCTATAGGGTTGTGTCTGTTTATGAATATGTGTCAGTTATGGGTAGGTACTGCAGATTGGCCCTGCAGAGAGCAAATAATATGTGACTGAATAATGAATTTACAAATTACAAGGTACAAGAGTAACTAATCGGTTCAGAAAAAGTGATGGCAGGAACCAACAAGTGCGATATATATATATATATATATATATATATATATATATATATATATATATATATATATATATATATATATATATATATATTGAAAACTAAAGAGTTAGGTTTATCTATAGGGTTGTGTCTGTTTATGAATAGGTGTCAGTTATGGGTAGTTACTTACAATTATGTATTTGTGTATATATATGTATTGTGTTTCTGTATTAGAAACACGGAGAATACCAATATAATTTCAGTTTTATATTCATTTCCTAGTCTTGATTCTTCATATTGCTTCCGCCTAACTGGCGGGTGGTATTATTCTCCACCCGCCAGGCCATTCCATCTTCCAAATTCAACAATATATATATATATATATATATATATATATATATATATATATATATATATATATATATATATATATATATATATATATATATATAGGAAAGGGATCAGGTGCATTTGTGGCTTCCCGTGCGGTTGTGCGGTGGATTAATGTGCGTGAGGTTTATACTTAATGTGCGTGAGTGTTGTGCTTAATATGCCTGAGATGTGTACTTAATGTGCGTAATGTTAATATGCGTGAGCTTTGTACTTAATGTGTTTGACTATTGTGCTTAATATGCGTGAAATTTGTGCTTAATGTGCGTGAGTAGTTCAGAATTACGAGCTCAAAAGGAAGCAGAACAGTAAACTCAGGCACATTAATGCCCAAGTTTCTTGTTACTTCTTCCTTCAATTTGGCCATGGATTCTGGATTATCAGCTACCTTCAGTGCAGTTGAATATTTATATAGATGATGCACGCACAACAAAATTTGCACACCAGCTAAGTGTGGCTTTATGTTGTATTATTCCCATAATTCTTAACCACCATAGCCCGCCTCCGCATCATCATCATCAGGGAGGGGGCAATGGCTACTGGGGATGGGGAAGAAGCTGACATCCATATTTTCTGCTGCATTTTACACATTCACGCACATTAAGTACAAATCTCAAGCACATTAAACACAACACTCACGCACATTAAGTATAAATGTCACGCACATTAATCCACCGCACAACCGCACGGGAACCTTTCTATATATATATATATATATATATATATATATATATATATATGTATATATATATATATATATATATATATATATATATATATATATATATATATATATATATATATATATATAGGAAGGGATCAGGTGCATTTGTTACTTCCCGTGCGGTGTGCGGTGGATTAATGTGCGTGAGGTTTATACTTAATGTGCGTGAGAGTTTTGTTTAATGTGCCTGAGATTTGTACTTAATGTGCGTAATGTTAATATGCGTGAGCTTTGTACTTAATGTGCCTGAGTATTATGCGTAATATGCGTGAGATTTCTGCTTAATGTGCGTGAGTAGTTCAGAATTACGAGCTCAGAAGGAAGCAGAACAGAAAACTCACGCACATTAACGCCCAGGCTTCTTGTTACTTCTTTCTTCAATTTGACTATGGATTCTGGATTATCAGCTACCTTCAGTGCAGTTGAATGTTTATATAGATGATGCACGCACAACAAAATTTGCACACCAGCTAAGTGTGGATTTATGTTGTATTATTCCCATAATTCTTAACCACCATAGCCCGCCTCCGCATCATCATCATCAGGGAGGGGGCAATGGCTACTGGGGATGGGGAAGAAGCTGACATCCATATTTTGTGCTGCATTTTACACATGCACGCACATTAAGTACAAATCTCAGGCACATAAAGCACAACACTGACACACATTGTGTACAAATCTCACGCACATTAATCCACCGCACATCCGCACGGGAAGCAACAAATGCACCTGATCCTTTCACTATATATATATATATATATATATATATATATATATATATATATATATATATATATATATATATATATATATATATATATATATATATATATATTTATTTATTTATTTATTTATTTATTTATTTATTTACCAAGTATTTTATACAAATATAATAAAGATTAATATTTTGTTCAATACTTTCGCATGATAACCTATGAACACACATCTCACAACACATTAAACATGTCGGGAAAAACTACTACTGCCAAATATCAACATGTGTTTGTAAGATAAAGAGTTAATAGCACAACTAAGATCACAATCATATACACAAGAAGGCAAATCTATAGCTTCCTACACTGTAATCCCATTGCATGATGAATTTATCTATGCTACCACCAATAACTCAATTGCACATGACACACTACCAATAAAAAAAAAGAAAAAAAAAAAGAAAAAAAAAAAAAAAGAACATGTACTGAAGATGAAGACAATGACAATGCTACCAAAAGGAAAATTAGAGAAATTTAAATCAAAAGTAGTATTTATTTATACTATCGCTTTTAGACTAAGTACTGAGACTAGCGTTATTACAAAGTTACAAACATTTATTTTTGTGACAGTTATATAATCAATTTCTCATATATTATCTTACATTTATATACTTTAAATTACCGATTTAAATAAACAATTTCAACATTTATTTACCTATGCACGAACGTCTTCTATATAATATTGCATTGAGATACTTTGAAATACTTATTTTAAAATAATTATTAGGCATTATCTCATTCATGCAAAGCGCGTAGAAAAACCAGTATACTAATAAGAGCCAAAAGAATTAGGTCTATAATGGGTAGAAAAAATATCCGTCAAATTATTAAATCAAATGAATGGTTCAGATTATTCAGATTTTATTTTTTCCATTAGATTTCCAAATGTATCATAAATTATATGATTTCAATAAGAAAAGTCTTAAGTTCGAACCCCATCACAATCAAAGTTTCCTTAAAATTATATTCTCGGTTAACTTATTGATTTCAATAAGAAAGGTATTTTTTATTTTATTTTTTGAAAACCAACAAAAACGCCTTATTAAATTAAACGTTCAATACAATGCAAAATAATAGAATGCCAAATGAAAGGACCAAATTGAGAAAGATGAGTGGTAAACAACAAAAAATAATACATACATATGCATTTCTTTAATTTAGAATTATGTGTCTACAATGTCTTTATTCACAAAAAAAAAAAAAAAAAAAAAAAAAAAAAAAAAAAAAAAAAAAAGTATTTGACACCTCCAACAAATTTTCCCACTTCCTCTCCTCTTTGATTGGAGATGCCCTTATAAAAAGTGATTAGCTGTAGACTGTAGTCGAACTTTTTTGTCCGTGTTATTTAGCCAGTTGCAATGCATGATAAATTCCAGTGGATTATTGTAAATGTATTTGCCAAAAGAACCAGAAATGAAAAAAAAATAAAAAATCATGCATCAATAATAACAATTGCTAAAGTGGTGCACCATTATTAGTGAAAGTGCCACTAAAACGTGCTACAAAAGTGAAATTAGCATCTCAAGCGGTTCTTATGATTTATGAAGAATTGAAGAAAGAAATTAGATAACAGGAAGCAAGAACAGGCATATCTCAACCCAAAAAAAGGCTCCATTATTAGTAGAAAATTTGCAACTCAGCAGAAAACAATAACATCCATCCATCCACCCATCACTGCACATATTTCTTACTAGCATAGGCATGTGATTTACAGATCACAATTTCTCTTTACATCAAAAAAAAAAAAAAATAAAAAAAATTAAACAGGAAAGGTTGCACCAAACAACCCTTCAATTTGGTCTACTTCTGGAACGCGAAAGAGACACATTGAGAGACTGACTAGACTGTACAAAATTCTTCTATACAAACTGTGTTCATTTTTGAAGAGGATGCTGCAACAGGTAGGAGAAACTAAAACCTTTTCAGTGTAGTGTTGTTTTTGTGGGTGGAGATTTAGTGAATCGATCAAATCAAAACCAAGTAGTCGTACCTTTAATTTTCGAGCAAGCAATTGAGTGAGTGTTCGTTGATGACTCATTATATATGATGAAGTAACTGCTTCAATCCCCGTTTGATTCAGATGTAGCTATGGCAGGAGGTCTGGATTGAGCACTTGGGGAAGCAGTGAGTGCATATGTGAGCCCTGATGAGGAATTTTCAATAAGACCAGCAACTCCAGCAGCAGCAGATTGAGCATTTGAAGGAAGGAAAAGATCGTGTTTCTGATTTTTGTATGCACTCCACACCTAGCCATGAAAATTAGTTCAAATGATTGATTTATGAGCTGATTGAGACCATATGACAATCATTTTTATATTCCGCTCAGTTGACATTTATGAACACAAATTATAATTCATGTGAAACTCTCTAAACCTTTGAAAAGTGAAAACAAGCAACAAGCAGTCAAGATCTCGAGAAACTGAGAAATGTGGGAGAGAATAAAAACTAGCATGCTCGAATCACTTACATCAGAGGCATTTAGTATGTCCCGTACTTTCATACAATGTGCCCCTTCCGCTGCAAAGGCATGCAAAACCTGGATATACACAAAACAGCATAAACTTAACAGGCATGAGCTGCACTAGGAAATTGCTGTATACAAGATTAAAAGTGTAGTTGCAATGGAGTGAACAAAAATACGGATTGTATAAATAATTAAATATACTCAAAAGAAAAAGCAGTCACATATGGTCTCAGTACTACAAGCAAGTTAAAAATGTGGTCCATGAAAGAGAAAATGATCCATCTTCTACAAATAATATAAGACCCACTTATGGGACCAGAAATCAGAAACACAAAAATGCATGAATATCTTAAAGAAGAGATACCCATTTGTGAGGAAATAGTTATGGACATTTCTACTATACAAATGGACCATGAACCATACAGATGCAATCCTACAATCTAAATCTACGCACCTCAATTGCAAGTACTCGGCCGATGGATGCTTCAGACTCATTCCACTTCATCTGAGAGCATAGTCCATTTCTTCCCCCCGCTCTCCAATCCAGAAGAGCAAGAAGTATATCAACAAGACCAGCCCTAAAGGGATTGAATAGCTTATCAATAACCAAACAAGATGGAAGAGCAACATAACTTAACACTTTGAAGAATTGGCAATACAATTTGTATTTAAGTATTACGCTATCAGTGGTTACATGTGAATATAATCAGTGGTTACATGTGAAACATGTCCCCAATCCTAACTTGGTCAAGCATAAACCTATTGTAAACCTGATGTCAATCTACAAATTAAATAATTTACTTAACAGGAAATATGTCACTATATGCAATAATAGCATGAATATCAATTTTATGCTTGCCATACAGAGTTACCTGGCATTTCATACCCATTTCCAGAAGCAGCAAGTATAAGAAAAAACAAAGTAATGCACATGAAGATGAGATAGTTTAAGGCATACACATGAGAAATCTAGCTATCATTGAGAATCCATAGAGCATATACTCACTTGAGTCCTTGAGCAACCAAAGCATCCCTTGCTCGATTTCCTGCACTAACCACACGTTTTAGCGTTTCAAGGGCCAGAATGCTTCCACCTAGCCATCCAATGGCTTTCATCAAGAGAGGAACAACCTGATGAAGATAAAATTAAATTTCAAATTTCAAATTTCAAAAGCGACCTACCAAACGCACATTGTAAACATAAAATAAATAAATGGCAAAAGAATGCCCTAACCAGCTAAACTCAAATAAACCAAAATCACTGGATCTGTTTGGAGTTCTATATTAGTAAATATACCTGAGGTGTTCCTGCACTAGTTGCAGCCATAGCTTCGGCACATGTTGTACTAGCTGCAAGTTGATGCAAGACTCGTAAGCAACTAAGACGGACACGCTCTTGTGGAGTTGGTGATGGGAGCTTTGCAGAACCATCCTCTGGTTCACATGCTTCATTCGAATGATCAGCATCTTTCACCTCTTCAAATGCCATAGTTTCTCTTCTGCTTTCATATGCCACTGCAGACACAAGTTTGGGCACATATCCAAGATATCCGACATGATCTGCAAGAGCAGGGTGTACTCGTAATAAGGACACCAATGCTGCAGATAAAAGCAGAGGTAGTTCAGGGTCAACAGATTGGGCATCATAGTGTGTGGCAGCAATGGATGATAGATATTGATCTAGTAGTCCTTCCAAAAATCTCTTTGGATTTCTAAGAGGAAACTTTGGATCCTTTAGGAATAACCTAACATAGATTCCCCCAACCTGCAGTGCAAAGAGATTATAGTCAAAAACAGAAAAAACATTGCTCAACAATTCACAATAAGGCCTACACCAAACAACACCTGAGGTTCGTCTCTCATATCCTGATGGCCAGATGCCTGCTCAGGTACATCCCAATCAACAACACGACCTTTCATCTGTTCACGATGTAGGTCAGATGCCATGGTTGCAACTTGAGCAGACAATGAAGCAGCCATTGCTGGGGTCCACACAAGTTCTGGAGTCTCTGTTGTTTGATCAAGTGCACCCACAACAGCTTCACCAGGTCCATCCCTGATGACAGATACCAGGCCATCAGGCAGAAACCTAGCCAGCGTTATTGCCACTCTAGGACCATGCATTGGCTGCCCAACAAGCTTCCCCAGTAATGAGGCAGCTGCCGCTCTTTGCCGTAGAGGAACTTCTTCTGCAGAATATCATTTGACATTGTAAATACAGTGGGATTTTCAACATGGATGAGAAGCAAAAAACAACAACTTACTTTGCAAAGGAAGGAGTAGTTCTAGAATGTAGACCACTCCACCATGCTTGGCTGCTGACCATGCAAGCTCTGGCGTGCTTGCTAAGGCATAAAGAACATGGAGAGCTCCTTCACGGCAATTTGGTGAGGAGTGTAGCATTTGCAATAAAAGGAGAAGACTAGATTCATCAGCAACAATTGCCTTCAAGCAGGGAGCATGTGTCGTCAAGCGTGAAAGCACACTTAAACAAAGTTGAGGAATATTGGTTGCCGAAGCAATAGGAACAGAGAAGCACTCAAAAAGTGGTAATAACTTTTCATTTGCAGCAAAAACTGATGCCAAATCCGGTTTTCCAGTCAACAGATGCTGGGAAAAGGAAATAAAAATATTATAAATCCCAAATTAATATTAATATATCTTACCATAAAGCAAATAATTGAAACTTGTACCTGAAGGGCAACCAGAGCAAACTGAAGATTCTTAATTAATTCGAATTCCTCCTCTTTCATCACTTTCCCACCAGAGGGTGATGAAGGATTATTATCAGGCAAGTTCTGCTCATCAGATAATTCATTTGTTTCATCAATTTCAAACTCAGGTGTCTTAGGGGATGGGGAACTCAGTGGAACATTTGACCCTACAGCAACCTGGCTACTGACTAGACATGATATGAAATCAACAAGAGCAACAGAGAATGCCTCGGGTTCACTGACTTCATAATCTGGTTGATCATTATAGACTCTCAAGTACACATGTCCAACAAACAGTTCTTTTGACAGTATTTCATATGCAAAGGAATGTGAATCTTTCAAGTCATATGAACCATCAGGTCCCTGGCTTGCACGCTGCTGATCAACAAATTTTAATAGTTCTGCTCGCGTTGAAGAGTTCCATATGATCTACAATCAGGAATAAAAGGCACATCAGAAGTACAGTGTAACTAAATTAAGGATTAGGTTCCAAATGGAAATTTCATGCCACCTGAAGTCTCTCAGAGGCAATCTAAATGACATTAATTTAATGAAATTTATTGAATGGAGAAAATCCATTTTGGGCATTAAATACAGTCACGAGATCTATAGCAATTACCTCAGGGTTCTCCAAGTTCGTATTTAGTTTAGACAGTAAGTCTTTGGGTGATTGATCTTTCAACATACTTGCAAGTTTTGGTGTCAGCAGAGCTTTAAGGGCGTCAGCTGCAGCCTCATTATAGGGAGTCGGATTCTCTCCAGTAGCCAAACCACTAAGCCTTGATAATGCCTGAGCTGCCCGTTTAGCATGCAAATTCTTGGCAATCTGAACACTTTCACCAACACCATGGGCTTCTGACTTATCTGATTCCTCAGCAGTTGAATCATACTGAAGCAACAGCGGTAATAGATACCTAAAGCAAAGTTAACACCATAACATCAGTTCCGTATTCCATGACCATAGGGAAAATAATGCGTAACCCAGATAACATAACTACTGAGTGTTTGTCTGGCCTAGAGCTTATTGGAGCTTATCTACTCCAGAAAACATAAGCTATGCCAATACAAATGCTTTTATAGCCAAATGAGAGGCAAAAGGCCCTTTTCAAGCAGCTTCACAATTGAAGCTTTTCAGAAAAGCTCTTTTACAATAAGCTCCACCTGGGCCATACTGGCACCAATCAATACCCAAGTACATAACATATTTGACTACTGGTTACAAAATACAGAACAATAACAAATCATGATAGAATGGGTGCAACTAAACCTAAACCAGGTTCTATAAATCCTCAAAGTGCATGGCTGAGAAGCATAAGTGGTTTTACTCTTTTTAAAGGTCTTCTCGGTGCCAGTCACTGTAATATCAGGCTATAAATAAGAGTTCTTGGAATAATAGAGGCGCTTCTCAGGAAGAAAACTAAGTGAAAAGGTGTCAACTATGAGGACAAACAACTCAGGGAAAGGAAATATAAAGAAAGAAATGGTGATATAAGCGACTATTTTAGTTTTGTTGTATAGAACTCGAATCAGAAGTTTAGAAATCCACATAGAGCCTCTCAAGAGTCTTGAATGAAAAGAAAAAGACGGAAACATTCTACTTATTATCTTAATTAACACAGGCCACATAGGCTTGAAGATCTGAAAATTTATCTTACCACAAGACCCCAGCTTTAAGTAAGGCATCTTGAAAGACACAGTCCACCGAGACATGAGCAATGGTCTGAAGAGCAGCATCAACAGCAGCTGGAACGAGCTCAAGTTCAGTGCAATGTACAATGTCATCAACTAGTCCAGAATATTCAAGAATTTCAGCTCTGGCACTCTCGAAACGACTTAAAACTGAAAATGTTTGCATCACATTTGTAATGATGACAGTTGATGGTTCACTTGCAGGGGTAGATGGTTGAACTACACACATGCAACGGGAAAGAAGATTCGCAAGTAGTTTTATTCCACCATCTCTTACTAGCTCTTCACCATTCAGTGAAGAAGATGCACACCTAAATCAAAGTTCAAAATACTTATTTGTGAAACTTGAAGGAAAGCAGAGATGACACAAAGTCAATAGCTAGCATGGTACTTACGTCAGCCATATCAGTTCTGAGGCCGCAACAAGAAGCGGTGTTCGATCAGATGAAAGAAAATTGCTTTCATCATTATCTACTGTGATTGCATTTAATAGCATAGGGTACCCAGCATATTTAAATGGCTCCAATACATTCCCATAGCGTCTATATAAAATGCACTGTCCCTTCAGTAAAAGCAATAACCTCCAAGGTTGCGGGCCTTGCAGCCCTTGCATTGTAGCCTAGCAAAAGATGATCAACTCATAAGTTGGAGAGCGGAGACGAAAGGTATAAATTAGCCATCCATAACATGCAAATAGCAACATAAAAGGTCTGACCCAGTGAATAAAAAGACCTGAATTATGCAAGGGATATACACAAACTTTGTATTCAAAGAGTTGTTTCCAAGGCTCGAACTCAGGAGCTAGCAGTGAAAACCTAAGCCACACATCTTTAGAATACATATTCTAGAATGCCAAATAAACTTGATGAGCCAAATATGTTTTCAATATAACCAGAGGCAGTGCTGCAAGCTTTAGCTTAACTAAAGGAAATATATGAATTTTTAATTTGATTATTATATAAAATATGTTTCAAAGCATTTTGTAAGTTTGTCAAAAACACATAATCTAATAAATAGGTCAAAAGCACAAGCATCGAAGTGCATGAGCGGCAAGAGAAGTTACAATTCAAACAAAAACGCTATACAACTTGACCATAGAAACTACTGGTTAGGAGAAGAAAAAAAAAAAAAAAAGGATTAGTGCATTTTTTTGTCCCAAGTTGTGCACAATTAGTCATTTCAGTCCCTATTGGTCTACTTTTTAATTATAGTCCTTAGTTATGTCACAATATTGTGTTTTTAGCCCTCAATGTTGCTTTTTTGTCCTTTGCCTTTGTCTTCCATTTGCCTCCACCAAACAATCCCTAAACTGGTCAAGGTTGAGTACAATTTTGGAGAAGTTAAGCCCAAAGGCAAACAAAAAATGCGGAGACATTAGTGTGAAGAACAAAATAAACCAACATTGTAGGGGGACTATATTTACAAAAGTGGACATCCAAAAACTTAAACAACTAGTTGTGCATAACTCAAGGACCAAAAATGCAATTTCCCCCAATAAAAGAAAAGAAAAACGTGAGGTAGAAGAAATTTATTATAGTCTATATTTATTTGCTAAGTAATTTGGTCTGTCATAATACTCTATGGCCTATGAACTATTATGATTGTCTCATAATAGCTTTCTATAGTTTCCTCAAATTTTAGGTGTTTTCTTAGTATTTTGATATTCCTCTATTTTATTCCTCATAGAACTTCTATTTCATAAATAGTAACTACGCCATCATCAAATTTGAAATGTTTGAATACCAATGACTTCTCAAGATATGAAGTTTTCTGTGAATTTCTAGTAAAAAGAGATTTTATAGGCATACTTGGGTCAAATTGATAATTTCATCATTCACCAGATCCCAGTATTGTGATTTGAATTTTTAAATAATTTGCGTACCGATTCAATATATGGGTTATGTTGGACTTTTTATCAATCATTCTTCCAGGTTGAACCCCAACCCTAAGGCCCCCCCACACCCCGGCCCGACAGAGCATTTGGGAGGATGTAAATCATGGTGACTCAACTGAACATGAATCACAGAGGCTAGACCGATGCTCACTGCGCACAAGGAACCCCCCTCACTTTGAGAGGTTGCTCCCACACTGCCGCTGGTGAGACTTGTTAGATGAATAAGGGTTAGTTAGAGTTAGGTGGTTTTTCTCTTGTTTGAATTTCAAATCCTGTGGCTGGAGCTCTTCCAACCTTTGTATAAATAGGAGTTCTCTTGTACAGAAATATATGAGAGTATACACTGTTTCTTGTGTTTCAACACTTAACATGGTATCAGAGCTGAGTTAGTGAGAGTGAGTGCCTGGGCTAGGTCGAGGGAGGACGTGCGACGCTGCGCCAAGAAGTCCGGCCGCCGTCAGTGCAGCCACGCGCCCTCACGCGCCGCCGTCGCCGAGCAGCTCCGACGCCACGCGCCGGCGCGTGAGGCGGTTTCCGGCGACTTCGCCGGTCGATTTTTCCTGCTCCAGTCTCGCCTCGTCGTGCTGAGTTCTAGGAGGTGGGAGGTGTTGAAATCTGGAGGTGTTGAAGTCTGGTTGTGTCTTCGGGTACAGGCACTGTGAAGGTTGGGGCTGTTCTGCTTACTGCGTGAGGTTGGTACCATTAAGTTTTTTCTGTTTTCGTTGGTGTGCTGTTTAGGCCTTTGGTTGTGTTGGGTAAAGGGTTAGAATGGCACAAGAGAGGAATATCACTGTTATCTCCACACCGTCTAAATTAATTGATATAGTTTTGGCTCCGGATGGGTCTAATTTTCCTGAATGGAAGTTTTTGGTTAAAGTAAATTTAGATGGTATGGGGAAGGGTGATCATTTGGAAAAAGAGTGTCCTACAGGTGCTACAGCTGAGGACTGGAAAACCACTGATAAAGCATTAATGTCACGTGTAATTAATTGCATTGATAGGAGAATTATTTTATCTATGCAACACTGCCAAACGGTTAAAGAAGTATGGGATTTAGTGAACAAATGGTTTAGTGGAACTAGTAACTTGAGAAAGTTATACCAATTATCTCAGGAAGCATATCGGTCTAGTCAAAAGGGACGTGAACTTAGAGATTACTATTATGATTTTAAGAGTATTTCTGTTGCTTTGTGTGCTGCTATGCCTATAACAAATGATGTGGGTGAAATGACAAAACAACGTGACCGATTACTTGTGTTTAGTTGGATTGCTGGTCTGGATAAAGAATATGATGTTATTAGATCCCAACTGCTAGGAAATAAGGATTTAGAGTCTTTGGATCAAGTATTTTCTATGCTACAAAATGCATCAGGAAATAATGATTCAAACGAGCTCCAGGAGAGAAATGCCCTTATGTCACAGGGTAATATGGATTCAAATGCTCTGGTAGCCCAAGGGGGAAGTACCGGTGATAACTATGGCTATGGTTCTCGAGGAGGGGGTAATAACCGCTCCAGAGGGCGCGGGGGTTCCTGGAGAGGTCGTGGAGGACGTGGGAGGCCCACGAGTTTGTTTTAATTGTGGGGATCCCGGACACTTTCGAAATCAGTGTCCTAAGCCGCCGAGACAACAAATGGCTGCTAATACGGCTTCCACGTCAGAAGGTCATACAGTGGTGATGACGGATGAGGAGTTTGCTAGATTCAATCAGATGAAGCTTTCTTCTTCCTCGCAGTTTCCATCCAGTCAAGTGCCTACCTCCGCAACGTTTGTCCAAACAGGTAATTCAGTTGCGTGTGTTTCTTCTGCGCCTCGACAGTGGGTCATTGACTCAGGGGCTTCTGAGCATATGACAGGTAATTACAATGTTCTTTCTACATATTTGCCTGTCACTTCTAGTCATACCGTTACTCTAGCAGATGGGTCTATAGCCACTGTTTCGGGTAAAGGTAGTGCCGTTGCAACGTCCTCATTACCCCTTGCTTCTGTGTTATACCTCCCAAAATTTCCCTTCAACTTACTCTCGATTAGTCAAATAACTCGTAACCTGAAATGTTCTGTTACGTTTTTTCCTGGTTATTGTCTGTTCCAGGATCTTTTGACGAGGAGGATTATTGGTAAGGGGAAGGAGGTTGACGGTCTGTATGTCTTAGAGCAATCTACATCACTCGAGAACGTCTCTACTGGTTTGGTGAGCAACGTTTCCCCCTTTCAATTGCACTGTCGGTTTGGCCACCCGTCTTTACCAGCGCTCAAGAAGATGTGTCCTGGTTTAGAGGCTTTGACTATCTTGCAGTGCGAGTCGTGTGAGTTTGCAAAACACCATCGTGTTCCTTATGTTTCTCGGGTAAATAATAGAGTAGATTCTTTATTCGAGTTAGTTCATTCTGATGTTTGGGGTCCGTGTCGGGTTACGTCCAAACATGGTTTTCGGTATTTTGTAACTTTTGTTGATGACTTCTCTAGGTGTACTTGGTTGTATCTCATGAAGTCTAGGGGTGAATTGTTTGATGTTTTCCAAAGCTTCTGTGCTGAAGTGAAAACTCAGTTTAATAAGACTATACAATGTTTGAGAAGTGATAATGCTCGAGAGTATCTTCTTAAGTCCTTTTCTACCTTTATGAGTCAAAATGGTATCATACATCAAACTTCCTGTGTTTACACCCCCCAACAGAATGGTGTCGCGGAAAGAAAAAACCGCCACTTGTTAGAAGTTGCTCGTGCCCTTTTATTCCAAATGAAAGTGCCTAAAGTGTTTTGGACAGATGCTGTTCACACTGCTTGTTTCGTTATCAACAGGATGCCTTCCTCTGTACTCCGTGGTCAAAACCCATATTCAGTTGTGTATCCCTCCAAACCTTTGTTTGCCCTGTCCCCCAAGATTTTTGGTTGTACGTGCTTTGTACGGGATGTTCGTCCACTAAAGGGAAAACTTGATCCTAAATCTCTTAAGTGTATCTTCCTGGGGTATTCTCGAACTCAAAAAGGGTATAGGTGTTACTCTCCTGATTTGGGGAGATATCTGGTTTCGGCTGACGTCACGTTCTTTGAGGAAACTGTGTTCTCTGATAGCGTTCCCGGGGATAAGTCGTCGGGGATAGAAGGGGATTTTCTTACTTATACTATCACTATTCCTGTACCCACAGTGGGTCCTGATTCTGGTGTCGTACCTCCCGTTACGCAAGTGTATTCTAGGCGGCCCCGAGATGTAGTGGCGCCAACGGCGAATGCTCCTCCCTTACCACAACCTCCGTCAACTGATCTTCCAATTGCCGTTCGAAAAGGTAAACGTAGTTGCTGTCATCCGCTTTCTTCCTATGTTTTTTATGGTCGTCTGTCAGAGTCTTCTCGTACCTTTATATCCAAACTAGATTCTGTGTCTATCCCTAAAACGTTGTGTCAGGCTATGTCTCATGATGGGTGGAAATCTGCTATGGAGGAAGAAATGGCAGCCCTAGAAGAGAATCAGACTTGGGATCTTGTCCATCTCCCCGTCGGGAAGTCGGCAATTGGGTGTAAGTGGGTTTACGTTGTCAAGACGAACCCTGATGGTTCGGTTGCTCGGCTTAAAGCACGGTTGGTGGCGAAAGGGTATGCGCAGACTTATGGAGTTGATTATATGGAGACTTTTTCACCGGTTGCTAAGTTAACTTCTGTGCGGGTTTTCATTTCTCTAGCTGCTGTTAATGATTGGCCGTTACACCAGTTAGATGTCAAAAATGCCTTTTTACATGGTGATTTGGCAGAGGAAGTGTATATGGAGCAACCGCCTGGGTTTGTTGCTCAGGGGGAGAACGAGAAGGTTTGCAAGTTGAAGAAGTCTTTGTACGGGTTAAGACAGTCTCCCAGAGCGTGGTTTGGGAGGTTCAGTAGTGTTGTTATTGAGTTTGGCATGCAGCGTAGTGCCTATGATCATACTGTTTTTTATAAACATTCTAACCGTGGCAGCATTTTGTTAATTGTCTATGTGGATGATATAGTAATCACAGGTGGTGATGCAGCGGGAATTGATGCGCTCAAGTCTTTTCTTAAGAAGAAGTTTCATACGAAAGACCTGGGAGTGCTAAAGTACTTCCTTGGAATAGAGGTTGTCCGTTCTAAGAGAGGCATATTTCTTTCACAACGGAAATATGTGCTAGATTTACTTGAAGACTCTGGGCTCTTAGGCTCGAAGCCTTGCGAGACTCCTATGGACCAGAGTGTTAAGCTTGTAGCCGGTGAGGGGGAGCCTCTTGAAGATCCAGAGCGGTATAGGAGATTGGTGGGGAAATTGAATTACCTTACTATCACTCGCCCGGATATTGCCTTTCCGGTGAGTGTGGTGAGTCAGTTCATGGCAAATCCGGAGAAAATCCATTGGGAAGCTGCAGTTCGAGTTGTGAAGTATTTGAAGGGCGCTCCTGGGAAAGGAATTTTGTATGCCAATCATGGGCATGTGAGGGTTGAGGCCTTCTCTGACGCTGATTGGGCTGGGTCACCGAGTGACAGGAGGTCAACGACGGGGTATTGTGTGTTCCTTGGTGGCAACCTAGTGTCGTGGAAAAGTAAGAAGCAAAGTGTTGTGGCCCGCTCTAGTGCAGAATCTGAGTATAGAGCAATGGCTCATGTGGCGTGTGAGGTGACGTGGTTGTGTAATATCCTTGGTGAGACTGGTGTAGAAGTGAGTAAACCAGTTCCTTTATGGTGTGACAACAAAGCCGCTATACACATTTCGAGCAATCCTGTGTTTCATGAGCGCACGAAACATATTGAGGTAGATTGTCACTTTGTGCGGGACAAGATTCAACAAGGGCTACTTTCTGCTGTCCATGTCCGAACTGGTGATCAGCTAGCGGATGTGCTTACAAAAGGCCTCTGTAGAGCTAGGGTTGAGTATATTTGTAACAAGCTGGGCATGATTAACATCTATGCTCCAGCTTGAGGGGGAGTGTTAGATGAATAAGGGTTAGTTAGAGTTAGGTGGTTTTTCTCTTGTTTGAATTTCAAATCCTGTGGCTGGAGCTCTTCCAACCTTTGTATAAATAGGAGTTCTCTTGTACAGAAATATATGAGAGTATACACTGTTTCTTGTGTTTCAACACTTAACAAGACTCGATCCCTAGTCATTCTTCCAAAGTTTCACCTCTATGACCAGTTGAGCTACCCATGCGGGCCCCAGTATTCAACTTCCCTCCAGATTTAAAGTTCAGATTTTTAAAGTTGGCAAAAATAACTATTGGTTAGTGTAAACCATGAGAAAGTGCCAACCTGCAATCGCTCATAGGCTTTCTGCACAGCCAGAAACTTTTCCCTCCCTTCAGGATTTTTATCTGGATGATATTTCATTGCAAGTTTTCTGTATTGGCGCTTGAGCTTCTCTTCATCAATGTTCTCAATCTGTTTTGAGATATTAGGAATCTCATGTGATTGTTTCTTAGCAGCAGCATCTCGTGATACCTCATCTAAGGAAATCTCCAATATTTTACAAGCCTCTTCTTCAGAAAGATCCATGGGCCTACGCGTTAACTCTTCACGCCACATGACCAGCAACGACTGCAGAAATTCAACATGCTCAACAATAGGCCAATTAGGAAATCGAACTTCATCACATAAATTCCGAAGATAATAGCGGTGGCACCACATTTCATCTTTCAGTTCTGGGTACGTCACTGGTGGCATTGGAGCATATTCATATAGAGAATGACAATGTTGGGATAGTTTCTGGGGATAATCACCAAGGTGCTGCAGAACCTGAACAGAGTGACCGCAAACTTAGCTTAGCAGTGGCAAACTGGGGAACCATCATAAAGTAAAATGAGTGTTTGTCACAAAAGCAAGCATTTTCGCATCTTCTCCAATTAAGTATTTGAACCTACCTGACGGATAAGATTTTCAGCTCGCATTTTGTGTGTCCAGATGATCTCAGGAGTATCAGAATCAGAAACCATTGCTGCAGCAAATGCAGCTGGACCACTACGTTCCAATACATAAAGCAAGGATTCAGGTAAAAGTCCACCCAAAACACTGCGTTTTGCCAAAGGCAAAGAAGAGGACAGTGCTGCTTCTTCCCCACCATGAAAAGCTTGGTGAACGTGAGTCACTGAGAATAGATGAGCAATTGAAAGGAGATTGGATCCAGGATATGCTAGTGCAAAAAAGAAAGCTCCAGTACTGTACAGTTTTATCATTGCTTTTGGATTCCTAGTAACAACAGCCTTCAACAAAGCAGCAGCACTCTCTACAACACTTGGCTCACCAGAAAGCATGGCCTACAAATCACATTTGGAAATAAAATAAAATCAACATTCCTATATCAGTTTTTACCATTCAAGACAGCAATGGCCTCAAAACATGAGGAAGCAAACACAAACACACTTGTCAAAAATAGAGCTCAAAATGTAAATCGGCATCAGAAACAACTCCGATAAGAAAAAGATTGATGAGAAAATGAATAAAACCTGTGCAATATGGGGAAGACACCTTGGGCTTGATAAGATCCGCTTGACCCTGGGTGTTGGTGTGACTATCTCCCCAGCATCATCTATGTCTGAGTGTGAGGCCACCATGCTATGCAATATGGATAATGCTGCATCTCCAACCTGGAATGTCAAAAATTTCAGATTAAATTACTACTTGTACTAGATAAATATAATGTGTGTGTGTACAGATGTAAGTATGTCTATATGCAAGCATGTATGTACATAAATCACACCCACACATATCCAGAAGAAAAAATCTATAACATACAGCTCTCTACAATGAACAAGAGCAATATTATATCAATCATAGGTTACCTGTGTTGGAGTGAGAACAGGTACTCGGACAGCAAGTGCCCATCTAAGCTCTCGAATATCTCGCAGTCGCTTCCAATCAGTCATCCCAGAAGCCCAACACTTTGTGGTCCAATCTATTTCCTTCTTTGACCAGAATCTTCTAATAGCATCCTTCTCCACTGGTCCAACTTGTGCACCATCCTTGTTAACATACATCCATTCCTTCAATGGCTCCATAAAAGCAGTAGCAGCTATTAAGTTCGACTGCAAAGGTATAGCAGTTCTCTCTGAAGCTTCATGAACTACAGTTAGCAGATCAACAGCTAGTACACAACCACCAACCAATACACATGCCTCTATATTGGACAAAACGTTCATCAATACCTGCAAAAAGGAAAAGTATTTCATTCAGAAAAAGAAACAGCCCCAGGTCAAATTAAAGTTACCTAAGTCATTTCAGCATAGAGCAAATAAAAGCAATGCAATATATCAAAAATTGAAGGAAAAAGAAAGGTCCCAAATATAATTTCAAACTCTCAAATCTCACTCAACAAAATTAAGAGAAAGGTTTCATAACTCTTGGAGCTCATTTTTACCATGAGTAGACACAAAAACAACTATCATCCAGCATACAAAAGAACCCATGGAGACAAGAGAGTAGCACATTGTTTTTTAACTTTCCTTATTTTTTCTATTTTAAACAGAAGAGCATTGTCTGCAGTAAGTTCATTGTTTCACCACAAACACTTAATATAAACACTCAAATTATTTGGCTTTGCCTCTGGTAGTAGTAGGGACAACAATTACCACTACCAACCAGAATAGCAGAACAATGCAAGCAAGGATGGGAAGGCACATTGTTTAGAACTTTTTCATTTTTAATTTTCAACTTTTACAAAGAGAAGGATAGAGCAGATTTTTACCACAGCTTCTATGTTCTATAACTTTTTAATGGAGGCAACTCACAACTGCCTTTCAAGATTTAGAATAAGATTCCATCTTTCAGATGCTATACTTAATTAAAACCACCATGCTATAGATGCATCCTTAAAAATTCCAAAACTGACACATTTAGCAGGAAAAATGATCACGCATTCCATTTGCATATTCACATTAGCAAGCACAGTAGTATTTGAAGCAAAAAAATCAAGAGGGAGAATAAAGTAATTCGTATAAACCTTGAGGAGAAGAAGAAGACGGTGTCGCAGAGCTCTATCATCAGTCCTGTCCAAGAGCACTGTAATGTGTGCAGCACCTTCAAATGGACCTACAGTGCTGTAGTGCTGCTCATATACAATTGCCATTGCTCGGGCACAAAGCTCCCTAACTGAGGAGCCTCCCACTCCTCCAAAACCATCCAACCTTCCCATATCACACCAATTATCAGAGGCACCCATTTCATCTGGAATAGCCCCATCTACAGTAAGGCCTGTATCTGCATCACAAAGGAAGCGATGATACAGAGCTCTAAAAAAAGCAACTGGATCACGAAGGGGGAAATCTTCTGCTCTTCCACTACTACCACTCTCAAGCAACAGGCGAAGATAATACTGACCGACACAAACTTCTTTTGATAAGCTAGGATATCTAACAGAGAACTCAGTGTAGTTCCAGGAAATTTGAGGCACACCATCTTGGACTGTCATTGACTCTCGAGTTGCAGCACCAGGTACAATATCCTCTGTGCGTTCCTTCTCAACATCTAGATTATGAACCTCAGCCTGCAATGCTTCTCTTAATTCCTGCCGAGTGCGCTCATTCCAAATTAAATCTGCACGGTTGTGATCAAGGCTAAAGGCTCTCCAAAACTCAGGCCAATTCAATAATAACCTTCCACATCCCACCGTTGCATCTTCTACAACTACCTGAGCAGGAGCTGGAAGCCCTGCATTCTGAGAAACCATGCTTGCATCAGAACTAGCCACAATTGCAGAATTCGGTTCTACTGATTCATATGTACTTGTTGAAGGAGCATCACCAGAAGAAAGAACTGCAGACTGTTCATTTTGCAGGAGACCAATAGTGGATGCCTCAGTTCGGATGCTTTCACCTACATTACCTGCAGAAGAATGCATTGGCGGTATCTGCCCAGGAGTTGGTTCTACAGCAGCCTTTTGATAACCATCTTGACTTCTGAAAGGAACAGCACTAGTGTGCTGTGGTTGATTACCAACTCCATAGTTATTAACAGAAGGCAAAGGATGTCCATTAGATGTGATTCCCTTTCCAGGATGGATCCTCCTCTGCTGAAGAAGACGTCTCTGTCTCCTGCTCAGTAATGAGCCATCCTGATTAGATAAATCTTCCATTGAATTTGTAGCAGACCTTGTGTGTAAATACGCAACAAGGCCAGGAGGTAAAACTCTAGATAACAAATCAAGAGCAGGTTGATAAGAATCAGCCCAAAGAGCCACAAGTTGCCGACTGACTTCGCGCCGCTCACCAGCAGGAAGATAAAATGCATGCAACAAATGCCTCAGCAATGCACCATCTCGTAAAGCAGCATCACGCATAGATTCAGCTGCAACAGCATCTTCTTCAGCAATTGTACGCATAATGACAGCCACCGCTTCACGCACACTTTCTGCAGGATGTCCAAACAGAGCAAACAGGCGACGGCGTAACCCAGCTACTAGACGTAATAATTCCACAAACACCGTATATTGAGTTGTCTCGCCGTGTGGTTCACAAATCATTGCCTCAAGAACCTCTACTATAGACATTGACAATAATGGTGATACAGAAATAGGCTTTATCCTGTTCACAAGGATTATAAGATTACTTGGTTGAGCAAACAACACAGATTTGGTATGCATTACTGTTGCATGCCTTTCCCCTTTTGTGTCTGTTTGTACATTTGTTTCCCCAGGACCGCCACCAACAAGTATAGCAATTAACGCTGAAGTTTCACCAGCTACACCCTCAGAGCCATTTCTAAGGAGACCCATTATTCGTCCCACTGCAGCTGGAAAAGACATCACATGAGAAGCAGCACTCCTTGATCCAAGCAACCTGCGCAAACATGCAATGAAACCCATCACAGTAGCAGCTGCTTTAGGAGAAGGAGGTGGCAAAGGAGGTGACTCAGGTGGAAGATTTGGAGCAGCTGGAAGCATTGTGATCAAAGCCATTAATGTGACCTCAGGTACTTCAATATTATGTGGCACTCCACCATATGGAATGCATGCATTAAATTCTCTTATTCTACGCCACAATTTGGCTCTTGATCCAGGAATGGATCCTCCCTCAGCCACTGCATCTTTTGCAGCTGCTGCCAAATGTTTCAAATGCATGGTTGCAGTTTCCAGGTCAGCAACATAGCGATGTGTAGCAGGATATTGTAAGTGAACTCTGCCACAAGGTGGATCAATTCGATGACCAGGCATGGTTAGCCGTGGCAATACAGGTACTGCAGATTGGCCCTGCAGAGAGCAAATAATATGTGACTGAATAATGAATTTACAAATTACAAGGTACAAGAGTAACTAACCGGTTCAGAAAAAGTGATGGCAGGAACCAACAAGTGCGCAAACATGTGTGTCCAAGTAGAAATATAATATATATATATATATATATATATATATATATATATATATATATATATATATATATATATATATATATATATATGTTGAAAACTAAAGAGTTAGGTTTATCTATAGGGTTGTGTCTGTTTATGTATAGGTGTCAGTTATGAGTAGTTACTTACAGTTATGTATTTGTGCATATATATGTACTGTGTTTCTGTATTAGAAACAGAGAGAATACCAATATAATTTCAGTTTTATATTCATTTCCTAGTCTTGATTCTTCATATTGCTTCCGCCTAACTGGCGGGTGGTATTATTCTCCACCCGCCAGGCCATTCCATCTTCCAAATTCAACATGGTATCACAGCCACTTTCCTAGGGCATTTTCCGGCATAAACAGTAGCCCTGAGACTGCCTCTTGAATTCCGACGTATCTATGGTGGTTTGCTTCAAAATCTACAACCACAGTCACTCTCGGAATCGCGCCGGCGACCTTCCCTCACGCGCTGGCGCGTGAGCCCACCTCCGGCGTGATTTTCCGACGAAATTCTCCAGAAACCTCTGTCCGTACCTCGCAACCCCATCTGCGTAGATTTGGCTGTGGTGTATTTTTCCTTGTGATGTATTCTCCGGTGAAAATTCCAGATTGTTGTTTTGCCCTTGGACCTTTTAGTGAAAGTTTGAAGGCTTTTTGGGTTTGTTGCCAAACCTCTTTCCGGGGTGTTTTTGGTATAACCGTATTTGTTTCTTTATATTCGGTATACCATACTTAGTCCCTAGGGTTTTCATGTTTGGCACGTTGTTTATTTCCGGAAGCTTCTTTTGTTATTCACTTATCCTATAAGAGGTATAAACAACAATCATGTGGTTTTCTCGGTATTCATACAACAATCTATGGGCTCTACTACATCCCCTTTGCTGCTCATGATTTGGTTGTTCTGCCATTCTTGATGGAGATTGTTGATTGGCAAATCCTAGAATGCTTATGTTGCTGTGAGGGTGTTCGTGTTAATCTTCGCCCTTGGTGACTTCATTCCCAAGGTTGTTTGTGACAAGCTTCGCCCTGGTGCCTTCATTCCCAAGGGTTGTTTATAGCATTGTTCCTCCGAAGCCATCCAACATTGTTATTCTCTAGCTCCTTTTAATCTTCATTTGTAATGTAGAGTGTATGTTTTAATCCAAGCTTGGAACTTCTAGATGTTCTAGCTTGAGGGGGAGTGTTGAAAACTAAAGAGTTAGGTTTATCTATTGGGTTGTGTCTGTTTATGAATAGGTGTCAGTTATGGGTAGTTATGGGTAGTTACTTACAGTTATGTATTTGTGTATATATATGTACTGTGTTTCTGTATTAGAAACAGAGAGAATACCAATATAATTTCAGTTTTATATTCATTTCCTAGTCTTGATTCTTCATATTGCTTCCGCCTAACTGGCGGGTGGTATTATTCTCCACCCGCCAGGCCATTCCATCTTCCAAATTCAACAATATATATATATATATATATATATATATATATATATATATATATATATATATATATTGAGTACTACTGACTCTATTGCAATGTAGTATCTGTCTATGCATACTTTCTCAAGTAGAAATATATTTAAGAGAATGGAAACAAAAAAAGTTGGATCTTTATCCACCTTGCCAAAAAAAGAGACCAAGTAATAACCAAGAAGGAGCAGAGATACCTACTTCTGTTTGCAACACATCACGAACTGCTGCGAGTAAGCTATCACGAGATGTGCTAGCATAGATCTGAAACAGTAATGACAAAGTAAAAGTCAAAGTTAATATGTAAAAGAAAAATATTTATCTTTCAAAAGCCAAATGGGCATACATGAATAGGGCATCCATCATTGAATTCAATGGCAAACATCTGGGGCTCCTCCGCAAATCGAACAAGTGCACTAACAGCAGACAAAGGGCGAACAATTACAGCCTGCAAGCATTTAATAATTTTTTTTGTGTTATACATAAATGCCAAAAAAGACTTGTCAGCTATGCACCACTCATAACTATATTAATGCATTAATCAACGCAAACATCATAGTGAAATTCTAAGTCCATGGCCTATTCTGTAAATCCAGTAACACTTAGATGAATCTGTAGTACCTTAGTTTTATATTACGGAGTATATAAAACAAAACAAATTCTAGTCAGAAAACCTGCAACTTTTTCCTCCTTTTTCATTTTGCTTTTCAGGTCAGTGGATTCTAGGCCTTCCCATAGATCTTCTATGTCAGCACTCTACCTAAGCCAAATGCATGCAGATTTGCTGCATCTATCTTATAATATGTCGCCTTTAGCTCCCTTTCAGCGATAAAATTTCGACATTTAGTTAAGTCATACACATTACATCAAAACTATGAACAAAATTATTAATTTAAGAAGTCTGAGCAAAGTGGAAGACCAGACACAAACCATCTCATAAGGAACAAAAGGTAGAAATTCCTTTGCGAACTAAGATCAGAAAAACAGTGGTGGTCCTGCAGGAATACAAGCAGAACTGCCTTGCTTCCATATGTAACTTGAAGAGTAAAAATAGAAAGGGATAAGGGTCAAATAGACCCTTCAACTATAGGCCAAAGTGCAATTAACCCCCTAAACTAAGAAAAACTCCAACTAGACACTACATCTCTTCATTTCTATGCAATTTAACCAATAACTTCTTAAATTTATGCAATTAGTTCATTTTGCAGGTAAACTCATGTAATAAGAGGTAAAATTGATTTTTTTTTTTTAATATAACTTTTAAAAAAAACCACAGATTGCCGGCTTCTGGACGACGGGGAAGCCATCCTAGAGGTTTTTTTTTTTAATTTAATTACTTTATTACTTTATTTGAATTAAAAATATGTTTTTAATTTTAATTAATTTTTTAAATTTAAAAAAAAAAAATTACCAGTTACCTAGAGGTAACCCGTTAATTAACGTAATTGCATAAAAATGAGAAGTTTAAGTGTCTAATTGAAGCTTTTTTAGTTTAAGGAGCTAATTGCACTTTGGCCTATAGTTGAAGTGCCTATTTGACCCTTATCCCAAATAAAAATGAAGCATAGAATCATTATTGCATTAATGTCTAATTAGAGAATTAAGCAGAAGTTTTTGAAGCAAAAACCAATTGATCTTTCATAACTTGCCTTGATCTTGTTTGATATTCTAGTTTATCATGTACAATGAAATATGAATCAATGCATGCTTATCAAATAAATATAAACCATATTATATAGACTACATTTAAGCAGCATTATTTGAAACCAAAAAATAGGGCACCAGCTTACTTCATAGTTCTCAGGCCGCCTTTCAACAAGGGAGACCTTTGTGAGAACAAGTTGACGAGATACAGCATCACCATGTTCCCCAAGGCCTCCTTTAGGGCCAACCACCAAACTGGCCCCATGACTATTTTCAGTCCCATGAGCACTAGTGCGCAGCCTTATCACTGACCAAGCTCCAAGAGGAGTTTCTTCTGCTCCAACAGCCTCTTTTGCTGCATTTCACATGCATTGGAAGTGTAAACTATTGCATAAATAATCAGTTGAATGAAGAAAACTATAGGACAAAACTTGGAGGGAAAAGAAGTGTGGAAATCTCTCCAAAAACCTACCCCTTCTCTTTATATACTCTGATAGAGTTAGTGATTGAGAACTGTCCACAGATAATGAAATTCCAACCATAGACTTAGCAGATTTAGTCTGCACAATAAACACTTAAAACTTTGTGAATAGCACTTTAGACCAAATACAAGGTGTGGAATACTATGAAAAAAAGATAATGTAACTGCCATTGAACATAAGGTTTTGCATACAATATTTGCTGTTATAGCAGCATTTGAAGTCCCAGAAGCTGCCTGGAAAGCTTTAGATTTTCTTCCATACAATGGACAAAGAACAAAACCTCCAGGTTCAGCATTTTTCTTCCCAAAAACATCAGAGAGAAGAATGATCGCAGGAGAACCCATATCTCTAAAGTCCAGGCACCAGCGAAGATCTCCTGATTCTAATTCAGTAATTTCAACTCCTACATATGTAATTTTCAGTTTCTGCACAAAGCAAATTCATCATTAGACTACCTTATTCAACCAATAGAATGAAGGAATGAATGAGAGCAGGAGAACAATGCAAAGACAAGAATGCAGCAAAATGAAAATATTCTGCTGAGTGCTGAGGAAACTACAAAATAGTGGTTTAGTGACAGTTATGACCTTGAAGAAAAGGTCTGCAATGAGTTCCTTGAAGATTGAATAGCCCTGGAGTTTTCCCTATCTTTTTATCATTCTTTACCCCTAGTAAATAGCATTGAGAATGGGCAATCAAGTCAAAGGATTTTTTAGACTACCCCTTAGAAAGGGGTTCAACAATGCCAGATGATGCCTATAGACCAACAGAAATCCAAATGCCATACATCCCTCTAGAAAGATACAGCTATTGAGCCACTGTAACGCCCATTCTCTACACCAGCTAAACTATGTATTCTGGAACTCTGAATATAAGAAAACCAAATATAACTCCCTATCAAAGAATAGAAATGCATAATACTTCAGATAGAAAGTGTAACCACCTACATGTTATTTTCAACGAATTGGCATGTTTTGCATCTTATTTGTCAAAGAGAACTAAGAAATTTGATCTACTGCTTTAGCTGTTCCTTCTTTTATGACTATCACTTACTTCAAGACAATATTTGTCCTCTGTACACAGCAATATATAACGAATTTGTCCTTTTATGCATGTGTTTGGCTATGCTCTAGATTAAAACCATAAAAAAAAGATAAAGAGGCTAAAGAAAAGAAAACTTACATACGGAACCCACTGAGAAGTTCTTCGCCTTAAATGCAAAACAGGAAACTCTCCAATCGTACCAAGCCTATTCCATCTAATCCTATGCAGCTCAGTCA
Organism: Ipomoea nil; assembly: GCF_001879475.1. Classification (NCBI taxonomy): domain Eukaryota; kingdom Viridiplantae; phylum Streptophyta; class Magnoliopsida; order Solanales; family Convolvulaceae; genus Ipomoea; species Ipomoea nil. The sequence continues at coordinate 1,701,697 of NW_017616592.1, read as the reverse complement.
AAATGCTCGCCCTATACACGGACGAAAATTTGAAAGCCTTGAATTTCCCACGACCATCAGTCCTCGCACTTATATTGAACTCATTCGAATTATCATCCCTGCCAAGTATAGGCTGCGCGCCGTCAAAATCAGTCCCGACATCATAAGAATTCGTCACGGACAATGTCCCGGGATCCAGAGTAATAAGAGTGTAATTAGATATGCACAAGATCCTCTTGTATTTCCCGCGCCAGGAATGCTTAACCACCATATACCGGGCCAAGTACTCCTGCTCTTCCAAAGCATGATGAGGGACGGTGGACGGCGCCGGCAATTCAGACGGAGAAGAAGAAGAAGAAGTAGAAGAAGACGAAGAAGAAGAAGAAGAAGGCGGAGGAGGAGGCGGCTGATTCTGTTGGTCTGGGGCGGAGGTGTGGCGGTTGACGTGATCCATTTGGGGGAGGTATTGGAGCGAGTAAGGCTTAGGTGGACTAGGGCGGAGGAAAGACCATGGTCTTGGACCCGAACCACCGGCCAGCCCGGCCGAAGACGGTATAGGCCGAGACTGATTCGCACCCAGCGCTTCGAATTTTGTTCTGTTCCTCTACAAATTTTCTCAAACCCCTTCCTCCAATCAAAACCCTAAACTCTCATCGGCGATATTTCCCAAACTCATCTGGTACTGAAATTCCCCCGATCAAATGCTGCTATATACGATTATTATATGCGTATCTGTACAGTAGCGCGCGCAGAAAAAACAAAAACAGTAAATTACAGAGGAAGTGAGCTGGATCAACGAAGGGGGACCCCTGAGCTTATTGTGTCGATTTGATCAGAGTGAATGAGAGATTGAAGCAGAGAAAGAGTGAAAATGTGAAATGGGCTTTAGAACGAAGCTTTCCGCATTTACAGCTTTGATGCCCGAAACAGCAATTTTGGCATTGGCTTTAAACCACTTTATTTACTTATTCACCCCTTAACTCTCCACTTTTTCACTTTCAAGCTCTCTTCTCTTTATCTTTCTTTTTTTTTTTTCAAAATATTAATTATTTTCCACATATTACAATGTTAGGTGTTAGATATATACACTTTTTTTAATGTTATGTATGAATTTGCTCATATTAACGTTATATTTTATTAACTGTTCTCCAAAAATGTTAAATTTCTAACTCCAGGGCCTTCACATTTCGACTAGATAGAATATTTAGGAGGATATAAATCACAATAACGCAATGGCTCAGCAAACAAGGCCAAATGTCGGTGCGCACAAGGGAATTGTCCACTTTGGACATAATCCCTACACTACCTCGTCGAATTTCGAACATTGATCTCTTCTCTGAAATATTGTCTAGCTACTAAATCCGTGAACTAAGCACATGCAAACAGCGTTATTTTATTAACTCTCTCAGTGATGTCTATCTATCCACAAATAACTAATGAAGTAAGGGGTGTTTGGTAAATAATCAATTAACTAATTTTTAACTGATTTGTCTGACTTTACCTATATGAATTTGTCAATAAGCTAAAATTGATGTTTGATAAATAACTCATTGCATTAGTTGATTGGCACCCACCAGCTAAAATTTGAAACATGCATTCAAGTAGCATTTTGATATCAACTTATTGGGTTTTACTTTAAGATTAGTTTACTCGTGCAAAACATATTTTTACTCACATAGCGGACTCTTTCTGCTCTCACATAAGACTTGACGGTAATGATGTTACTGAAGAATGATTATGGAAAAAATATCAGTAAACAAGTAGTTGAATTGCTGAATTTGAGTACAAAGTTGAACATGTCTTCGGTCTATCATAGGGTATATTATTTTTTATACTAACATGTACAATGGCTCATTGCTTAGTGTAACGGACTCTCAATAATGGCAGAAACTACATTAAGTGTCTGATCCCATCATAATGGCAGTGTTGAAATAAATACCGTAGCCTCCTCTTAAGTATGTTGTGATCGTGTTAGGAATAAATTGTAATTAGATTTTGACTATGGGTTCATAGGCCCAGGTATCCACGCACCATACAAAACCAAAAAATAGTCAATAGCTACATCAAACTACAATCACAAATCTCAGGGCACTCCTTATCATTAAAACAAGGCAAAGGAATAGGGATTAAGTATAACTAGCAAACTAGAAGAAAAAGAGGTTCTACATCTATCAAATCCACCTCTAAGAGCGTTCTCAGCACACATCATATCAAACTTGAAAAGGGTTTTAAAACACAAGGAAAACAACCCGCTAGCATAAACATGCTAAGTATAAACCACTCAACCCTATAAAATAAGTGTGTGCGTGTGTGTGTGTGTGTGGAAAATAGATAGTTTAGTCATTGTCATTCTGCATATACCACATAGGACCTGTAACACCCCCGATTTTCAGTCTTATTTTAAACATTTAAAGCTTAAGAAATATGAATAAATCTATCATTAATATCAAAATAAGCATAAGCTAAACATAGTAGTTGGGGGTGCTATGCCACATCTAAGCTAAGAACTTAGATGCACAGGCTACTAACTAACTAATCATAATCCATAAACATCATTCAAATAACAAAATGGCTCACAAGCCGTCCAAACTAAAGCTAACACTATCTAAGGCTAGGAACCACGGCTCCGTCTAGCGTGCTCTCGAATCAACTAGTCTGTCCTGAAAAACATATGGTGTAGCAACCGTTAGCGAATAATTTTAAGTAACCCACTCTCACGGGTTGAGTACAATAAGTATAGATATAAGAAAATCATTTTGAGACTTGGGAATACATAGATATAGCCCTCACAACTAGCTTTAAAATCAGATTATCGACTCGTAGGATGATACACGCATCAACACAAGCTTTAATACCGGATTTATAAAATGAAATTTTGGGTTGTTACACTCTATCCCCCTTAAAAGAAGTTTTGTCCCGAAACTTAGAAGAAACGGGTGGATCAAGTTCTCGAAAAGAAAAAGTGATATAACCAAAAGGTTGGAATTTTCTGTTGAAACTCTTGGGAAAGATTTAGGAATCTCTGAGTTCATATCTAACTTATCTAAAATCTAAACAACTGCACCAACGAATCTATAACTAAACTTAAAAGCTTAACTAGTTACCTTGATTAAAGCCTCCCGAGGAATCACCTGGCGGCATGTAGTTCGGATCCCAACCATAGGGAGTCCATCTCTGTACATTCTCAATCCCCATCCTTTGTTCCATGACTGCTACCCTTTGATCAAAGTTGGCGAAACCATAGCTCACTTGAGCACTCAAATTGTCGAAAAGGTTGTTGATCATGTGATAGGAATATTTTTTGTAAGTTTTGATGAGCCAAATGTACTATAGATCCCCTTAGTTTTTAGGTCTCTAGTATAAGTATCATAAATCAGAATATCGAGTCAAAGAAAATCTACCACATGAAGAACAAAATTAATTTGGGAAATTAATTTTGGTCGTACAAGTATTCATCCGAGAAAGAAGCATAAAGGAATGACGTTGCAAGAAATGACTGGATGAGCCTAACGGTGAAATGGTAGAAGTCCTTAATCAAAACGATCATACTTGAGATTGATTCCCCCCAAAGACATATTTTTTTACAAGTCAAGAATTTAGACAAGCACAATGTTCTTAAAGGAGCACGATGCGGACAAGCACAATGTTTGAAAAGGAGCACAATGTCTGAAGGAGCACGATGTGTCCAAAGGAGCACAATGTGAACAAGCACGAGCACGATGTGTCCAAAGGAGCACAATGTGAACAAGCACGATATGTATCCAAAGGAGCACAATGTGACTAAATCAGAGAAGCACAAGGTTCAAGTCAAACAAGCAAGAAGTGCCAAAGTCAAAGGAGCACAATGTGGCAAAGAAGCAAGATGCTCAGAAAATGAATAAATTCGAAGGAATTTATTTTGGATCAGCCCACATGCCACAAGAATCCAAAATTGCCTGAAGATATTTGATCAGAACGGAAAAATATTTATGAAGACATGAATATAAAAACTTATCCTAGAAATAAATTCTATCAGAAGAATTTATTTCAAAGATTCGTTGGAAATTCAAATTGACAACAAAAATAATATTTTAAGAAACAACTTGAAAATCAAGTTGAGATAAAATATTTTTTTGTCAGGCAAGTTGACAATCAAATCAAAATTGAGGATTTACTATTGTCAACAATATCAGGCTATGAAGATTCAAATTTCAAATATCAAATTATCCCACTCCAACGGATATATTTGATTGCCTATAAAATGCCATGAAGACTTGAAGACAAACAAATATAGAGGTGAATACAAAAAGGAGACGTGAATACACACGAGATAATTAGTGCAAGTGCTCAAATATTCTTAGAGACTTTGTCTGAATTGTCTAAAAAATAGTTGGAGAGAGATACAATTACCTTTATATTTGTAATTGTTAGAAGAGTATAGCTGTGTGCAAAATACTCTAGTGAGTGTAGCTGTGTGCAAAACACTCGTGATTGCTAGGTGTAGCTATGTGCAAAACACTTAGTTGGCGCTGAGTATAGGGCTGTGCATCGGACGGGTTCGGGCGGATTGGTTTAGAAAACCGTTCATCCGCTCGGATTTCGGATTGGGGAAAACTACCCCAATCCGTTTGAATTAAGAGGGAAATCCTATCGGATTTCCCATGTTCGGATACGGTCGGGTGGGGGTCGGATTTCGGTTTGAAGTCGGATTAATATAAAACATACCAAAAAAAAAAAACTGTAAAAATGTTCAAACTTAATAACCCTAAACTAAATTACCAAAGCTATGTAGGCATTTAGATACATAATTACATATTGCAGTTTTCAACTGGTGTTCAAAATTCAAAAAGCAAAAATGAAGTTCACAAAATGAGAAAATCAACAATTCTCAAACAACACTAAACTACTAAGTACTAATTACTAAAGTACTCAGCAAGTCAGCAGTCAGCAATCAGCATTAGTCACCATTCACCAATCAGCCTTCACTCCTTTAGCAATCAGCATTCATCCATTCCTCATCTTCCTGCTCAATTATAAAACCATTAAAGGATTTAAACTTTAAAGCCAATAAAGACAAAGAGAAGTAGAGAAGTAATAATAATTAATAAGAAAGGCTCAGATTGCTTTTTTTCATATCATTTTAGAGTTGGGGGCAAATTGCTTCATGAGTTTTGTCTCAGAGCAACATACCAAACACCCAAAGTCCTTTTAATTTAGACAAATGGTGGAAGCATCATCATAGCCATAAGTCCATAACTAAACAGAAATGAGAATATGAGAGGAAGGGAAGTGATATACCAGAATTCCAGAATACCAGAGATGTAACTGAGTAAGGGCAGCAACATTTATAAAAAAGTTACCAAGCCACTTAGCAATTAGCAGTTCTGGAATCTTACCTGAGTTGCCTCAAAGAGTCCACACATTTATCAATCAAACTAAACAGAAAGTCAGAAAGCAATGTTATATAAAAGTATTACATCAATTGTTGGGAGTGTTCCAACAGTACTTGGTAAAGAACCAGCAGCTCCAGTGGACAATTCTGCACAAAAAGGAAAAACAAAAAAGAGTTTAGAAAAGGTAACAATTAATAATTTATAAAGTTGAAACCTAGAAAGTTAGAAAAAAAAACAGTACCCTTCTCTAATCTTTCAACATCATCCAAGTTTTCCTCAACAGAGATTGGATGATTGGGTGCCCTCAACCAATCTTGTGCACATACTAGGGCTTCAACAATTTTAGGAGTTAATGTAACACCCCGTGTTACGACCCCCTAAAACCAATTAATCATTTAACCAATTATCCAAAGAAAGAATTAAATTACAATAATTAATTAGGGAAAAGGCCCACCATGGTCCGTGGGCCCTCACCCCTAAAACCCAACCCCTAGCCCTAAAAGGAATAGAATTAGCAAGCCTATAATATTAGTTCCTAATTAGGACTCCTAAATATATAAATAGGGGACTTAAGAGGCACCTAGAACCCCCCACCACAATAATCCCTCACCACACAAGAAGTTCCAAGAATTCCCTTAGGAGAAATCAAGAAAGAAGAAAGCTTAAAGAAAGACCCTTCATAGCCAAGGAATTAATTAAGGCTAAGAGGTAACCCATGTCTCAACAAAACCTATTTTCATAGCTATGATTCCCCTCTTAGGATTTCCCCCATATTCTTGTGTGTCGATGATTCGTTATAATGATCTTGATAATTGGTGTTATGATTCCACGGGTAATCATGATGATAAGAGGTTCTTGATGATTATATGGTGTTCTTGGTGTTCTTGATGATTATATGATGTTCTTGATGTTTATATGATATTCCTACCGAATCTTGATATTAGAAGATGAATTGTGTTCTTGTTGATTTAAAAATAATTAGAACTCTAGGTTATATCGTGGAATTCGTATGGTATTATTCTTGGTAGATTGGGTGGGAATTTGTATGTTTGAGTGTTGATTATGTTTAGAAAAGCATGATAGGTTATGTGCCGTATGTTTCTTGATTTTGATCTGTTAATTGTCTACGTGTGTTATCAATTGCGTTTGAAAGTGTCTAAGCATGGTTTCGGGTTCCACAAAGGTTCCTGGGGCATTTTTGACAAAAAAGAGTCAGTGAGGGGTAGGTGGGGGTAGGGGACCCGCCACCTACCCGCGGCCTATTTGGGCAACGCCGGCAGCGGGCAACCGGCGGGCGGGCAGCTGCCCGCCGGGCACCCGCTGCCCGGAGCCACGCCACCGGCGGGCAGCCGGCGGGTGAACCCTCACCCACCGGCTACCCGCTGGAAAATACCCTACCTCGGGTTTCCGGCTTCCCCGTTTGATGTTCCCCCGACCCCCGTTGTGTCCCAATGGACTCCGTCTATCGTGCCTATATCTAGTTTGATATTTCGGGTATCGTTCGTAGGTTGTATGAGTCTTATATATTGCATGCTAGTTGAATTGGTATCCCGTTGACCTAGGTGAAAGAAGTATGAACCCCTTAGGATTATTCTTAGTATGTGAAGGATCACGCATAGGTTTTGTTATACGTTTTCTCCCCCCTTCCCAATGTGTTAATGTGGGTTGCATGTGCTTGCTATGTGTTATGTGTGCATGATACCCCAATTTGGTTGCGATCAAATTGGTTATACGGGCAGTTGGATGGGTTGAGAACCATACTGACTGTTAACCAGGCCGGTTGCGATCGGTCATGTATATAAATATTATATAGGGCTGCGGTCCACCGTTTGGTTGCAATCAAACGTTTCTACATGAGCTGCGGTTCATATTTCCTGGCTGCGGTCAGATGACATACTCTTGGGCTGCGGTCTACTGTTTGGTTGTGATCAAACTATGATGAGCTGCGGTTCATCGGTCGGTTGCGATCGACCCCTCCGTGTTGCGATACGGGGCAGGGTGCTGCAGGGCCGTGTCAGAGCTATATGCGCTGACCCTCATGTATGGGCATGCGATTGGTCCTGTGGCGCCAACAAAGTGTGCTATATGATGAGATATGGATGAGTTGTTGTTATGAGTGTCTCGGGAGGTGACTTTGGGATTTATGTCGGGAATCGTATATGTTGGGTTATGGATATTAACTGTGCTTATCTTTATCTGCCTTGCATGTTTCCCTATGCTTGTGAATTGATTATGCTCGATTATGTCCGTTGTCTGTGCTAAGCCCTATCTGTTGAGTCTATTCCCTGTTTTGAAAGCTAGAGTCTCTTAGGATATATCTTCATGCTTCGAAATGGTTTTTCGTATATATATATATATATATATATATATATATATATATATATATATATATATATATATATATATATATATATGTATTGTATTTCAACGCGTTGGAGTGGGTTACTGGCTTTTAGGCACAGACGAGTAGATCACTGGAGCGCGCTAGAAGCTTGGGGCGTAGCTTAGATAGTTTTCCCTTTCGGCCTGCGTGCCATGACTTTGTATTGATACTGATTGAGGTTTTAGAATTTAGCCTGTGCACCTGAGTTCTCTAGCTCGGGTGTGGCATAGCACCCCGTACTCTTTGTATCGTATTTTGGGATTTAATGAGATTCTACCTTTATTATATAAGTTTTAAAAGTCTTGAAAATCTGGGGTGTTACAGTTAAGGAACTCCTAAAGGCATCTAATACCCTACCACTAGTATTGAATGCACTCTCAGAGGCAACAGTTGAAATGGGAACAGCCAGCACATCCCTTGCCATTCTAGAGAGTATAGGAAATCTATCACTGTTGACCTTCCGCCATCTTAGGACATCAAAGTCCACATTTTCTTCATCTTCCACTAATTTTTCACTTAGATATATATGGAGTTCAGTTTCTTTACTGCTTCCACCAGACTCCATTCTCTGTTTTTTAAGCTGGCTTTTCATTCTAGCCTAAGGTTTTCCAACTGAAGTTTGAGAATGGACATGTTTAGATTGGGTAGATTGCACAGTAGGGGATGCAGACTGCACATGGTAGGTGGCTGTATAATCATTAAACAGTAGAACCATAGAAGATTGAACCTTTTAAAAACATGATTTTCCTTTTTCATCACCATATAACTAGGCAAATTGGGCAGGCATGTACTCAATCTTATCCCTAGGATCCAAAATATTGGCATAGAATATCAAGAAGTTCATTTTTTCAGGATCTCCCCAATATTTTTCAAATTTTTGTTTCATATGGGACCCCATTTCCTATAAAACAGACATAACACAGAAAAAATTAACACAAAGTCAAACACAATTCACAGATGCATACAAACACATTCAGAAAATGTTAACAATTTACCTTTTCAGAGGTTGAAACAGAGTTAACCATGTCATCCAGCATGCAACCTAAGTCAGAAATCTCAGAAAAGAAAGTATTTGAAGTGACATAGAGAGAACCAGATATTCTCACAGTCATCTCATAGAAGCCTTTCAGGAAATGGACTAAGCTTTGCACAGAAAGCCAATCTATAAAATTTGGAATAAAATCAGATAAGTCAGTATTCAATGAGGCATCATTCTCATAAGCTTCAAAGGCCCTCTGGTATTGAAGGGCAGTGTTGAGCATCATGTATGTGCTGTTCCATCTTGTTGGAACATCAAGTTGTAATGCACATTTGGCTTCCACCCCATTAAGCACAGCAATCTCTCTAAACTTCTTAAGTCTGGCAGGAGAACTCCTCACCCATCTCACAACATCTCTAACTTTCTTAACAGAAGGACCTGCATATCTCAACCCATCCTGAACTACTAAGTTCAACACATGGGCTATGCACCTCATGTGCATATATTGAATCCTAACAGAAGACCCACCCCAAGACAGAAGTTTGTTCTTGAAAAACCCCAAAGCTGTGTCATTTGAAGATGCATTATCAACAGTAACAGTGAAGACATTTTTAATCCCCCAATCAAGAAGACAACTCTCAAGGGCTTTGGCTATGTACTCTCCCTTATGAGAAGAAATTGGGACAAAGGAAATGATCTTTTTGTTAAGCTTCCACTAATCATCAATGAAATGTGCAGTAATGCACATATAATTTATCCTTTGGACAGAGGTCCATGTATCAGTGGTCAAGCTGACCCTTTGGGTGCTCACCCTAAACAACTTTTTTAGGCTTATTCTCTCATCTAGGTAAATCTAGTAAATGTCTCTAGAAATGGTCTACCTAGAAGGGATTTGAAACCTAAGGACAAGCAACTAAAATGAATTTCCTAAAGCCATTCCCCTCAACAATCCTAAAGGGAAGTTCATCAACAATGATCATCTCACACAATGCCCTCCTAATAGCCTCTTGGTTGAAAACCCAAGTCCCCAAAACCCCCTCAGAAGCTTCTGTTCCAGAGGCATTAAAGGTGAGAAGAGACTGCCTTGTGTCCTTACAATGATGATTTTTTAGGCAGGCCTTCATATGATTTTTCAATGAGGAAGTGCCATGCTTTTTACTTTCACATTTATAAATTTTTGCACAATAAAGGCATTTGCCCTCAACTACTGGTCCCTCAGTTTCACCTTCAGCAGGTGGAGCACGGATCTTTTCAAAATGATCCCATACTATAGATCTAGACTCCACCTCTTTCCTCTTCTTTGTAGGAACAACAAGAGGAGAAGGCATAGGATTTGTCTGAGGATTTCTCTCAGTACCTTGAGCTTCTACTCCATGCTCCTCATCAGTTGAGGTTGGAGGGTGTCCAGATGCACTGATGCTTTCCATCTATAAAGATGGGCATCAGTATCCACATAAAGCAGACAACCAAACACATCTTAGGGAGATTACAAATCATACAATCATATTAAAGCTTCCACCATACAATCATACATAGAAGTATTACATATTACTTTCAGTTAATTTCACATGTCATCATGTATGCAGAATTGCACATACACAATTTAAGGGTCACATATCCATAAACTTAATACAATTTACAATTTACAAAGAAATCCATATTCAGGCATTCAAGCTAAGTGGATGTATGCCACTTCATAATGCTCATCATCTATATGGATTTCACACAAAGGGGCTAGGGCTTCCACCAGATTAGGGACAATTACCCCTTTAAGCCTTTAACTCAGTTAGTCAGTTACACACTTACAGATTAAGCTTCCACCAACATATTACAATTTAGTGACAAGTGAGTAAGTAATCTGGAACTTCTCAACAGATCACAACATCACAGTCCATACAAATCACAAAATCACAATCAGAAAAACCCTAATCAGACTATCAAACTAACAATCATAAATTAGAGACAAGTGAGTAAGTAATCTGGAACTTCTCAACAGATCACAACATCACAGTCCATACAAATCACAATCAGAAAAACCCTAATCAAACTATCAAACTAACAATCATAAATTAGAGACAAGTGAGTAAGTAATCTGGAACTTCTCAACAGATCACAACATCACAGTCCATACAAATCACAAAATCACAATCAGAAAAACCCTAATCAAACTATCAAACTAACAATCTTAAATTAGAGACAAGTGAGTAAGTAATCTGGAACTTCTCAACAGATCATAACATCACAGTCCATACAAATCACAAAATCACAATCAGAAAAACCCTAATCAAACTATCAAACTAACAATCTAAAAAACTAGGGTTTAGAGAATAGAGATTACTTCGTTTCTCTAAATTAAACCCCCGAGAACAAAGGGCTTCGATTCCTAGCCAGCGAACTGCAATCCACCGGAGTATCGCTCCCACCGGAGACTCGCTTGGGGCTTGAGGGCTACCGGAAACGAATGGGGCTTGAGAGCTTCCACCGGAGAATAATAGCTTCCACACTACAGACACTCACACTCTCAAAGTCTCAGAGAGACTGTCTGAGAGAAGCTGAGATTATGAGAACTGAGAGTTCTCTGGAAGAAGGGAACAAGAGTCTGTGAGAGAACTAGGGTAGAGAGAAGAGAGAAGTCAGAGAGTTCTCTGGAAGAAGGGAAGAGGCGAAGACTGAAGAGCTGCGCAAATGAGACTAGGGTTTGCGAGTTCTCCGCTACTTCTTCTATATATACTTAGGCTACACGACGTCGCATTATACGTAGGCTTAGTCTTATTCGGGTGATCGGACGGGTTCGGGTGGAAAATATACCCCCCTCCCCGACCTAATTAAACCGGCGTCGTTTTCCTCCTCGGTTCGGTTTTGCCTGATCGGGTTCGGTTCCCGATCCATTCTTGTGTGTCGGGTTCGGGTCGGTCAGGTTGGTCGGGTTATGCACAGGCCTAGTTGAGTATAGCTGTGTGCGAAATACTCGTAGTTGAGTGTAGCTGTGTGCGACACACTCGGAGTTGGGTGTAGCTATGTGCAAGACATCCGGAAAAAGTGCTTGTGTAGCGCTTATTCACTATTGTAACTGTGTGTGGAAAATAGTGAATTACTCCTAGAAGTGAATGGAGTAAAGTGGACTAGGAAGATTACGCCACTTCCAAACCACTATAAATTGCTTCTCTCATTTACATACCGCACTTACATAATTTGCTCTATCTATCTGTCTTATCCGACTAACCTGTTTACTATTCACAGTCAATCTTAATCATTCGGGTTTAGTGTGTTTTTACGTATGCATGTGACTCAAACTTCTCGAGCTTAAATATTGAATTATTCTAAGCAAGTTTGACGTGTTGCAAGTAACGTTCGTTACATAGTCGACGTGACACGTCATTTATTTACAATCTTGAATATTATTGTTAAATATTGAGTGAACCATCTCCTTTATTTATTCAAGATATCTCTGTCACTTTACATATCATCTGTACCCATCTTACATGCACATTTAAATTATTGGTTGGGCATAGCTCTTTACATACTATTATTCCGCTGTGCAGTTCAACCTTACTCTATTTACTTGTTATTTAGAGTTGAAGTTACCAAAGAGTTATTTATTTTGAAAAAGCTTGAAAGTCTATTCACCCCCCCCCCCCTCTAGACTTTCACCACCCTATCGGGACCAACATCATGGCATACAAATCCTCATAAGTAGGTCCTTGAGGCCCACTCATATAACCATGTGGTGCTCTCGGCTGAGTAGCCGTAACCGGTGCTCCCTCATGACTCATGCCAACTCCCAAGTCAGTTTCCATTGCAACCCCTTCTCCACTAGCCTCAGTTATATGTCCAGATTCTATTCCAGCATTCGACCACTTTCTTTGTGGTACATTCAAACTAACCACCAAAGCAATTCTCTCATCCAAGGGTTTCTTAACAATGCCAGCTAGGGTCAGATACTTGTTTTCAGCAACCTGATATAGCTCATAATATCTCAGATTGACGGTATTCAAAGCCGACCTAGTGGTTCTTTGGATTCTTTCTCCCAACTCAGGTAAATTCATCTTTTTGAAAATCCAACTTAACATCATGCCATAGGGTAGATTCTTTCTATTCTTTGCCTTAAAATAAGCCATGTGCTTAAGGATCAAAACTGGAAAATTAACCGCACAACCGAATCTCAACATAAAGGTAATGGTACACGTCCAACTACCAATCTCCATAGAGTTGTTCCTACACGGAAACAAGCACTCTTCTATCAACAAAACTAACAATTTCTTCTCCCCAGTCAAAGCAGGTCTCTCGGGGCGATATTCCTTAGGGAACTCTTCCCTACTCCCGGTCATGTATCTCAAATACTCTTGATGTGTCAACCCCGCGTGGTTAACCCAATCCTCCTAGTCATACATATCCAATCCATCCAACGGTAGGTCAAACCAATTTGACAATTTTTGTGGTGTCAATTCTACTTTCGTGTCTCTCACATTAGAGACAATCGAAGTCACTCTATTCTTATGTTTTGTGGACAAATTCTCATAAAATTCAATCACTAAATCGGGATAAATTTCTTCTTGTATTCTCAAAAATTTCCTCAACAAACCTCGATTCTCCAATATACTCTTAAAATCTTCAGAAAAGAATTCAAGGAAAAAGGTTTTACCTCCTATTACTGAGTAGGTAGGTGCTTCCTGACTGGTTCCTTCCACTTGTTGTTTTCCCTTCACCATCGTGGTCCAACCTTGTTGTCTTGATCTTGTGAAAATTGTAGTGGATAACCCAACTAGTATTTTTCTTGTACTTAGAATGACTTGGAGAAGACACTCTTGAAGTTTCCTTGATGGAAGATGTTGATTTTGAGGAAATAGGTTTTTGGTTGAGGTTGAGGCAGTGTGCATCGAAGAAGAGAAGAAGAAGATGATGTGAAATTGGTCTCTACTTTGGAAAAAAAACCTTAAGGGTTTAGGGTGGTGGGGCTTGGCGGCGGCCCTCCAATGGCCCGCGCCAAGGTCCGTTGTCAGCGTAGCTGACACGGCCCCCAGGTCACGGACCATTACGTGGTCCGTGACCACGTTCCGTCACATGGAACAGGTCCCGTTCCGGCCCGTGGCCTAGACCCGCCACTGGGTCGGGTAACCGGGTCAGATCCGATTCAAACCCAAATTGAAATCGGTCCTTTGTCAAAACTTCAAATCGGGTCAAAATTGAACATAGTCCTTAACTTTAATAAATCTCGATTTCGTTCTCAATCCTTTGACTTTCAAATTCCTCCCGGGAATTGCTTAAGCTAAATTCTTATTCCACTTCTTTACTCGTCATTTCCTTCTTTTCTCGTTTTCACTTCTATTTCGATAAACATCTCTCTTATTTAAATCTCAATCGTTCCCTAACGATTTTTCATTCTTACTCATATCTACTTTCATTCTTCTAATTCTCGTGTTCAATAATTCGTAGCATTCAAATCTAAGCTTTTCTCTAAAACAAATTCATTTAACTTCTAAAATCCCAAAACTCTTAGATTAGCCCATCTTTTAACACCTTGCAACAACTTGTAACAATTTTTCAAGCATGCACATCTAATTAAGCATCCAAGCAAAATCAACACACTCATTCCAAGTTAGAGTGTTACCTTTCTCGAGATTGCAATCTCCGGCCTGAGTCTGTCTCATGACCATGATCCTCCCTGGTCCAGCTCCTCCGGTACGTCCTTAATGCGCTCCACCTCGTCCATGATTTCCAATCCTGTGTGGACCTCCTCTCGGTGGGTAGCCACATCCCATAGCTTGATTCAGCGCCTGGTTGCTTGGACCTCTGGGTGGCTGGCTCGGGATCGTACCATGGGATCCCTCCGTCCTCGGGGAACGACAAATAGCGGCTTTATGACCCGACTTCCCACACCGGAAGCAAACTACAACAGGCAATCCTCCACAAGTGGTCTTAGGATGATCCTTGCCACATCTCGGGCATACCGAAGCCCCCTCTCTCGGTGGTCCTCCAGCTCCAGCTCCATGTCTCATAGTCATGTTCCTCCTTTCCCCATCTCTATGGCCAAGCCTGCTCGTCGGATTGAACCTGTGTCCCTTGTTCGACTGTGCTTCCATCCCTTCATTCTTTTTCTTCATCCCTTGCATGGCATCGCGGTGCAACTGTTGAATCCTGGAGTAACCAGCAGCAGCCTCATAAGCTTCATTCAATGTAGCAAATCTCGCCGCGGAGAAGGATTTCTGAGCATCGTAGTGCAGTCCTCGGATGAACTTGCGAGCCCTACTCGCCTCGTCAGGTACCAAGGTAGGAGCAAATCGAGACAGTGCCACAAAGCGGGCATGATACTCCTGAACGGTCAAACTTCCTTGCTCGAGATGCAAGAATTCCTCATACTTGGCAGCCTTGACATGCTCTAGGTAGAATCTCTCTCTCAACACCATCTTGAACATCCCCCAGTCAAACCCTTCTCTTGCCTGAACAGCCGGTCCTTCCATGACCCACCAGTGGTCAGCCTCTCCTTGTAGATAGTATACAGCAGCCTCTACTCGCTGATCCTCTGGGCATCCTACCACGTCAAACAACTTGTCAAACGTGTGGACCCAACTCTCAAGAACTTCCAGGTCCTCCTGACCCAAGAAACACGATGGACTGTGCCCCATGATCTTTCTGGACACATCACCGCCACCGTTATTCCCACTGAGTATGGCAGCTCCTATGGTCTGGGTCAATTGGGTGAGCTGGCACAGACTCTCAGTTAAATCTGTAGATGATGACGCTCCAGGTCCTGAGGAGCGAGGAGATTCCTCTCCGACTCTTCGCGGCGGCATCGCGAAACCCTTTGAACATGACTAGAACAGATCATTCTTGTTAGCACGACTAATAAGTTAGATGATTCTAACTTCTCTAATCTTGAGACAAACTTGTAACAAGCAAATCACACAAAGCAACAAAGGCATCTCTCCTCATCTACTTTAACAACTTAACAAGAATAACTTCTCTTCTAAGCTTTAACTTTCAAACTCTTGGTTTTTCTCTCTTTCAACTTCTCTCTTTACTTCTTTACTTTACTCGAAACAGATTGAAGGTATAACAAGCACATTGGCAAATCATATAAACAAGAAACAGGTACAAACTCTTATACTTTTACATTAGCACTTTTACAAAACTTCCACTTTCAAACTTTAACTTTCAAAATCTCAACTTCTAACTTTCACTTCAACCTCTCACTGAAAACTTCTCTACTTTACTTTCAAAAGATAGATAAAAGCACTTTAAACACATTGGTAAAGCACAAAAACATATAAGTAAACACAAAGGAACTCACGATCTCACCGCGTTCCTAACCGACACTTAGAGTTTCTCTTAACTCTGATTCTCATACTCAATCACTAAACTTAGAGTCTTTCTTATCTCAATTTTCATAACTTAGGGCTCTTTCCCTATTCTTATCCCTCTTAGGATTTCCACTTAATATTCTCTTCTTATCTTGTCTTTCTTAAGACTTCAACTTAAAGGTCTTTCCTTAACTTGTCCTTCCTAGGACTTTCACTTAGAGTTTCTATACTCAATCTTAAGGGTCAAACTTCCTAAGTCTCCTGTGGTTCGTACCGCTCTGATACCAATTTGTAACACCCCACTTTTCTAACTCTTAATTACAACTCTAAACGGTCATTAACATGAACTAAGAAGCGGAAATAAAATAACTAAAAAGATAATTAGTGGGAGTGTCACCGCCACAACCACCACTCCGTGGTGATTGCACAGGCTAAAGGGGTAAAACTAGAAATAAGTTAAAAATCTGGCATCCAAATAAAATACTGGAAACATAAGGAGGAAAAACGTCACCTCAATAGTCTACAGCATCCTCAAAACCATAATATCAAAATAAGTCTAAAATCCATAACATGATCCTCAATAAAACTAGAGTTTAGACATCTCAAACTAAGAGACTAACCTAACTCGATCTCTTCTCATTGCTAGGCCCACCTGAAAGGGGTTTTGCAAGCAACACATAGACAAATAGGAAAACACCCGTTAGCACGAAGCTAAGTATAACCACACTCAACCCTGCAAAGCATTCTAGCATATACTTTGAAAACATTTGATTTCTTTATAAACAATAAACTCATCTGAACCATCTTTAGATCTAACACATACTTTCTAGGTGCTTGCACCCTATTAAATCAGCTGGCATGCTCATATATATATAAGACTGTTTACTTAAATTCATTGATGTTAGCACATCTGTTCTTGTTTTTATGGTTATTTTGAATCATCACAGTAATTAAGCTCTTTCATTTTGCTTATTTAATACATGTTTTCCTTGCTATTATCATTTTATTATGGTTCGCACTTGTTTTGAATGTTTTACGGTGTTTGTTAGTGTTTTTGAACCATTGTAGGTCAATTCTATGAGCAAGGGAAGTTCAAGGATGAGTTTGGAGCAATTTTGGACAAGTTCGGGACCCAGAGGACTCGATGCGTCGAGCGCAGCACGAAGTCGCGAGATATTTGAGTCCAATTTTGTACCAGATTCCTATTTCGTCTCAACTTTATACCTACTATAAAATCCCTCCTTCCTCAACCCTAAAAAAAGAGACGAGGAGATTTTTAGAGTTCTTTGTAGACAAGAAAGAGAGAAATCAAGAGGCTCAAGTCGTCTTTGGAAGCAAGGAGGAAGCCAAAGAGATTTGGGAGAATCGCTTGGTTAATTCTTGTACTCTTCTGATGATTTGTAATCTTTTATTCATATTTGCTATGTTTAATTTAGCCATGCTCGGCTAAATTCTTTAAGGATTTTTGGGTGAATTTGTTTATAAACCTATGTGCCTAGTTCGTTAATTTCTAAATATATTTATGTTTGGTTTTATGATTTGTGTTGCAATCTTGTTTTAATCTGTTGTTGTTGGTAGTTAAAGGCCTAAATTACTAGCTTCACAGTCATGTTTGTGTCACCAATGGGAGTTGGGGCATAAATTAGGGCACACACGATTGCACCTAATGGTTGGTCCTTGGGAAAGGGGAACTTATTAGGGGAAGTTTATTTTAGATTATTGCTCATCGGGAGATGGTAGTAATTAGGAATAATTGAATGCTGATCTTTGATCTTATTGGGTGTTTAAGCTATGGGAGTGGAAATTCACTAGGAATAGAGATTACGGGAGTAATTCGATTCCACTTTGCATTCCCATACAAATCTTAATTCCAAACCAAATATTACAAACGTTAATTGGCACTAGGTGATTAAACATTGTGACCCCAAGAATCCTATTTTGCTCTATTGTCTACAAAACCTTGCTACTTATTTTATTCTGCTTGTTATTTTATGCAATCAATCAACCTTCAAGTTTTGTTCGGACTAGTTTCATATGAGTAACCTAGTAGCTAGTGATTAGTACCCCACCTCTCTGTGGTTCGACAAACCGAATACTCCGGGTATTATTTGTTTGCCCCAAATTACAGCAATCAAATTGGCGCCGTTGCCGGGGACGGTGGCATTACGTACTGACATTAGTGAAAGTCTTACTTTAGGAGTCTAGTTCATTTTTTATTTATTTATTTATTTATTTTATTTATTTGCTAATCCATAACAAGTTCCTTGTTCTTGAGTGTGATTTTGCTTTGAATCTAAGGACTTGGCTTTTTATGCATACACGATCTCGTGGGAAAGAAGGATTATTACCTTTGAATCTTGAGATTGAGAAAAGAGCCAAGTTTCTTAGGAAACAAACTAGGATGGCACAGGTACAAGAAAACCAAGCCGGAGGGAGATCAATGTCTGACTACCTTGCTCCGGATGTTGAGGAGCATGGTAGCATCAATATTCCAAATGTGGAGGCCAATAACTTTGCGATCAATCCGGCCATACTTAGCATGGCTGCGGCAGATCGATTTGGTGGGATGCCCACGGAAGATCCCAATGCTCACGCCACCAAGTTCCTACGACTTTGTGGCACTTTCAAGATAAATGGAGTCACTCAAGATGCTGTCAGACTTAGGCTTTTTCCCTTTACACTGAACAGGGCTGAAGATTGGTTATCCTCACATCCAGATAACCATTTTGACACTTGGGACAAATTACATGGAGAATTTTTGAAGAAGTTCTATCCTATCTCCAAAACTCAAAGGATGAGAAGGGCAATTCAAAACTTTAAGCAACTGGCAACTGAGTCCCTCACTGAGTCTTGGGAGAGATTTAAGGAATTGAAGAGGCAATGTCCACACCATGGATTTCAGAGTTGGGATTTGATGATGTCTTTCTATGAAGGATTGCTGGATAATTCTAGGATTTTGGTGGATGCTTCTTCGGGTGGTTCGTTCACGATTCTAGAGCCAACACAAGCCGAGGAACTATTGGAGAAAATTGCTATGAATGGATCTACTTGGTACACGGAGAGGTCTCCACAAAAGCTTGTAGGAGGAATTCAAGATGCGGGGCAGTTAGCCGATTTGTCAACAAAGTTGGATAATGTGGTCTCCTTGGTTCAAAAACTTGCCCAAATCACCAGCCAAAATCACAATTCAGGGGATTGTATCGACGAGTTCAATTCCCAAACCTCTATGGAGCAAGTTAATATGTTGGGATATAATAGGCCTCATCAATAGTCTTACCAACCTCAAGGGACCTACCATCCTAATAATTCAAGGAACCATCCCGGCTTTTCATGGAGCAACCCAGTGGGAGCTGCCAACCCTCAACACTTTGTTAATAGAGGTCCTCTGGGTTATCAAGGTACTCAAGTTCAATCTAAATTTCCCATTTCAGAGGCCCCACCACAATCGAATACGGAAGTTTTGTTGGAAAAATTGATTAAAGGTCAGTTAGAGATTACAGAAAGGATGGATAAAATGGAAGCTCGCCAAAATATGGTTGAAAGGCAATTAGCAAATCAACCTTCTATATCAAGTACTAAAGTCACAGGGAAGTTGCCAGCTATGCCTGAAAATCCAAGGGAGCATGTAAATGCAATTGTTACAAGGAGTGGCAAAGTACTTGAAGAGCAACCTCTTCCAATCAAAGCATCAATTCCTAAAAAGATAGTTGAGGAGAAGATTGAAGAGATACTTGATGGTATAGAAGATGAGCCAGTTGTTGTGCAAAATAATCCACAAGTTCAAAAGGAAGTAGAGAAACCTGTGAGAAGGTATGTACCCCCATTGCCTTTTCCTCAAAATCGTGAAACAACAAAAGAAAGTAGGTGGAAAAAGTTTTTGGAGATTGTTGAGAGTTTGAAAGTTTCAGTTCCCTTACTTGATTTGCTTTCACAAGTTCCCTCTTATGGAAAATTTTTGAAAGAGATTCTAGCTAAGAAAAAGAAATATGGGGAACGAGAGATGGTAGCTGTGGCACAAGAGTATCAAGCGTTGACCCCGGGAATTGGGAGGAATATACCTAAGCATAGAGATCCGGGGAAGTTCACAATTCCTTGTGTGATTGGAGGCCGACCTTTAAAGGGATCCCTTTGTGATTTAGGAGCTAGTGTGAGTGTTATGCCTCTTACTCTTTGTCAAGGGTTAGGGTTGGGAGAACCAAAACCAATCCAATTCACCTTAGAAATGGCGGATAGATCCATCGTAAAGCCTATTGGAATTCTTGAAGATGTCCCAGTTCGTGTGGACAAGTATTTTGTGCCTTGTGATTTTATTGTGATAGATGTCCGAAGGAACCTAGACGTTCCACTCATTTTGGGGAGACCCTTCCTAGCCACTATTGGAGCAATGATTGATGCAAGGAAAGGGTCCATGATTTTTGACTTTGGGGAGGAAAAAGTGGAATTTAATGTTCTTGATGAGCCAAAAATCATTGAATGCAAGTCAATTTTGCACATCGACCCTACTCTCAAGGTGACACATGATGAGTATTTGCATTTGAAGAGTCTATGGGGTGATGAGATCAAACTCGCAGATCAACCAGGATGAGCATTCCATAACCAGGTTAGGTCGAGCTAGCGACGTTAAACTTAGCGCTTCATGGGAGGCACCCCATGTTATCTTTTATTTATTTCATATTTATTGCTTTCTAGTTCGTGATTATTAGTTTTCTCTTTTCTCTTGTTCTACTTTTCTTTTATTTTGCATCAGGGATGATGCAAAGTTTTAAGTGTGAGGGGGAGGAATCATTAATTTGGGGATATTTCTAAATTTTTAAATTTTTTTTTTAAATTTTTTTGCTTTTGCTTGGATGACTCATATGCTATTTTTGGTGAATAAGTTATTTGTCTTGGCATGCAGTTACAATTATTCTCTCTTGTTGGTTTGTGGTTTGTTTTAGTGGTGCTCGCTGCATCTCAATTTGTGATGGATGATTTGAGGTGTAACACATATTTGATCTATTCCCTTGCCAATAGCTTTGTTAACCACTTAATAATTGGATTAATTCTTGATCTTGTGTTATGCATTGCTAGTGAAGGCTTATGTGAGATTCCGGTCATGGGTGTTTTGCTAGAACTTGCCTCATTACTCCCTAAGTGATGTCTAAGTTTTTCATGTTTTGAAGTGATTTAGGCCATTTTTGTTTAGCCATACCCTTTAAACCTGTCCCTATATATATTTTATCTTTCGTATCCCCATTGTGCCTTTTGTTTGTTCAAATAAGTGCTAAGCACTTATCCCCTCTTTGTGATTGTTTTTCTTTGATTTACCCCATTATTATAACCCTTAGCCCGTGGCCAAATATTTCCCTTCCACCCTTGAGAGAATGAAACTTTTATCTTTATCTTTTCCGTATGAAGAGTTTTATGGAGTTGTGCTACGAAAAAAAAAAAGCAGCTAGTGTTACAAATGTTCAAGTGTGGAGGTCATGAAAGTTTGGATTAAAATTATCTTGCTATATCCAAAAGAAGTCCAAAGACAAAGAAAAGAATGAGAAAAAAAAAAGATTGAAAGTTTTTGAGTTTGGATCCCCACTTTACCAAAGAGATGCTAAGTTCTTAAAAGAAATTTGCTCCTTGGAATTAAGATTATCTCATCTCTTCCAAATTTTGAAAAGTTTAGATAAATTGTGACATTCTCTCTTTTTGATTAATTTTTTCATACCACTTCTTTGTTAGCTATCACCCGTAGCCCCATTATAAACTAAATAAAGTCCTATTTGATCTTAGCATGAATTCTTAGATTTGATCTAGGGGAGTATGAAGGGCAAGCCTATGGGCTCTCATTCATGAGCCGTGTCTTGCATAATCTCAACTGAGTATTTGTGCACATTTGATCCTCACATGCTTTAAATTCTTGGTGCTTGGTTATTGGCTTGGAAATGGGTCTCTTATGTGCCAAACTAATTTGATTCTTGAAACTTGTTGTTTTGTAGCAAGTTGGTTGGTGGTTTGAAAGGTTGTGCAAGAGAGAGCATGAGTAATTTGTATGTTTTGACTTGTGATTTTATTCCTTAGTTTTGCTTGAGGACAAGCAAAAGCTTAAGTGTTAGGTGGTGATGTTAGCACATTTGTTCTTGTTTTTATGGTTATTTTGAATCATCACAGTAATTAAGCTCTTTCATTTTGCTTATTTAATACATGTTTTCCTTGCTATTATCATTTTATTATGGTTCGCACTTGTTTTGAATGTTTTACGGTGTTTGTTAGTGTTTTTGAACCATTATAGGTCAATTCTATGAGCAAGGGAAGTTCAAGGATAAGTTTGGAGCAATTTTGGACAAGTTCGGGACCCAGAGGACTCGACGCGTCGAGCCAAAGGCTCGACGCGTCGAGAATTTCCAGAAAGGTTTATGATCGAGACCAGCAGGTCTCGACGCGTGGAGAATTGGCTCGACGCGTCGGGCGCAGCAGGTCTCGACGCGTGGAGAATTGGCTCGACGCGTCGGGCGCAGCACGAAGTCTCGAGATATTTGAGTCCAATTTGAGTCCAATTTTGTACCAGATTCCTATTTCGTCTCAACTTTATACCTACTATAAAATCCCTCCTTCCTCAACCCTAAAAAAAGACACGAGGAGATTTTTAGAGTTCTTTGTAGACAAGAAAGAGAGAAATCAAGAGGCTCAAGTCGTCTTTGGAAGCAAGGAGGAAGCCAGGGAGATTTGGGAGAATCGCTTGGTTAATTCTTGTACTCTTCTGATGATTTGTAATCTTTTATTCATATTTGCTATGTTTAATTTAGCCATGCTCGGCTAAATTCTTTAAGGATTTTTGGGTGAATTTGTTTATAAACCTATGTGCCTAGTTTGTTAATTTCTAAATATATTTATGTTTGGTTTTATGATTTGTGTTGCAATCTTGTTTTAATCTGTTGTTGTTGGTAGTTAAAGGCCTAAATTACTAGCTTCACAGTCATGTTTGTGTCACCAATGGGAGTTGGGGCATAAATTAGGGCACACACGATTGCACCTAATGGTTGGTCCTTGGGAAAGGGGAACTTATTAGGGGAAGTTTATTTTAGATTATTGCTCATCGGGAGATGGTAGTAATTAGGAATAATTGAATGCTGATCTTTGATCTTATTGGGTGTTTAAGCCATGGGAGTGGAAATTCACCAGGAATAGAGATTACGGGAGTAATTCGATTCCACTTTGCATTCCCATACAAATCTTAATTCCAAACCAAATATTACAAACGTTAATTGGCACTAGGTGATTAAACATTGTGACCCCAAGAATCCTATTTTGCTCTATTGTCTACAAAACCTTGCTACTTATTTTATTCTGCTTGTTATTTTATGCAATCAATCAACCTTCAAGTTTTGTTCGGACTAGTTTCATATGAGTAACCTAGTAGCTAGTGATTAGTACCCCACATCTCTGTGGTTCGACAAACCGAATACTCCGGGTATTATTTGTTTGCCCCAAATTACAGCAATCATTCATCCACATATAAACTTCTCAATTAACTTAACAAGCAATTCATGCTTACAGATTGGATCATGCTAATAAACCATATAACTGGTATTCTCATGCTTTCATATTCTCATCTCATAATTCAATAAACAAGACGATTATAAATCAACATTCTCATTATGTACTCTCATTCGATACTTTACTCAAATGCAATCTCGTGCAACAATGTACTCATACTCATATGCAATCTCGTGCAATACTATAAACATACTCATATGCAATCTCGTGCAATACTATAAACATACTCATATGCAATCTTGTGCAACAATATACTCATACTCATATGCAATCTCGTGCAATACTATAAACATACTTGTAACACCCCGTGTTACGGCCTCTAACCCCGTACTAATTATTTAATTGATTCTGTTAATAATAATTAGAAAGGATCTAATTGGGTTAGGATTCCCTTTAATTAATTGATGTGGCCCACAATGGATCACATACCTTTATCCTTAAACCCAAATCCTTAATCCTATAAGGAATAGGATAAGTGGATCCTTACTATTCAGACCCTAGTTGGGACCCCTATATATATATATATATATATATATATATATATATATATATATATATATATATATATATATATATATATATATATATATATATATATATATATATATATAGGGACTTAGGAAGCATTTAGAAACCCTACCACAATTAATTCTACCACACAAGATATTCCCAGGGAAAAACCTACAAAGGAATCCCCTGCCACCAAACATAGGAGAATCCACGGAAAGAAGATCTTAGAGAAAGAACCTTAGTAGCCAAGGATATTGATTAAGGCTAAGAGGTAACCCATGTCTCAACAAAACCTATTTTCCTTGCTATATCTTATTCATTGGCTCCCCTGATATATGATTATGTGCTTGAGTCTTGATAGAGCTTTGCCTAGGGTTTATATTGTGTTTATGTGATAATCTCAATGTTTCTATGATGATCTTGATGCTTATATGATAATCTTGATGTTTATACGATAATCTTGATGTTTATGTGATAATCTTGACGTCCTCGTATTTTGATTTGTCTAGAACCCTTTCTAGGATTGATATATGGTTTCTTGCATTTCTTGACGTTCTTGCATAATTGGGAATTGAGTCTTGAATCTTGCTGTATTAGGAGCATGAATCTAGGATTTAATTGTGTTAAAGTCATGGGGTAACTCGTTGTAATGTTTCTGTTTGTTGTTACGTGTTGGAATGTGTTTAGTCCCGTCTTGCGTGTTAATTGATTAATTCCCAAGTTTGGAAAGTTATGCCTATCGTGTTATTCCAGTGGGGGGGTAAGTGGGGGAAAGGAGTCCCCACCACTTACCTGCCAAAGCTGCCCAGGATTCCAGCGGGCAGCCGGCGACCCGCTGGAATTGTCGTCGCCCCCAGGGGGCGACCGGCCGGTGAAGTCTCCCCCGTCGGCCACCCGCTGGAAGGTGGCCGGGGCAGCGCGGTTTGGTCCCGTTTTGTGTTTTCCCCGTGCCCCGTTGTACCCCGTCGGTGTTTGTGAGTCTAGTTTGATGTATCGCGTACCGTTCTTAGTATAAAAGAGTCTTGTGTGTTGCATGTGAGTGGAATTGGTATCCCGTTGGCCTAGGAGGAAGTTGTATGATCCCGTAGGAGCGTCGTGGGTGGATTAATGTCATTTGTTAGGGATGAGTTATGTTGGGTTACGTGTTCCCTGATGATTCCCCCTTGTTATGTGTTAATGTGGGTTGCTTGTTGATTGGCTTCGATGTTGTTGTGCATGATTACCCAATTGGTTGCGATCAATTGGCTATAATGACTATCTGGTTGGTTGAGAACAACCAGGTATTAATCCGATCGGTTGAGAACGGTCGGCTATACAAGCAGTTGGATTGGTTGAGAACAATCGGCTGTTATATTAATAGGGCTGCGGTCCATAGTCTGGTTGCGATCGGACATATATGATAATAGGGCTGCGGTCCATAATTTGGTTTCGATCAAACATTTATGATACGAATGAGCTACGGTTCATTGATTGGTTGCGATCAATCGTTTGGTTCTTCCTTGTGCTGCGGTACAAGTTAAAGTGCTGTGGAGCCATGTCAGAGCTGTACACACTGACCCCTTGGTAATGGAACTCAAGGTTCGGGTCATATGAATGGTTTTGCGACACCGCCATATGTGTGGGCACAAATGCGTGTCTTGTTGTTGATTGTGTGACTGTGATGATAACTGGGTATCGATATTGTTTGTATTGTGTAGTCTTGTGACCTTAGGGTGCATGCTAGAATCTTTATGTTTAGTTATATTTAATGTATCTGCTATTGCTTGTTGAGTCTGTCATCGGATTTAAACTAGAGTTACTCAGGATTATATATGTATTCCAGTTTCAAAATGAGTTTCTTATATCTACCTATATTGTACTTAACGCGTTAGAGTGGGTTACCAGCATTGTTCGCTGACGGTTGTTATACTGAATGTTTTTCAGGTCATGATCTTTAGCTTCGAAGCGCGCTAGTCAGAGCCTTGGACCTAGCTTATTTAGTAGTGGCCTGCGTGTCTTGGGTTTGTACCGAATATTGATTTGAGGATTTCTTATGCTTAGTTAGTTTAGCCTGTGCACCTAGGTTCTCAAACCTAGATGTGGCATAGCACCCCGACTCTTATGGATAGTTTTATGCTCTATTTGGGATTTAATCAATGGATTCGCCTTTATTTTATAAGTTTTAAATACCTTGAAATTTAGGGGTGTTACAATACTCATATGCAATCTCGTGCAATACTGTAAACATACTCATATGCAATCTCGTGCAATACTATAAACATACTCATATGCAATCTCGTGCAATACTATATAAACATATTCTTATGCAATCCCGTGCAATACTATAAACATACTCATATGCAATCTCGTGCAACAATATACTCATACTCGTATGCAATCTCGTGCAATACTATAAACATACTCATATGCAATCTCGTGCAATACTATATATATAAATACTCATACACTCTTTATAAAAATAGAGTACTTTCTGTGGAGGTCTCTTTCTTACTTTCTTGAGTCTCTCTTGACTCTATTTCTTTCTCTTGAGTCTCTTTTGACTCTCTTTCTTTCTCTTGAGTCTCTTTTGACTCTCTTTCTTTCTCTATACTCGTAGACGGCTTAGGGTTTCACCGAAGCGTGAATTACCCCATCGGGAACGGCATAAATCTGACCAAATATCTCCTACCGTCTACGGAACCAATCTCGTGGTTCAAACTCTGTGGAATCAGGTATCGAACTATTAGTGTGCACACCCCCTAACCAGGATTCCAAGCCTGGCAGGAAGTTTCCAACCTCGTAACGTGGGAATATGCCGCGTCACATATACTGGGACCGCAATGTCCATAAATATCTCCCGAGAGGACATAGTCCAAACGGTATCCTCCAAAACCTCACCGATATATATAATACATAAATATATCTCTCATGCATGCAACAATTATACTACTTCTCAATGCATCAAAGAATGATATACCACATGCTTATGGTTTTTGAAAGTATTCTTGGGCTCACGTTGCCCCCTTATGCATTTTTGAAATATGACACATGTGAAATGTCAAAATGCCTTATAACATGCTTCTAAACCATGTATAAAATAACATGAAATACTTAAGACTATAACGTCATGCTCGGTTTGCAACATAGCAAATTCTATACATTCTATCAACAAAATATGCTTCATTTCTCATTGATCAAATATCTCAATCTAGTCATGCTTTCATAATAAATCATATTCTCAAATGATCATGCTTCTTTACTCAATAAAAAATCATCTGATCACATAGTCAAATAATTCTTCATACATAGTAACTTAGCAAATATATACCCTGTGTAGCAAATCTTCACTAATTACTTCATAACATACTCGTTTTTAATCCAAATTCAACGAAATCAAAGCCAAAATGTGCGCCGAGACGGTTCCGAAGAGCCGAGCCACAAGGGCCTGTAACACTCTGTAACACCCCGTGTTACGACCCTAAAACCAATTAAATCGTTTAATCAATTGCCCAAAGGCAGGATTGAATTACAATAATTAATTTAGAAGAGGCCCACCATAGCCCGTGGGCCCCCACCCCTAAAACCTAACCCTAGCCCTAAAAGGAATAGAATTAGCAAGCCCATTATACTAGACCCTAATTAGGACTCCTAAGAATATAAATAGGGGACATAAGAGGCACCTAGAACCCCCACAACAATAATCTCTCACCACCCAAAGAGTTCCAAGAATTCCCTTAGAAGAAATCAAGAAAACAATAAAGCTTAAAGAAAGACCCTTCATAGCCAAGGAATTTATTAAGGCTAAGAGATAACCCATGTCTCAACAAAACCTATTTTCATAGCTATGTTTCCCCTCTTAGGATTCCCCCCATATTCTTGTGCAATTGGTGATTCGTTATAATGATCTTGATAATTGGTGTTATAATTCCATGGGTGATCTTGATAGGTTCTTGATGATTAAATGGTGTTCTTGATGTTCTTGATGATTATGTGATGTTCTTGATGATTATATGATGTTCTTGATGCTTATGTGCTTTTCCCACCGAATCTCGATATTAAAAGATGAATCGCGTTCTTGTTGATTTAAAAGTGATTAGAACCCTAGGTTGTATTGTGGAATTCGTATGGTATTGTTCTTGATATGTTGGGTGGGAATTTGCATGTTTTGGGGATTGATTATGTTAGGAAAGCATGATAGGTTATGTGTCGTATGTTTCTTGATTTCGATCCGTTAATTGTCTACGTGTTGTTGTCGGTTGCGTTTGAAAGTGTCTAAGCATGGTTTCGGGTTCCACAAAGGTTCCCGGGGCGTTTTTAGTGAAAAAGAGTCAGTGGGGGTAGGTGGGGGTAGGGGACCCGCCACCTACCCGCGGCCAAGGAGGGCAGCTCCGGCAGCGGGCAGCCGGCGGGCGGGCAGCTGCCCACCGGGCACCCGCTGCCCGGAACAGTAACACCGGCGGGCAGCCGGCGGGTGAACCCCCACCCACCGGCTACCCGCTGGAAATTCCCACACTTTGGGATCCCGGCTTCCCCGTTTGATGTTCTCCCGACCCCCATGGTGTCCTAACGGATCCCTCCCATCGTGCCTATGTCTAGTTTGATGTTCGGGTACCGTTCGTAGGTCGAATGAGTCTTATATACTGCATGCTAGTTGGATTGGTACCCCATTGGCCTAGGTATAAGAAGTATGAACCCCTTAGGGCTATTCTTAGTTGTGGGTAACCACGTATAGGTTCGTTATACGATTTCTCCCCTTCCCAATGTGTTAATGTGGGTTGTATGTGCTTGCTATGTGTTATGTGTGCATGTTACCCCGATGTGGTTGAGATCAATCGGGCTATATGGGCAGTCGGATGGGCTGAGAACCATACCGGCTGTTAACCAGGCTGGTAGAGACCGGTCAGGTATATAAATATTACATAGGACTGAGGTCCACTATACGGGCAGTTGAATGGGTTGAGAACCATCCCAACTGTTAACCAGGCTGGTAGAGACCGGTCAGGTATATAAATATTATATAGGACAGAGGTCCACTATACGGGCAGTTGAATGGGTTGAGAACCATCCCAACTGTTAACCAGACTGGTAAAGACCGGTCAGGTATATAAATATTACATAGAGCTGCGGTTCATCGGTCGGTTGCGATCAACCCCTCCGTATTGTGAGACGGGGCAGGGTGCTGTGGGGCCGTGTCAGAGCTATATGCGCTGACCCTCATGTATGGGCATGCGATTGGTCCTGTGGCGCCAACAAAGTGTGCTATATGATGAGATAAGAAGGATTGATGTTGTGACTGTTATGGAAACGTGACCATAGGATTCTTGCTAGTAAACTATACATGTTTAATTGTGATTATTGGTTGTGTTTATCTATAACTGTGCCCTATGTCGAGAATCGTATATACTTGGTTATGACTGTAGATTGTGTGTACCCCTATTTGTCGAGTCGGTTCCCTGATTTGAAAGCTAGAGTCTCTTAGGATATATCTTCATGCTTCGAAATGACTTTTCGTATATCTATGTATATATATATATATATATATATATATATATATATATATATATATATATATATATATATATATATATATATGTATTGTATTTCAACGCGTTGGAGTGGGTTACCAGCATCTCTCGCTGAACAGATATATTTGGCTTTCAGGCACAGAAGAATAAGTCACTGGAGTGCGCTAGATCTTGGAGCGTAGAAGTAGATAGTTTCCCTTTCGGCCTGCGTGCCATGTTATGCATTTACTTTATTAAGGATATTAGTTAGTTGGCCTGTGCACCTGAGTTCTCTAGCTCAGGTGTGGCATAGCACCCTGTACTCTTTATGTTACGTTTTTGGGAATTAATGAGATTTCACCTTTATTTTATAAGTTTTAAATGTCCTGAAAATCTGGGGTGTTACACACTCGGCCCGAAACGACACGTAGCTGAGCCACAAGCGCCCGGCCACTGCACAGATTCTTCTCTGAATCAAAGTCAGGGACCTGGGGCGGGACTCCTCATGGTCCGCCCCATGTACCCTACTACTCCACCGGGACTAGGCGGCGGTCCTCCTCTAGGGCCGTGCCCTAGTCCCGTGCCACTACGGATCTAGCCGGCAGCCCTCCTGATGGGCCGCGGCTAGGGCCGTGAGTCTGATCTGGTGCACACTGTGTGTGCACCAGGAGGTTTTCTCATATGCAAAACTCAACGAAACAAGTCCAAAACAATCTCAACAACTCACAGGCAAATACTAGATCACTTTTAAGCATAAACACAACAAAATCTCATAATTTCTACTCAATATAAAGGCTTCACAGAGCCAAATTCAAAGAGGAATCCATGGGGTTATACCTCTTGCAGTTCTTCTTCTAGCTTGGATCTCTTCTTCCTCTCTATCTAGCTAGTGCCTCCTTCACCACTGTGATGTTGTTTTCTCCCTTTCTCTTGGCAGACAAAAATATTTGGAGAGGCAAAGAATGAGATCCGGGAATCAAAATGGAAAATGTGTGGTTTTATAGGGTGCAAAACCCTACTCATGATTGATGGAGGGCAAAATGGTAAAAACTTGCATAAAATGTGTTTCTCAGCAAAGTCTTTTGGAATGAAATGGTTCACCTTGTATCATGGACCAATGGTAGAAATGCTAACTTTAAATACTTTGGGGTTGAAAATGAATTTTCTCAAAAGCTATTTGGATGAACACTTGTATAAAATCTTTTTGAATTCTCCCGATCACACTCAGATAAATTTCTCGATTTAAATCTTGGTACGCGAAGTACCCGAAAACTTAGGAATTTCGAATAAAAATCAATTTTGGTGTCGAATTAATTTATAACGTGACGAAAATAATTTCTTCAAATACCAATTAATCGCAAAAATTTTTAATGGAGTGAAAATGACCGTTTTGGAATTTCTTAATACTGGATTTATGAAATGAAATTTTGGGTTGTTACATTGGCAGTGAGCTGTGATCTCATTTGGACTTTGGAGCATATTTTAAATTATGAAGTATTAGTTTGTTAGACTTGTGATTTTTATTACTTATGGACATTTGATTTTGAAATCTTTATGTGATTGAATGTTTTAACTAGTAATGTGTTTTTAGTGTTAAAATTTTTGAGTTTAGGCTAATATTTTTAAGAAATTACAGCCCGTTCAGTAATAAAGTTCGGTTAAAAATAACCGACCCAAAATTTCGGTTTTCGGTCGATTCAGTTATGAGTATTGCATCGGTTATTTCTTTCGGTTATGCGGGGATAAAATTTTTCGGTTATTAACCGAAAACCGATCGAAACCGACCGATGCTCACCCCTAAGTGTAATCCTGCCATACTTAAACCTCCTTAATTCTTGCTTATTATACAAATTAAATCTATTCCTTATTTATGTTGAGTATGCAGTACCATTTTTGCGCTTGTTTACATTTAAATCAGCACATGCATTAATTTCATAAGCATACATCTAATACATCCATCTAAATACATCCTATGGCTAGATTTTGTACTCATGTTTGTATTTTAAGGGTGTTTGCATGTGAATTCATATATATATATATATATATATATATATATATATATATATATATATATATATATATATATATATATATATATATATATATATATATGATGTCTTTAATGAGGTGTTGATGGTGTGTTGGCATTACATTGTTGATGTTGGGTGTTCTGGTACCGTGTTGTTGTTTGAAAATGGAGATTGATCTCAATTTTGTGTTGTAGATGAATTCTGGGAGGCTAGTGTCTCGGATCATAATTTTGGCGTGCGCCCGGCTAGCCCCGCTCTTTGTGATAGGCTATGGATGGCGGGCTCTTGAAGCCTGCCATCCACAACTGAGGTTCCGCCGCTTGGTTCCGTGTAGCCACGAGGCCTTGTAGCAGAACACTTGTGTTCTACTACTGGGGTCTGGTCACGGCTTGGTTTTGCGGGTCCGGGTGACTCGTGAGGTCCGGGGACATGTTCCGGTTGAGCCTAAGTGTCAATGCGTTATGTGTACAAAATTCATTTTCAAAATAAAGCATGATCTACTATTTTTACTAAGTGTGGTTAAAGTATGATTTGCTATACAAGTTGAGCATGTAGATGAATTCTGGGAGGCTAGTGTCTGGGAGGCTAGTTTTGTGTTGTAGATGAATTCTGGGAGGCTAGTGTCTCGGATCATAATTTTGGCGTGCGCCCGGCTAGCCCCGCGCTTTGTGATAGGCTATGGATGGCGGGCTCTTGAAGCCTGCCATCCACAACTGAGGTTCCGCCGCTTGGTTCCGTGTAGCCACGAGGCCTTGTAGCAGAACACTTGTGTTATACTACTGGGGTCTGGTCACGGCTTGGTTTTGCGGGTCCGGGTGACTCGTGAGGTCGGGGGACATGTTCCGGTTGAGCCTAAGTGTCAATGCGTTATGTGTACAAAATTCATTTTCAAAATAAAGCATGATCTACTATTTTTACTAAGTGTGGTTCAAGTATGATTTGCTATACAAGTTGAGCATGTCAAATATGTGTTGAAATCATCATGGGTGTGGCTATGTTCTTTATGTTCTGATTATAAATGTCAAATGTTGGCATATGGGCATGATTTAGAATACTTGATTCGTTATAGTGTGTGCGTAGGTGTATGCACAAGTGTGCTTGCATATATATATATATCTATACTTCCCCATTTTCATATAATCAAAACCTATGTTTTACATACTTATAATCACCAATCTATTGTAGAAACTTACCTATATATGTTATTCCCTTTTCAACTTACAAATACTTGGTTTCACTTATCTATCTTTCCCAAATGAAACTTATGTTACAATCATTTATTCCCTCCCTTGATTTTAAAAAGCTATATCTATATCTTATTTAAAAGCCCATGTTTTTGTGTGAAGCTTATTTGGAAAGAAAGGATTTTAAATGCTTATACCACTCATATTTTCAAAGTGTGAGGAAATGTATATTTTTGGAGGACCGGATTGGACTATGGTCCTTTCGGAAGAAATGATGAAATGAAAGTCCGGTAGAAAACATCCTAGACATTTATGATATGAAGTAACTTGGTAGAAAACATCCCGGGCTACTAGGGCCTGAGCTATTGCTCGTTTGGCTTGAAATCCTAGTTAGGGGGTATGCACACTAAAGGTAGCGGTCCTGATTCCAAATGAGATTTGAGGGGGAGAAAATTAGGTTAAGCAGAGAGTTGTTGTTCCCGGAGTAGCGTCATTCACACATGGTGATGGCCCTACATCCCTATGATTATGATTGAGATTCATTGAGTATGATTGAGATTGATGATGTTCCTCCAGTATTATTATAAAAGAAATCCTACTTTCTTGAGAGTGAGAGTGTTGGTATTAATAATAGGTTTTGAGAACTATCTATCTATGATACTCTACATTTGCATATGGCTATGATTTGAAAAGATGGATTTCACTTAACCTTTCGAGCTTACTTACTATGGTGGCCTGGTATAAAATTAGTATTGTGACACCCCAAAAATCCATATTCAATCCATGGATTAATTGAGTAACTAATCCTATTTTATTTGAAGAGTTAATTCCTAAAATCCTGATTTTTAATACTCAAGGACTAGTATTTGACTAGTCAACCTTAAAGTTGTGTTGTACCTTGAGCTTTGAGGTGAGTTCCCTTGTTCCTTACACTTTCTAAGGGTTAGTAGTAAGGGTATTCTTGACTTTTCACCAAGAGTTAGTATTGTAACCTAACCTAGAAGACTTCTTCATTTCATTCCCTACAATTCTTAGAAATTAGCTCTACCTTCTCTCTAGAAAAGAAGTGTAGCTTATTCTCCAAGCCAAGTTGAGACCCTTGTCAAGATTCCAAGATTTGCTTCCAAGATTCAACCTTTCACCTATTTGGGCATCTAGGAGGGTAAGATCTAAGTTCATCTTGTGTTTTTGGTTCCATCTTAGTTGTCTTTTTCTTAAAGGTAGGATCTTTATGATCTTTTGGTTTGATCTTGAAGTAGGTTTGGAAAGTAAGCCTTGTGGGGAGCTTGTTGTGGTGTAAAGTGAAGTCTTTTGGTCTACAAGAGGTAACCCATGCTCTACAAAACCTATTTTGCTTACCTATAGGTGATTTCTTGGATTCTACATGTGTTTTGCTATGAAATGTGAGGGTTTATGCATTTGTCTGGTGATATTGCATATCTAGAGCTTGTGTTTAGGGTTCCTTTGTGCCATTGCTTGGCATTTTCCATGATTCAAGTCATTTTGTTGTGTTGGGTGAGATTTGGCATGTTTTGGACTTGAATTTGTGTTTGGAGAAGAAAATCCCCGAAGGGATCTTTTTGCACAGGAGTATGTACCCGCGGGCGGAAAGGCGGGGAGAGCCCTACCCGCCGCCCAACCGCCAGTACATAGGCTTGTGGGTAGTGTACCCGCGGGCGGAACCACGGGTAGGGGCCTACCCGTGGGTCCACCCGCGGGGAACACAATGGTGTTGAGATGGGATTTGTTCCCCGTGATTCTTTTGACTCGGTATTTGGTCTTTTGACTTCCCGTTGTTCTTTTGTGGAACTATTTGAGTGTCTTCTTGATGTTTTGTATGTCTAGAACTATATGGTAGGTATCCATGTAGGACTTTGGTGTCTTGAATCGTGCTAAGTGTTCAACATTGTGTTTCGTTGGACCAAGAGGTGTCTTGTGTGTTCCTCGGAACTATCTTGTGTTTCCCCGTTGATAAGCATGCTAGTTTGTTGTCTTAATGCTAGCGTGTGTGTTGTTTGTACCTTCCGTTTGGTTGATGATAACTTGTGTTATTCACCGTTGTTGTTGTTGGGTTGTGACCTGTTCCTTGATTGAGTATGTTTCATACCTTCGTTGTGATCCGTTGTTTGACTCTTGTTGAGTTGTGGTGCGTGTGTGGCTTTACCTGGATTGCACGATTAGTGGTATGGGACACTAGTCACCAAGGTATTGCAGCGATCCTCGTGGTGGCCGTGACGTGATTATGGAGTTGTGGCCTTTGTGTAAGGTTCACGTTTTTGGGGGATAACATGTGTTATCTGGGCATGTGTTGCCGTGTACGGTACCTTGTGTACTATGAATTGGTGGTCTCGTTGGTTGTCGTTGGTGGGGGACGACGGTCCCGGGGGAATAAGGTTGGACTAAGAAGTACAGGGGTCCTGGAGGTAATGATTGGAAGAAGATATAAGGTTGGGGGTAGCCATAAGGTTGGAACATGGCATAAGGAAGGCATATAAACTCGTGATGGGTGATGTTGCGAGGGCTTGTATAGCCGGCGTTGTGGGTTCTTCTCTCGTGACGTGTGTAGTCACGGAGGCATGTGTTGCCGTTGGGTGAGTCTTATTCCTTTGCGTTGTGGTTAACCTTTGTGGTTTGAGATGTGTTCCCGTGTTATCTTTGAGAGTGATGAGTCTTGTGTTGACTGTTGATCTTGGTTTTGACTTATATATATGTATTCCGTTTCGAAAATGGTTTTACACCTTATATCTATCTATGTATGATATTTCACATGTATTGGTGGGTTACCAGCATTTATCGCTAA
The DNA here is from genome assembly GCF_001879475.1 of Ipomoea nil. Classification (NCBI taxonomy): domain Eukaryota; kingdom Viridiplantae; phylum Streptophyta; class Magnoliopsida; order Solanales; family Convolvulaceae; genus Ipomoea; species Ipomoea nil. The sequence continues at coordinate 1,666,149 of NW_017616592.1, read as the reverse complement.
CCGGGCGTCGTCCCAATGTTTATCTTTGTATCTTTCAGGTGATGTTTAGACGAGCGCGATGTCTAGTAGTGCCTGGTAGCTTAGTACCCTCATCCTTGTTTAGTGGCCTGTCCGCCAATGTAGTTTTAGACTGATGTTTTGGGATAGATGTATACACTTGCAGATTGTTTGCCGTAGCGTTTACCGTGTTTGGTCGACGTGGCGTGACACCCCGTTCGGATTTCTTTTATCCAGTTCTCGTTTTTATCTTCCGCTGTGCTAGTTTTGTTGTTTAATCTCCATGTGTGAAGGCTTTTATATAGGTCTTGTTTGGGGGGTGTTACGGTTGGTATCAGAGCCTTGGTTTTGAGCCTAGGAAGAGTTAAGTCTAGACTTTCTAAGTGGTTAAGTGTGTTTTGAGACCTCTATGCGACCTTAAGAAGCTAAGTGTTAGGCTTAGGACTCTAGGTTGCACGATGAGCTGTGTGTTGCCTTCTGTTCTTTGCTTGTTTGCTATCTTTTGGTAACCTCGTTGTTGTAGCAGAAGTCTGTGATGCCTCCTCGCCAGCGATTCGCAACGTTTGAAGACGTGAGTGAAGTGGTTAAGAAATCTCGGTTAGCCGAATCTAGCAATGCTTCTGGGGTGATTGAACGGTGGATCCGGAGTGGCACGTCCACAAGAGTAAGTCCTAGTGCAGCTACCTTGCCAGCATTCCGAGATGTAAGAGGGCATGGGAGGATAGAGGTTCACCATCCAGCGGAAGGGTCATCCCAAAAGAGGGTGCTTACCTTAAGTGAAGTTCGAACAAGTGACAAGTTAGTATTATTATTATGTGGGTCAAATTCTTTCTTAAAACAAAGCAAATCAATTACGTTGCTTCTTCTCCTCAATTCGTACAGGACACCGAGTCATGCGGCTGCAGCATTCACAGGAATTTGTCATGCGGCTAAAAAAATGGAAAATGGGTGGTGGAGGTTCATTTGAGTTTATTTTAAGAATAGTATAAATAGTAAAAGTTTTTCGATTGTAAAACGTTCATTCTTTCCCCTAGATTATTCTTTAAAGTTGTTGTCAATGTCCATTCGTGACTAATTTCTAATATTCTTCTAAGTTATTTGATATAATTATTTGCTATATTAGATAATGTTGTGCTATAAATTATTCTAATATTCAGTAGTGGTAGGGAATACCCCAACCGATATGCTTTCATCCTTTTGTTCTTATTTGTGCAGGTTGCAGGTCGGATTTCTTAGAAGAACCCGGTCGGTTCCCGACCGGGCATCACCCGACCGGCGTCGTCGACCACCGAGCGGTAGCCCTTAGGCGAGAAAGCTGAGAAGAGACACGTGGCAACGCTACGTGTTGACAGGCAGGGCACCCGGGAGGGCGACACGTGGTTGCTACGTGGGTGACATGCCGAACGGCTGGACTTGTGTCCCCGGCCCAGCGGCTATAAATACCCACGGCTGCAGCAATGTGAAGGACTTTTAGACGATCGAAAGGCTATTGTTAGAGCATCCCGACAGCAGTCAGTTGGCCCTCAGAATAGCCAGTGTAGATTGTACTTAGGACCTTCACCTTGATCAATAAAAGACATTTATTTGTTTTAATTGGTCTAATCTTAGTTTAGTTACCGCTTACGTGGCAATTAACACTATCATTTTGGCGCCGTCTGTGGGGACCCGTGCACGAAAGTTAACGTCTTGACGAGCACCCATCCTTTCTATCACAATGTATCCCTTCGCATACAACCTGTTCGGTGACGATCAAGCGGATGCGGCGAGCTCATCCAATCATCAGCCGACCCAATATCAAGGTCAGATAGTCGACCTTAATCTCAACCTCTCACCACCCCATCCAGCAGCTCAGTATCCGGCCGCCCAACAGCCGGTCAACTACATTCAGCCGGGATATCCAACACCCGGTCAGCAGCCCCAGTTCCCCGAGCAGTATCCATACCCGGTCCCACCTCCTCCATACGGATACTGGCCCGGTCAGTCGATGTTTTACACACCACCGGCTGGTTATCCACCCTACACGCCTGCGTACACGGCTCTAGCCACCGCCCCTCCGGTATACCCGACTGCTCAGGTAGAGCCGGAGCATCAGCCCACTTCCCGGGCTCGACGCTCGGCACGTTCGCGGTTGGGGTCGGGGGGTGCTGAAGCGATGGAGGTACCACGGCAGGCTCCACAAGCACAACCGGAGGTTCAAGCCCAAGCGAAGGACCCCGAAGAAAAATCAACCGGGTGGCAGCTTTTCAACGCCTCCGACCGGCCATGCGACAACGATTGGGACCACAAGACCCGAGTCGGCGCTCGGGAGATGTACAGATGTAGGAGGCCAGCCAGGAGGCTTCATCCGAGCACAGTGGGTCGAGATCTCACCGCCGACGACGCGCTCGGGAAACAACCCAGGCGCCCAGGTAGCTGAGCTCAACGAGACCCGAGGACTGCACCATAACCTCCAAGCGGAATTCGCTCGGTTTAGAAACGAGCATGCAGTAAGGCCCCCGGTTGATCAGTCGTCCTTATTGAGGACGCCCTTTACAGCGGAGATAATGGCTCAGCCATACCCGCTTGATTTACAGGTCCTGGGGAATAAAGGTTATGGTGGCCGTACGGACCCTGAGGTCCATGTCAGTGACTATTACGACAATATGATGATGATGGGCGTATCAGACGCCGTGATGTGTAGGGCTTTCTACTCCACGCTTTCCGGTCGGGCGGCGGAGTGGTTCCGAACGTTGCAGCCGGGTTCTATTTCTGATTTTCCCACCTTGGCTATGAAGTTTGTGCGGAAGTTTATCACTTCCAAGACGGTGAGGGGAGAGCTTGACCGATTTCCTTGTTAAGTGGAAGGCCGCGGTCGGGGAAGTCGAGCCAATGGATGATGCCACCGCTACCCACATGCTTCACATTTCTCTCCGGGCGGGTTATCTTTATCAAGATTTCATCCTCCATCCCCCGACCACATACGAAGAGGCCCTTCGAAGGGTCACAGATTATGCTAATGCCGGCGAGGCAAACGCCTTGAAACGCTCGCAGGAGGTCGGGTCTTCATCCCGTAAACCGGCCGGCCAGGCGGAACACCGATCAGGTGATGACCATCCCCGATCCCGCACCAGGCCTGGTGAGTTTACGACCCTGAACCGATCCGCGGCGGAGGCCATGCAGTACGCACAGTCCTGCAATCTCATCAAACTCCCCCATCCTGGATAAGACGGACCGGACAAGAGTAAGCATTGCGCTTACCATCGATGTGCCAGGCATGACTGTGACACCCCGATTATTTTTGATGATATTATATTGATATTACTATCCTTCAAAGTTATTATTATATTATTTTATTTGACCCAAAAATCTTTTGGGAATAGTTTACTATTATTATTTTATAGCCCTCCTTTATTTCTAATTTCTAAGCTATATATAATAATTAACACCCCCATTTCTAATTTCTGATACCAATTTGTAACACCCCCATTTTTCATTAACCAAAATAACTTATAAAAAATAAATTTATTTTATTAAAAACCATTTTTTAGTTGCGGAAGCTGAACAAAACAAAAGGAAAATGGGATGCTACCGCCACGTTTAGATAACAACCTATATCCAAACGCACAGGCTAAAAGCAGCATTACTAAAACAACCCAAAATTTATTCTATTACAAAGTATTAAATACAATTGTCTAAAAATTAACTTCTAAAGTTTTCTAAAATAATATAAAACATCAAAGTTCTAAAAGATGAATCGCTCTCATGCTCCAGATACTCGTGCCACATTACCTGCAAAATAACTAAAGGGGGGACAAATTCAGCATACAACAGCTGGTAAGACTTACTCCACCCTGTAAAACATTTTTCACATAACACATAACACCTTGGAGCACATAATTCCACATTAACCCCTTAATCATATCATACTTGTAACATTCCCTAATACCACTCCTTCACATTTAATTACCCATTAACAAATCAACCACATAATAAATATAATTATAATTTCACATAAAATTTCACAACTTCCACATTTTACCTCTTTTCTCAACATTAGGATTTAATCCTTTATTAACCACCAAGTCAATGAGGAGGAAAAATACAACGCAAGAGTCATTACTTCGGCCCCAGTGACCAAAACAAACCAACCAGAGACCAACCCAGTTGGCTCGAGATCAATCCCTTAAGTATGCATACCCCCATTGAGAGACCAACCCCAATGGGTAGAACGAACTCGATTGTGAGAGACCAACCCCACAAGGTATATAATAATGTTCCAGAATCAAATGTGAGAGACCAACCCCACAAGATCCATAACCAAAAGTGAGAGACCAACCTCAGAATAAAAATTCAAGTACAAATCCTCCATGACCAAAATTAATTAAATATAAGTTCTATACCAATTAAATTGTCAAAAACTCACACCTTTACACTTATCCAAATTGATACACAAGGATGTTCTGTAGCATATATCACTACCGCCGAATCTATTGTTTTATCTACGTACTTACAGAATGCAAGATTCACATATAAAATAAATACATGTACTGTACACCATTCTTATATATATATATACAAACTTAGCTACACATGTACTGTACTTATTTAATTCAAATGTATAAACAATTATGTACCCACATATCAAGCATACATACGAATAGAGCCAATGTATATATATACTTTCTTCCCACACACAGTTAGCCAGTTTCACAACTTAAATTCCTTAATTTATATATAGTTATAGATACAGAACTCAATTACACGTACTGGGCATATAATCAATACACTAATCTTGCATATACATATATTTGAAGAATACTCTATGTACTGAATATATAATCTCACAATACGTTAACATATAAATTTATATAAATATCAACAAACATTACAAAAGGATGCTTAATCATTCCCACGACATGTTCAAAAATAAATATAAGCACTTAGGAAAATCAATTTTTGGTTTGGGGTAAAAAGAATTTAGATGGACATAAATCTTACCTAAATTCCGAAATCAACACAAAAACCTTTGAATCAAATCCTATAGTCGCTCCTCTGTAAATTCTCCTTCAAATTGATAAGAAGAGATGTGAATTGACTATGATGATTGGCGATGATTTTTTCGCTGGTGAAGCCGGTTGAGAAAAAGGGAAGAGAGTAGGCTGATGAAGGGAGAAAAGATTTTTGGAGTCGGCTAAGAAGGAATTAGGTTTTCTTTTACTGTTTTTCTTTTTCCCCCGGACGTGTGCGTGTAGTGAATATATATACCTAACATAGTAATAACAATATGCATACTAACTTAAGTGGGCTTGTGCCCTTAGAGATATGTATATAATAATATTATAATTTAGGTTCATAGCAGTGTATATAATATATACGTAATGTATATATAGATTAGTTTATGAAATTAGGAATTAATTATTATATATAGCTTAGAAATTAGAAATAAAGGAGGGCTATAAAATAATAATAGTAAACTATTCCCAAAAGATTTTTGGGTCAAATAAAATAATATAATAATAACTTTGAAGGATAGTAATATCAATATAATATCATCAAAAATAATCGGGGTGTCACAATGACACTGAAGAGTATACCCACTTACGCCAGCTATTAGAAGATCTGCTCAGTATTGGAAAGTTGGACAAGTGCGTGGGGAAGAGAGAAGAAACGAAGAAGAATACCGATCGGAGAGATCATCGACGTTCACATTACCGCTCTGATCGCTCCGATCGTGGTGAACGTTCAGACCGATCGGGTCATGACCGTAGGGATGACCGCAGGGACGACCGCCGAGATGATCGCCGGGACCCTGACCCTCCGTCTAGCAGCCGACCGGCAGGCAAGCCGACCATCCACGTAATCTTTGGTGGATTGGATGACGCTTTCCGACCGAGGGAAAACTGCCCGGTCTCCATCGTAGATTCCCGAGACACCGGGAAAAGACAAAAAATGGAGCCCATAACCTTCTCTCTTGAAGATCAACCTAGCAGCGGTGACCAAGGCATGGAAGCTCTCGTGGTCACTATCGACGTCAACGGGACGGACGTCCAGAGGGTTATGGTAGATACTGGGAGCAGTGTCAATGTCCTTTATTTGTACGTGTTTGAGAAACTTGGACTCGACAAGAGAGAGCTGATTCCGATCGGTGTACCATTGTCGGGATTTACCGGGGCTCTTGGGAAAAATTGTGCTCCCAGTCGAGATCGGCACCCCGCCGAAGTCGATCAACACCGAGATGGAATTTGTTGTAGTCAACCTACACTGCGTCCACAACATCATCTTGGGCCGACCTGCGATTATGAAGATCGGTGGGATTATTTCAATGCCCCACCTGTGCATGAAATTTCCCACCCCCAATGGGGTCGGTGTGGTCCGCGGCGATGTCCAATCCGCCCGGAAGTGTTACACCCGAGCAGTTAACAGATGTGATTCTAGTACGTCTTCTCGGGTGAACACGATCGCCAAGGAGGTTTCCAACGACCGGAAGGAGCAACCTGAGCCTTCCGAGGAAATCAAAGAAGTTCCCTTGTCCGAGGATCGACCGGACAGGAAGATCAAGATTGGCCGGGCCCTCACCCCCGACCTCTGAGCAGAAATTCTAGTAATCCTCCGGGAGTATGCTGATATCTTTGCATGGGGGCCCGACGACATGCCAGAGATCGACCGGATGATCATTTGTCACAAGCTGGCCGATGATCCCGCAGCTAAGCCGGTCGTGCAGAAGGCCCGACACCTTTCATCCGATCGCCGCGAGTTCGTTAGAGAGGAGGTCAAGAAAATGGCGGCGATCGAGCATATCCGTCCGGTAATCTATCCCGAGTGGGGTGGCCAATATTGTTCTTGTTCCTAAGCCCCCAGCTTTGAGGATGTGCATTGATTTCACCAACCTCAACAAGGCCTACCCGCTCGACCGTATCCGCTACCGAGCATCCACCAAATGGTCGACGAGACGGCCAGGGCCGAGTTGATGAGCTTCATGGATGCATTCAAGGGATATCATCAGATCATGATGTACCATGAAGATGAGAGCAAGACAGCCTTTGTCACCCCGGACGAGTTGTATTGCTACCGAGTGATGCCGTTCAGCCTACGCAACGCAGGGGCCACTTATCAGCGGATGGTCAACATGCTATTTGCTGATCTTTTAGGCTGAACGATGGAGGCGTATATTGATGACATGCTGGTCAAGAGTCGGGACCGATCCGATCATACTCGGGACCTCTGGGAATGCTTTCAGATCATGAGGAGGTAGCAGCTGCGTTTGAACCCGACCAAGTGTACATTTGCGGTTCAGACTGGGAAGTTCCTCGGCTACATGATGACTAAAAAAGGAATCGAGCCCAAACCGGCCAAGGTTAAGGCAATTCTGGACATGCAACCACTTTCTACCGTTCGGGAAGTCCAGCAATTGACCGGTCGGTTGGCCGCACTCAGCCGGTTCCTCTCCAAATTAGCCAAGCGCGCTCTACCATTCTTCAAGGTATTGCGCAAAGTGAATGGTTTCGTCTGGGACGACGAGTGCTGAGCGGCCTTCGACGAGCTAAAAGAGTATCTCATGTCACCAATTGTGCTCTCGAAGCCTGAGCTCGGGAAAGAGCTAGACGTGTACCTCGCCGTATCCGATTGAGCAGTAAGCACAGTATTGTGCCGAACTGATCCGGAAGGGGTCCAGCGACCGGTGTACTATGTAAGCCACGCGCTACATGGTCCCGAGCTCCGATACTCCCGGCTTGAGAAGGTCGTTTATGCTTTATACATTGCCGCGAAGAAGTTGGCTCCCTATTTCCAGGGTAGAGCAATTCGCATGTTGACCGATCAGCCGATCGGGCCAGTCCTCCGCACTGCTTAATCATCCGGTCGCCTAGTCAAGTGGGCGTTCATGCTGACCCAGTACGCGATTGAATACCGACCAAGACCAGCCATCAAAGGTCACGCCCTTGCAGATTTCTTGGTCGAGTGCACCGCTCGGATACCCGACCTCCGGATGTCGAGGACCCCGAGGCCGAGTGGTGGTCGTTAGCTACTGATGGGTCTAGCAGCAAGAAAGGGGTAGGAGGAGGAGTGCTAGTTACGAGCCCGGAGGGATTCATGGTGTATTTTGCTCTCATGTACCAGTTTCATCCGACCAACAATGAAGCCAAGTACGAAGCCCTTGTTAACGGCTTGCAATGTGCTCGGGACTTGGGGGCTGAGTATATCCGGGCTCAAACAGATTCTGCGCTCGTGGTCGGGCAGGTCCTTGGCGACTACGAAGTGAACGGTGAACGATTATAATCGTACCGGGACCTTGCAATGGAGAAGCTTGCCTTATTCCGGGGGTACATCGTCCGGCACGTACCCCAATTGGATAATGCCGATGTGGACATCTTGTCTAAATTGGCCCAAGACGCCCCGGAACATATGTCAAAGATCGCTCGGATTTTGGTGATCCCAAGACACAACATCCACCGATTACCGGTTGCACCTATCCAACCGGCGAAAGATAACTGGATCACCGATTTAATGGAATTCCTTGAGCACGGTCGGCTCCCAGACGACCCCCAGCGTGCTCGGAAGGCCAAGCTTAGGGCACCCAGGTTTCAGATCCAAGACGGTCGTCTATATAGGCGATCATATGGGGGCCCGCTCATGCGTTGCTTGACCGCGTTTGAGGGGGATCTAGTGATGAAGGAATTGCATTCGGGCATCTGCTCGTCACATCAAGGAGGCCGATCGTTAGCTCGTCGTATCATGTTGATCGGATATTATTGGCCGTCCCTCTAGCTTAATTGTGAAAAGCTCGCTCGGGATTGTGAGACGTGCCAATTATTGCCCGGATGCCCGGACGACCGGCCACCTTTTATCAGCCGGTCACGACTGCAATTCCTGTTGCAAGGTAGGGGGTGGACATTTTGGGACCATTTCCTCAACTTGCCGGTCGGAGAAAGTTTGTCATCGTTGCCATTGACTACTTCTCCAAGTGGATTGAGGCCGAGCCGTTAGCCACGGTCACCTCTCAGCAGTGTGCTCGGTTCTTGTGGCGTAATGTCATTTCCCGCTTTGGTGTGCCTGTTCATCTCATCAGCGACAACGGCCGCCAGTTCGTGAGCCAATATTTTCAGAATTTCTTAGCCACGATCGGGACAACCCATATCCGGTCGTTGGTGGCTTACCCGCAGGAAAATGGATAAGTGGAGAACGCCAATCGGACAATCCTAGAAGGTCTGAAAAAGAAGCTACACTCGGCTGGTCGTAGTTGGGCCGATGAGTTGCCCTATGTTTTGTGGACTTATCAGACGACCCCGAGAGAAGCGACTTTAGAGACCCCGTTTGCCCTTGTTTACGGAGCTGAAGCCCGACTCCCGATCGAGGCATGGATCCCGACCGCTCGAGAGCGGACTTACAACGCGGAAGAGAATGAACATTCGATGGTCATGGATCTCGACGGGGTCGAGGAGAAGAGAGAGCTAGCCGCTCGGCGTATGGCTGAGTATCAGAAGAGAGTTAAGAGTTCAAAGGATGTCCGGGTCAACCCTCGGTATTTTAAAGTTGGAGATTATGTTCTACGCCGACGGGAAGCCAGTCAACCTTTGGAAGGCGGCAAGCTAGCTCAAAATTGGGAAGGGTCATACGTCATCAGCGCTGTAGTACGGCCAGGAACATACCGATTGGAGACGACGACCGGTCGAGTGATCGAGGAGACTTGGAATTCCGAGCACCTCGTTATGTTTAGGCATTAGCCTATTTTTTGTAATTTTAGGCGAAGTGGGGGCTCGACCTGCGAGTCGGCTTCGTTCGTCGTTTGATTGTAAATTACTATTGTGGATATTTGCTTAACCGCCTGCGAGTGGGAAATTCAATGTATATACGATCGGTGATTGCTCGACCATTTGCACACGGCGGCCCGGTCGGTTTTTTCATTACCTTGATTAAAAGTAGGGTAATCATAATCTCCCTCTTAACCTACCCGATCGAGGTTCAACATCAACATAGAAGAGGGGCTCTACGCTCCATAAACACCTCTCCCTCGGTTCTTATCGATAGGGGTGTGCAATCATGCTCTAATAGCCGTCAATATTTTGGCTCTAATAGCTAATCGAAACTCAACCGGGCGAATATATCGACCGGTTAAATACGCTCCTCTTCGGTGGACATCAGGGTCACGCCACCGATCGAGAAAGCCAGAGCTACAGCAAAATTCCCCGATCCGTCCAACTTCTTTCCACTATTGCACCCACTCGTGACTCGAGCGCACAATAGTGTGGGGGCTAGGATGAAGGAAGTGTACAAGGCCTTCTGATCGGGAACACCCCGAGCTAAGAGGCCAAACTTTTCTTTGAATTTTCGACATGGCCAAAAGGCCGGGGAAACCCCGAGTGAGCAGGCCGTTAAGAGTCGATGTTTTGGGGGGCCAGTAGGCCATTTCGGTCGGAATGTGCACGATCAGGCCATAAGGCCACGGGGTCGGGCATTAAACGATCAACACACATGCAAACAAAAATAAAACGTAATAATTACGAGCGACTAGTCTCATTGATTTAAAGGTGCCCGGTACAGCTCGGGACCGGGCTCCCGATCAGTTCTACTTTACAAAAATAAAGAAGGCATGACTACTTCTTCACGGAGGCGTCGCTTGGCTCGGCCACGTCCTCTTTGGGGTCGAACGGCGGTGGGCCGGGGTCGGCAATTTCATCTGGCAGGGTCGTTAGGACCAGCTCGAGATCTTCACCCTCCAGGGCTTCCTCCCAAGCCCGAGTCTTCTCTCGCATCTTTCGCTGGCCGGATTTGAATCCCCAACGCCCGAATGCCCAGATCAGGGCTTCCCCGACTTTCGTCCTCCGGACCTCTCGGAGGAACTTTGTGCCGTCCGCATCGTCCCGAAAGAGGAATTGGGCCAAATCCCCAAGATTAGCCAATCGGGTCTTTAACGTGGCCGCTTCCCCGAGAGCTTCTTTGGCCACTTTCTCGGCCACTTCTTGGGCTCCCTTCGCAGCTCGGGCCGCTTTCTCGACCGTGTCCCACTCCTCCTTGGCCTTTTTCAGCTCGGCCCGGAGGTCGGTGTTCTCCTTTTGTCGCTGCTCGGCGACCTTTTTGAGAGCATCAGCCTCATTGGCTAGCAGAGCACGACGCTAGAGAAGCTGGGTCGCTCGGGGGATCTGTAAAATAAGAAAATGCTCGGGATTAGTCCGAGTGGAGGAACTTGTTTTAAGTGATGGAGATGGGATATCTTTACCTCGGCCAAGTCGTGGCCAATTTTTTCGGCCACTTGAGTCGGGATGAGCTTAGTCAGGTCCTCCTTGATCGGACCGGTATTGCCTATCCGTGTGAGGACGGATGCGTCACCCTTAGGGACCTCGACCGAGGGGCTCGGGTTCCTCTGGTTCTGACGGCGCTTTAAGGTGCCAGTGCCTTCGACCTCCTTCCCGGTCGTCTTTTCTTTGCCTTTCCGGGTGGCCACCCGGGAGATCAGCGTATCGGAGCCCTCGACCATGAAGCCTTCCTCCGTGGTGACAGTTGTCGAAGATCCGAGAGGTCGGGCAGTGGGGATTTGTTGCTCACCGGTCAGCTGTGCCTTGGCCTTCTTCTTCCTGAGCGTGATTTTTGCTCGGGGGGCTTCGTCTTCCTCAAAGCCTGCCATATCTGCAAACAAGATTAAATAGGTTAGATCGAGGTCATAAAGGGGTCGGGGACCGAGGGTCGGGGACGATTAGTTAGTGTTAGACCTTCGTTCTCTGCCTCAGCTCGAACAGCCGCCCTTGCTATTGTCACGCCGGGTACGAGAAGGTACTTCTCTGTGAGATCATATCGTGGCGCTGGTAGTCGGGCTTCGTCGTAGCTTTCCCTCGAGCGGAAGATCTTGTATTCATGGATCTCGCTCGAGATCTTAGCAACGGCATCCTGGAGGGCCTTTGTCTCGACCGGTACTACTTGCTTCCGGTAATGGCTGCTCCACGTCCTCTCGACCGGGAGAATCCACGGCTCGTATTCGATCGAGAAGATCTGATTTTTCCAACCTTTGTTTTTCCCGGGAAGACTCTCGATCGCGCACATGTCCGCCCGGGATTGTATCATCAAGAACCCGCCCCCATATTTGGCCGGCAGGGTCTTCACCTGATAGATGAAGTTGAATAACTCCATCGTGCATGCTACTTCATGCCGAGCGCAGATTTGCGGGAAGCACGCCAAGATTCTGTGCGCGTTCGGGCAAATTTGAGCCTGGACCACTCGGTAATAGCCCAGGAAAGCGGTCTGTAGGGCGGAGAAGGGTATCTGGATCGGGGCTAGGAGCGAGTCGTAATGCATCCCGATCCATTTGCCTTCATGCTTGTCGATGATGTTCCCCAAGCTCCGGCAAACGTCGAAACGAACCCGACCGGTGAGTAGCGCGGAAATCTTCGCGGCTTCTGCTTTCGTCAGCAGGCTTTCCTGCTGCTCGACGTTGTCCCGATTCAGGAATACGAACTCCTCGTTGGTCGGGGCAGGCGGCGCGACCGGGTCTTCCTCGACCGGCTCTGGTGTAGCCTCCCGATCACTAGCCGGAGGTGTGGACTTAGGGTAATCTCCATTTACTCGGGTCGGCGTTTCCCGAACGCCACCCGTCAAAGAGCCTTGGCCGCTCGTTGTTGTTTCTCCACTCCTATCGCTCGAGCTGCCTGATTCGCTTGAGCTCGATGTCCCTTCTGAGCTTGAAGACTTTCTCTGCTCGGGGACTCCTTGTGGTCGTTGAGTGACCTCTGGCGAATAGGACATAATGTCCACTTCTTCGTTGATTTCCTCGACCACGTCGTCGTAATCCGCAACCGAGACATTCTGGCTATCCGTATCCGACATGGTGACTACCTAGAGGGTGGTCGGGATGTTGTTAGGGTCGGGTACGACCCGGTTATGGCAGTTAAGGCCTAAAGTCAGCTATGAAAGGAAATGTAAAACAAGAATGTAAAAGGTTAAAGGAGCCGTGGATTTACCGATTGGCTGCTGTTGGTGGAAAGTGTGGAAATCCTAGTTGGTCTGACCGAAGTTCTGATTGGCTCGCTCGGGATGCTCTGAATGCACCGATCGATTCAAGATGCTTGGTAAAAGTTCAAATGAACTTTGCGAAGGCCTATTTATAGGAGAGCATTTGGGCGGGAAACAATCTACTTGCTCGATGTGACCATTCCAGACTCCGAGGCGACCGTTGCGGTCGCAGAGGTGTGCAGAGCTTGACACGTGGCGCGGGGAATGACAGCTGTCCGGTCGGTCTGGCGGCGGACGTTTGGGCTTCTTCATCCCGTTCCGTTTTTTCCCAAACGGTCAAAAAGGCTCGGGCTGGGGGGCTCTTGGTAGGGAATACCCCGACCGACATGCCTTCGTCCTTTTGTTCTTATTTGTGCAGGTTGCAGGTCGGATTTCTTAGAAAAACCCGGTCGGTTCCCGACCGGGCATCACTCGACCGGCGTCGTCGACTACCGAGCGGTAGCCCTTAGGCGAGAAAGCTGAGAAGAGTCACGTGGCAACGCTACATGCTGACAGGCAGGGCACCCGGGAGGGCGACACGTGGTTGCTACGTGGGTGACATGCCGAACGGCCGGACTTGTGTCCCTGGCCCAGCGGCTATAAATACCCACGGCTGCAACAGTGTGAAGAACTTTTGGACGATCGAAAGGCTATTGTTAGAGCATCCCGACCGCAGTCAGTCGGCCCTCAGAATAGCCAGTGTAGATTGTACTTAGGACCTTCACCTTGATCAATAAAAGACATTTATTTGCTTTAATTGGTCTTATCTTAGTTTAGTTACCGCTTACGTGGCAATTAACACTATCAAGTAGCAACTGAGTTTAATTATTGACGACTTAGTGATAATTGATTTTAGGAAGAATATTTTCCTAAATTAAATGCAAACGCTTGTGCTTGTGTTATTTAGTTTGTCGGTTTTCCTAGTTCCTATTGCTGCTATTAAATTAAATCTTTAGCGCTTGTCTTAGATTATTTAGTAGTTAGGGGTAATTAAACCGCGTGTGCTTTAGTTATCTACAACTAAGGGAAAACAGAAATGAAATAATTTCACAACAAATATTCAATTGCATATTAATTACCTTTTGAATCAATGATCAGTGCTAAATTCCGGTGGTGGATCTTTACTAACCAAGGTTTTCTATTATAAGTGCTTTCAATATATTGTTTTCATTGCTTTATTCATTTATTTACTTTGATTATCACTTTCATACCAAACCCCCCCCCCCCCCTCCTTTCCTTTAATTTGAGCACAAACATTAAACTAGTTACTCCTCGTGGGATCGACCCTTACTCCCGCTACTTCGTTTGTAAGGTTTTAATTTGGGAGCCTACGACAGCTCGCCAAATTTTGGCGCCGTTGCCAGGAAGATTTTCTAGCTTATTTTGTGTTTATTAAATTATTTATTTGTTTATTTGTTTATTTTTTTCTCTCATTCATTTGTCCCAAAAAAAATTTCTTTTCTTTCATTACTTTTACATAATTGCTGCAATATCTTTAGTGGTTTATGCCTATAACTCGATCTGCTAACAAAGAAATATTGTCATACAATCTAGAAATTGAAAGAACTATACGCAGGTGGAGGAAACAAGCTTCGAGGAAATTGGAGTTTAGTGATCTAGCCACCGATTCTACCAATTCTGATTTAGAAGAGGAACACATGGCTCAAAATCGGACTTTAAAAGAGCTTGGAGCTCCAAATTTAGATCAACAACCTTTATGCATCACTTTCCCTGCTCTGGATGCTAATGTACAATTCGAACTGAAATCTGGATTAATTCATCTTTTGCCTTCTTTTCATGGACTTGCAGGTGAAGATCCTCACAAATACTTAAAGGAATTCCATGTGGTGTGTTTAAGTATGAAACCCACAGGGGTTACTGAAGAACAAATCAAGTTGAGAGCTTTCCCCTTTTCTTTGAAAGATTCAGCGAAGGATTGGCTATATTATTTACCCTCCAGGAGCATCACCACATGGAATAACCTAAAGACAGCGTTCCTTGAAAACTATTTCCCAGCTTCAAGGGTGGCCAACATTAGAAAGAAAATCTGTGGTATAAGGCAAAACAATGGAGAGCCATTGTATGAATATTGGGAGCGTTTCAAGAAATTATGTGCAAGTTGCCCATACCATCAAATCAGTGATCAATTACTCATTCAGTACTTTTATGAAGGACTCTTTTCAATGGATAGAAGCATGATTGATGTCGCAAGCGGTGGTGCTTTAGTTGACAAGACACCAGACGCTGTGCGAACTCTAATTGCAAACATGGCTGCAAATTCTCAACAGTTTGGCAATAGACTTGTCCAACCGTCTAAGCAAGTAAATGAGGTAAATATTTCTGCTCTTGAACAACAAATTTCTGGTTTAACTACTCTTGTTCGTCAATTAGCAGTAGGCAATATGCAAACTGCAAAAGTATGTGGAATTTGCTCGGTAGTTGGGCACCAAACTGATGCCTGCCCAACTCTTCAAGAAGTTGAACAAGTCAACATGGCTGGAGGTTTTCCTGGACAACCTCAAGGTAAGTATGATCCATTTTCTAATAAATATAATCCTGGATGGAGGGATCACCCAAATCTTAGCTATTGGAACTCACAAGGGAACCAGTTTGTTCATAATTATCCCAATTCTCAGCAGTATAGACAACCATTTCCTTCAAGACAACAGCCAGCCCAAAGCTCTAGCTCAGGTATGAATCTAGAAGATATTGTTAAATCTCTTGCTACTAACACTTTGCAGTTTCAACAAGAAACACAACTATTCCAACAAGAGACAAGATCTAGTATTCAAGAAACAAAGGCTAGTATTCAAAACTTTGAGAGACAAATGGGCCAACTAGCAACTACGGTAAGTCGATTGGAAGCACAGAGTTCTGGCAAACTACCCTCTCAAACGGTGGTTAATCCGAAAGAGAATGTCAGTTCAATTAGTGTTGAAAGTATGTTGCTGGAAAAAGAATGTTGAGTTAAACAAGGAAATAAGTGCAGGAATCATTGCCAACAATAAAGAGAAGTCCCAAGGTAAACTTTCCTCTTTTTCTGATTATGAACCAGTACCCCCATTTCCTCAAGCTCTTTTAGAACCAATAAGAGGAAACTCAAATAATGATCTGTATGAGACCTTTCGTGAATGTAAGGCTAATAAACCATTTTTAGATTCTATGGAAAAAGTACCTCACTATGCAAATTTTCTGAAAAAGGTACGCACTATGAAAAAGAAACAAAATAATGAAAGAATTGAGGACGTGAAAGTGCAAGAGAATGTCTCTATGGTTAGTCAAAGCAATCTTCCTGAAAAGTGCAAAGACCCAGGTATGTTTACTATTCCATGCATGATAAGTGGGGTGAAATTTGAAAATGCTATGTTAGAGTTTACTATTCCATGCATGATAAGTGGGGTGAAATTTGAAAATGCTATGTTAGATTTAGGAGCTTCTATTAATGTCATGCCATATTCTATTTATAATTCTTTAAATCTTGGAATTGGATCCCTGAATAAAACTAGTATAGTAATTCAATTGGCTGATGGATCTACTACATTTCCTAGGGGTGTGATTGAAGATTTGATTGTTGAAGTTAATAACTTGGTTTTTCCTGTTAATTTTTATGTGCTGGATATGGAAAATAACAATAAAATTTTGTTAGGAAGACCATTCTTAAAAACTGCAAAAATAAAAATTGATATTCATAGTGGTATGCTTACAATGGAGTCCAATGGTAAACTTGTGACTTTTAATATTTATGATACCATGAAATCTCCTAGAGATGATAATTTTGCAATTTTTGTTAATTCTTTGAAGCTGGTTAAATTTGATGAAATTGCTTCTAATGAAAATAAAGAAGAAAAAAATAATAATTCATCTTTGAGTACTAATCTGCATGAAGGGACTGTTTCTTTGAATACTCATAATCATCGAAGGTGCTCAAAAAGACGATGGAAATTTAAAGAAATATCATAAGTCAAGCCAACGACAATAAAGAAAGGCGCTGCTTGGGAGGTAACCTAAGGTGTGTTTGTTCCATTCTTTTTCTTTTTTCCCTATTCTCATTCAATAACCCTTTTTATGTGCTTTTTCATTCAACACTGGGGACAATGTTGATAATAAGTGTGGGTGGGGGGCGGGGGGGGGGGGGGGGGGGGGAATTTAGTTTTATTATTTGTTTGCTTATGTCAAAATTTTCAATAAATATTTTACTAGTATTTTATGCAAAATAAGTATTATTTTGAAAAATTACTTTTTTTTTTTCCTTTCTTGGAATTCATAAAATGATTGAATAAATAGTTTGGCAAATTGTGATTAGTTTGTTAGCATTTCCTGTTTGATATGTAGTGACTATATCAAGTAAGCAATAAACTTGTGAGATTTTGAGCCATTGACCAACACTTCGGTCTTATTTTCTTTCTATTGTGTGATTTCTTCCATAATCTTGTCTCTCTAGAACTTGCCTTGATTCTCTTTTAAAGCTAATTAGACCATGCATGATTCAAGTGTGATTAAGGCCATTATTTGATTTTGAGCCTCACTAGCCAAATAACCGATTTGTCCTATGATTTATTTTTCCTTTGTTAACCCACTTTGAGCTTTACGACCATTCTTTTCTTTTTTGAATCACATTACAAGCCTTTTATATCTAAAAATAATGCCTTCACCCAGCTGAATAACTAGTGAAGCAAATTTTGAATTATTCGTATAATCTACGTGAGGTTGTGAGGAAGAAGTGTGGGGGAAGTCACTTTCTTGTGTTAATATGATTGAGAATAAGGTGGGTTGTATCTTCATTGCTGATTTGTCACTGGTCTTCTATGAAAAAAAGAAAACGAAGACAATTCATGATTCAAAAAAAAAAATATGAAAACTGAAAAAATGAAGAAATGGGAGAAATGATGAATGCATGTTTTAAAAAAAAAATGTTGCTGAAATTTATGAGAAAAATGAGAAAGAATCAGCAATTAGTTTTGAGTTGAAGCTACTCCTAAATAATTGAAGCAAGGGGAAATTCTGGTAATACTGAGGAAGCATTCTGTACTTTTGAGAATGATAGTCATGTTGAAATGTCAATAGGAAATGCTTTGAATGAAAAACTGAGGGTGTTGAGCAAGGGTGTTTGTAACACCCCGTGTTACGGACTTTAATCCCGAATTAATTATTTCATTAATTTCATTAATAATAATTAAAAAGAATTTAATTTGATTAGAAATCCCTTTAATTAATTAATGTGGTCTACCACGGATCGTGGACCCTTGCCTAAACTAGATTCATAAGCCTATTAGAAATAAAGAAAGTCAACATTTTACTAATCAGATCCTAATTAGGAATCCTAGGCCTACACATCTATTAGGAATAAAGAAAGTATACCTTTACTATTCAGATTATGGTTAAGATTCTCTTTAATTAATTAATATGGTCCATCATGGACCATGGACCCTTATCCCTAAAACAAGTCCTTAGTCCTATAAGGAATAGAATTAGTAAACTCATACCATTCAGACCCTAATTAGGACTCCTAAATATATATATATATATATATATATATATATATATATATATATATATATATATATATATATATATATATATATATATATATATATATATATAAAGACATAGGAGGCACCTAGAAGTCACACCACAATAGATATCATCACACAAGAATTCCCAAGGGACTCCCCACCACCAAGCCTAGGGAGATCAAAACGGATGGAAATCTTAGGGAAGAACCTTAATAGCCAAGGAATGATTAATTAAGGCTAAGAGGTAACCCATGTCTCAACAAAACCTATTTTCTTCGCTATAATCTCCTTCATTGGCCTCCCTCTATCTTCTTGTGTCTTGATTGCATTCTTCTTTGATAATTATGTTATGTTCTTGATGATTGATAAGATTATTTATATGCTTTCTTGATAATCTTGATGATCTTGATGTTAAAAAGAAGTTCTTGATTATGATATCATGATTCTTGACGAATCTTGATATTTCTTGATGATAAAATATGTTCTTGATGATTTGGGTGGGATTAGAGCCCTAGGTTGGATTGGGAATTTGTATTGTGATGTTCTTGATTTATATTTGGGTGGGAATTCGCATGTTCCAGTGTTGTTTATATTTAGAAGTCATAATAGGATAAGTCCTACATGATTCTTGCTTTCGATCCGTTAATTGCTTACGTGATGTTGTTATTTGCGTTTAAAAGTGTCTAAGCATGGTTTCGGGTTCCACGAAGGTTCCCGGGACGAGTATATGAGTAAAGAGTCAGTGGGGGGTAGGTGGGGGTGGGGGAACCCACCACCTACCCACTGCCCAAAGGGACACTGCCCGGTAACGGGCAGCCACGGGGCAGCCGACTGCCGGCCGGCAACCCGCTGCCCGGAACAGTGCCCTCCGGCGGGCAGCCGGCGGGTGACCCCCACCCACCGGCTACCCGCTGGTCCGTACCCCACCCCGGGTCCCCGGCTTCCCCGTTTGATGTTCCCCATTCCCCGTGGCATCCCAACGGACCCCGTTTGTCGTGCTTGAGTCTAGTTTGATATTTCGGGTTCCACTCGTAGGCTAGATGAGTCTTAGGGATTGAATGCTAGTTGAATTGGTAATCCGTTGACCTAGGTGGAAAGTCGTATGAACCCCTTAGGACTATTCTTAGTATGTGAATGATCACACGTAAGCTTAATTATATGTCTCCCCCTTCCCTATGTGCTACTATGTGTTGTTATGTGCTATTGTGTGTTACGTGATGCATGACCCCAACTTGGTTAAGATCAAGTGGGCTATACGGGTAGTTGAATGGGCTGAGAACCATCCCAACTGTTAACCAGGCCGGTTAAGATCGGTCAGGTATATAAATATTATATAGGACTGAGGTCCACTATACGGGCAGTTGAATGGGCTGAGAACCATCCCAACTGTTAACCAGGCTGGTAGAGACCGGTCAGGTATATAAAGATTATATATAGGACTGAAGGTCCACATGGGCCTTGGTGATATGACCCACCGACCTGGACGCGCCAGGCGGTGTGTAGGGCCAACAAGCCGAGGAAGGTTGTAGTCCACCGACCTGAGTAATCAGGCGGTGTGTAGGGCTACGGCTGGCTGCGATCCACCGAGTGATGGGACATCGGTATGTAGGGCCGTAGTCTCCGAGGATCTTCGCCCACCGACTGAGTTTAGCTCAGCGGTGTGTCGGGCTTGATCCGCTACGGTCCACCGATTGTGCGCATCAACAGTGTGTAGGGTCGTAAGTCCCTCCTTGTAAAGGGGATCACGGTCCACCGACTGGGCGCGTCAGCGGTGTGTCGGATCGTGGTCTGACGTTGAGTTCGTCAGCGGTTCTCAAAGGGTTGGTTGCGATCAACTCCCCTCGTATCGCGGTACTGAGGTAGGGTGCTGCGGGGCCGTGTTAATGCTATAAGCATTAACCCTCATGGTCGGGGCATGCGATTGGTCCCGTGGCGCCATCAATGATTATGTGATATGAATGATACTTGAATGATGATGTGTTTGAACTAAATCTGTGACCTTAGATGCGTATTCCTTATGGTGATTATCTCTACTTAACTGTTTATCATTGATTAATGTGCTTGTCCCTATTTGCTGAGTCTATCCCTGATTTTAAAGCTAGAGTCTCCTAAGTATATATCTTCCTGCTTCAAAATGGTTTTCCTATATCTATATCTATATATATACCTATATTGTATTTCAACGCGTTGGAGTGGGTTACCAACATCTCTCGCTGAACAGATATATTTGGCTTTTAGGCACAGATGAGTAGATCCCAGAGCGCGCTAGAGATCCGAGGCGTAGAGTAGCTAGTTTCCCTTTCGGCCTGCGTGCCATGCTTATGTATTGACATTATTTGAGGATTTTAGTTAGTTAGCCTGTGCACCTGAGTTCTCTAGCTTAGGTGTGGCATAGCACCCCATACTCTTATGTTTGATTTCGGGATTTAATGAGGATTTACCTTTATTATATAAGTTTTAAAAGTTTCAAAATTTCGGGGTGTTACAGTGTTGGATTTTTTGTATTTATTTGCTCCTCTAGTTTGAAGGTTCTGTTTACGCTACTTTCCTAAAATGTTCCCTACCTTAACCCTAGCCCCATTACAACCTGTGAAAAGTCCTTATGATTTGTGTCATGCATGACTCTTGTAGTGGTGATTGAGAAGATATGCAAGCCTATGGTAGAGCAATTTTATAGGAATGAACTTGAGTGAAATTTATACCTTCAAACACTTGAGTGATGAGTGATATTCCTGTGAATGCTTACTTATTTAGTTCTCTCCATTTTCAGACAGGGGTGCTAACTTATTAATTGCAGGGTGCTTCAAATTGTTGTTCATGATATGTTATGAGTTTTGGGAATTTCATCTTAATTTATTTCGCAAATAATATTTTTGCTTGGGGACAAGCAAATGTTTTAGTGTGGGGGAATTTGATAGGCATATTTTACACTCATATTTTAGGCACATCTTTATAATAATTTTGCATTAATTATTTAATATTATTTAATAATTAGTTCTTTTTGGAGTTTAACACTAAATGAACTAAATATAGTACTATATATATAATATATATTATATATTATATATAATAAATAATATATAAGAATACTTACTAATTTATATTACGTTGCTTCTTCTCCTCAATTCGTACAGGACACCGAGTCATGCGGCAGCAGCATTCACAGGAATTTGTCATGCGGCTAAAAAAATGGAAAATGGGTGGTGGAGGTTCATTTGAGTTTATTTTAAGAATAGTATAAATAGCAGAAGTTTTTCGATTGTAAAATGTTCATTATTTCTCCCTCGATTATTCTTTAAAGTTGTTGTCAATGTCCATTCGTGACTAATTTCTTTAGCTTGGTTTAGTGAATTGAAACCCCAGAATTGATTATGCTGTAAGATTATTTATTTATTTTATTATATAATTTTTATGCATTTGGGTATTAAATATTCTTCTAAGTTATTTATATAATTATTTGCTATATTAGATAATGTTGTGCTACAAATTATTCTAATATTCAGTAGCAACTGAGGTTAATTATTGACGGCTTAGTGATAATTGATTTCAGGAAGAATATTTTCCTAAATTAAATGCAACCGCTTGTGCTTGTGTTATTTAGTTTGTCGGTTTTCCTAGTTCCTATTGCTGCTATTAAATTAAATCTATAGCGCTTGTCTTAGATTATTTAGTAGTTAGGGGCAATTAAATCGCGTGTGCTTTATTTATCTACAACTAAGTGAAAACATAAATGAAATAATTTCACGACAAATATTCAATTGCATATTAATTACCTTTTGAATCAATGATCAGTGCTAAATTCCGGTGGTGGATCTTTACTAACCAAGGTTTTCTATTATAAGTGCTTTCAATATATTGTTTTCATTGCTTTATTCGTTTATTTACTTTGATTATCACTTTCATACCAACCCCCCCCCCCCCCCTTTCCTTTAATTTGAGCACATACATTAAACTAGTTACTCCTCGTGGGATCGACCCTTACTCCTGCTACTACGTTTGTAAGGTTTTTGGGAGCCTACGACAGCTCGCCAGAGGCCCTCCTCAATGGGCTGCGGTTGGCGGCGGGACTACGAGCTGAAAAGGTCCGAATTCGATGTGATTCCAAGCTGGTAGTCAGCCAGGTGTCTGGGGAGTATGAAGCCAATGAAGGAAGCATGCAGAAATACAGAGACGCGGTGCTGAGAACCTTGCGCGAGTTTGAGGGATATGAAATACACCAGGTACCAAGAGAGCGCAGAACGCCGACGCCGACATGCTCTCAAAACTAAGTACCGGAGTCCCCAACCACATTAGGAAGATCGCTCGGTTAGAAGACCTCGAGACTTCAAGCATCGACGTTTCGTGGGTCTTCCCTGTGCAGACTAGGGAGCCATGTTGGATTGATCATATCAAGCGATACAAGGCAGATGGCGCCTTAGCACAAGACAAGGCAGACGCAAAGGTAACAAAGTTACGGGCACCCAGCTACGTTGTCTCGGGCGATAAGCTATACAAACGCTCCTACAACGGCACGTTACTGAGGTGTCTATACCCAGATGAAGCCAAGTTGGTGATGAAAGAAGTCCACGAGGGGGTATGCTCCGCGCACCAAGGGGCATACACCATCGCACGACGCATTATGTTACAAGGGTATTTTTGGCCCAAAATGCTGAGGGACTGCGCCGAGTATACAAATCGATGTCCCAAGTGCCAAGAATTCCAGGCACTACCAGGTCGACCTGCGACAAATTACACCCCGGTAAGCACCGCGATTCCTTTTTCAAGATGGGGAATTGACCTGGTAGGAGCCCTTCCACGGGGACTGGCAGCAGGAAGTACATCATTGTGGCCATCGACTATTTCACAAAGTGGGAAGAAGCCGAGCCCCTGGCGAGCATCACTGCATCAAGGTGCAAAAGGTTTGTGGAGAAAAACATCATGTATCGTTTCGGTATCCCTCTCCAGGTAATCACAGACAATGGTCGTCAGTTCGAAGCACGAGAATTTTCAGAATTCCTAACAGGATGGGGCATTAAGCATAGCCGAGTGGCAGTATCTTATCCTCAGGCGAACGGGCAAGTGGAGAATGCAAACAGAACCATCCTCAACGGCCTCAAGAAGAAGCTAGAAGTAGCCGGTGGAGCCTGGGTGGAAGAACTCGACGGCATCCTCTAGGCCTACCGCACGACACCAAGAAGGGCCACCAGAGAAACCTCGTTTGCACTCGCCTATGGATTCGAAGCTCGGGCCCCGGTGGAAGTAACCATACCTAGTAGAAGGGTGGAGGAGTTCGAGTCAGAACAAAATGAACTCCACCAAAGGGTGGATCTGAACTTCTTGGATGAAAAGAGAGAAGCGGCATTCTGCAAAATGGAGAACTACAGCCGTCAGCTAAAGTCCTACCACGACGCAAAAGTCCGACCCCGGTATTTCCAAGTCGGCGACCTTGTGTTGCGAAGAAGGGAAGCTATCCAACCCCTGGAAGGAGGAAAATTCGCAAAGAAATGGGAGGGGCCTTACGCCGTGGAAGAGGTCGTTCGCCCAGGAACATACAAGTTAAAAATGACAGGGGGAAGGATGATCGATCGGGTATGGAACTTGGAACATTTGATCAAGTATTTTCCCTAAATATCCTGTAGTAGTAATCATTGGAACTAGTACTTGGTAATCGCGGTCCGTCCATGTTATTTAGTAAAGCAAGTTCATTATCATCTCTTACGAAGATTTCTGAAATAATATCATCATGGTCCGCCCATGTTGTTAAAAAAAGAAAAAAAAAAAAAAAACTCGGATGGCCGAGGCACGCCTCGACCAACGCCGAAATCCGTCTCGGCAAAAAAAAAGAAAAAAAAAAACATTTTACTCCGAAGTAATTAAGCAAGTTGTTCGAACTTAAAGAAGCAAATTTTTCAAACATAGAAAAGCACAGGAAAGTAAATTGTTCGAAGATGTAGCTAGAAAGCAAGGGAAAAATCTCAAGTACGACTACGAACTACTCGTTGTCCGTAAGGTCCTCAATCACAATCTGATCAAGTGGAACATTGGGGACGTTGCTAGTGTCGATGCCATGAAACTCATCCACCAAAGAATCCTCACGAGCATCGGTAGCATCATCAGTGGATTCATTCTGGGCATCAGGGTCAGGATTCTTCTCTATGACAGGCAAGCCAAGTGACACGGGGTCAAAATTTGGAACCTTCTTCCTCAGCACTGGAAAAATCTGTTGTTGCTTCGTATACTGTCCAATGTTAAAAGCCACCTGTGCCTTGGCCTCGACTGCCTCTTGGCCAGCTTCAGTTTTGAGGAATTCCCGGACAGCCTCAGGAGTGCTCATAAAGTGCATCGCGTCCTCTTTAAACTCGGTTGACCTCTTGTAGGCCTTCACAGCCCGCCCAAGGGCGTCAGCATGGTCAGCACGGGTCTTCACATGGTCCTCCCGCTCCTTCCCTAGGGCAAGTGTAAGTTCTCCGTGCTCTTTCCTTAGAGCCTCAAGCTCGCCTTCCATTTTGATCAGAGCCGCCTCCCGGGTCAACAGTGTTTGGTGCTCCTTCCTTAGCGCCCCAAGCTCGCCTTCCATTTTGCTCAGAGCCCCTTCTCGGATCGACAGCAGGTCCTTCAGGCTCTTGTTGTCCACATCCCTAATTTTAACATCCTCAATGAGCGCGTCCGTCACCCGCCGTCGTTGGGCGTGAATTATCTGTCCCTCTAGCAGGGCCTGAAAGTAACAGACATAGTAAGATACGCAAGGGTAGGGAAAGAACATAAGTCTGAGAAAACTGACCTCAAAAATGTGTCGGAGATAACGCTCTTGCAGCATGTTGACATCCATGGCGACGAGGTGTTCTAAGTCCGCAGGAGGAGAAATACGAGCAGCATATTCAACCGCATCAAGAGTTTTATTTATTAGCGATGCTCCTGGTGCCACGTCCGCTCCCAGTCGGATCAAGTTGGTCCGAACACGCGAGTCGGACTCAAGGGAAGTATCTCCTTGCACCTCGGGGGGTTGAGGGGAAAAGGTAACAGACGTGGTTGTGCGAGTTGGTGGAGGCTGCGTCACCCCCTCGGCGACCTTGGAGGGAGAAGGCGTATGTGTGCGAGTTGGTGGAGGCTGCGTCACCCCCTCGGCGACCTTGGATGGAGAAGGCGTAGGTGTGCAAGTTGATGGCTGCGTCACCCCCTCGGCGACCTTGGATGGAGTAGGCGTGCGTGCCGGCGGGGGCGGCATCACCTCCTCGGCCGCAGCTTGGCTCTTTTTACCTTTCTCTACCTAGCTCTTCCTGGGGGGGGGGGGATCCTGCGATCGCGACAAGTATCGACCGGTTCTCAAAGATGAAGATATGGTACCTGCAACAAAAGAAGACAAGTTGGAGTTAGTGGTTGATGAATAAAGACTAAGTGATAACAGAAGAATACCCGTGGGTGCAACAGCAGCAGGTTGAGTCCTCACGAAGCCTAAACCCGCGAGTTTCCACTCGGTGGTGTAATCAGCGATCGATAAAAGGCCATCCCCTAGTAGGTCATCTACATCTCGGTGGAGGGAAGGACTCATGTCAAGGGTAGGAGGGCAACGTAGACGGGATCCCCACAGGACACGAAAGGGAGACGGACGACCCACAAGGGTAACAAAGACGAATTTGGGTTTCCAGTCCTTGTTAAAAGTAGGACGGTCCTCAAAGAGTTTGAAATGACAAATCCCTTACCCTCCTGAGAAGCCCTACCAACTATGAAAAGTGCCTGGAAAAGATCTAGAGTGGGTTCTATCCCTTTGTCCTGGCATATAGAAAGAAAGCCCGCAATCACCTGGTGACCGTTGGGAACAAGCAGGCCGGGGGCTATCTCGTAGTAGTTCATAAAATCTATCACAAACCTATGAAGGGGAAACCTCAGCCCAACCTGTAGCGACAGAAGGTGGACCCCAAAATACTTATCGAGGGGTGGGTCGGAAATATTACCCTGAGGATGAGGAGGGTAAATCAAAACATCAGGACTAAGGAGACCTCTAATATCCTCCCAATCCCGTGACCCTAGTTGAGGCTGTATGGACAGGATGAGGGAGTTATCAAGAACGGAATATGAGGCCTTTCGCTTTTTCTTCTTTTTCAGTTCGGGCCTAGGTGTGGGTGAGTCAATAGCAAATGGAAAAAGGGGAAATTTTACAAAAAGAGGGGAATCATGCTCGGGAAGGTACATCTCATCATCACCATCAAAATCAAGTTTTCCGACATCAATCAAAGACGTGATATCCATTATAAGCAGAAAGACACTAACCTCACCTCAGTTACAGATAAGCTCACAAGAATTGGGCACAAAACTACTTGTCAGGAAAAGAGCATATTAAAAAAAAAAAAAAAAAAAAAAAAAAAAAAAAAACTAGTCCTCGGCCACAGATTGGCCGAGACACAACTCGGGTGGCCGAGGCGTGCCTCGACCACGCAAAAGAAAAAAGAAAAAAAAAAGGGGGGGGGGGGGGGAGGCTGAGGCAACGCCTCGGCCTTCTGGTCGAGGCGTAGCGCCTCGCCCAAAATAAAAAATTAAAAAAAAAAAGAGGCAAACATGCACGTATACGCATATATATTAAATACATAAATAAATCGTAAAATAGTAATGACAGCGAAGACTTACAGAGCTGTGGCAGAAGTTGATGAAGAGGTGATCTCAAACTGCTCAGAGGCAAGGGTTTATATTGGAGAGGAGCCTGGGATTAAAAAGTTAAGTGAATATCATTAGAAGCAGGAAATGATTGGGAAAGCACAAATCAGGGATTTGGAAAGCAACTCATGGATTTGGAAAATAAAATCACATATCCTAAATCAAGTAGGATTCTACACAGGATCAAGATAGATTCAACCTTACTCCCAAGTCAACTCAAACACATCCGTTGGCTCAGGAGTAGGGGGACTGGTGACAGGATAATAGGGCTGGCACCCGACCCGGATCACAAGTGGGCATCTGACCCAGCATCACATGGGAACCCAACGGGCAAAACGCCAACGGTTAGGAATTCCAGCAGGTGCCACCTTTACTATCATTGAAGCCAGCATTGAAGCCCCCATTGATGAGAGAGAATTAAAGGCTTAGGCTCCCCATTTATGTCCCATGTTGTTACCGTTAGGACTCTAGTATAAATGGGGCTCTCCTCAGCTAGCAAAGGACACACTGTATTTTCTATACTGAAACTAAGGCAATACAACTATTGTTACAATCCGTTATTATATTATTATTACCGGTAACATTTTTACCGTCAATATATATAAGTAAAATCTTCCTGTTTCATTTTCCCGTCCAAACTTTTGTAGTCAAATTAATTAAATATTTTATATTTTATTGGTCAAATAATTAATAAAACTTATTTGGTAAGCAAATGAAAAATGGAAATTTAGTAATATCAATATTATTAATTAATTAGGAATAAGAATAATTAGGAATATTAATATAATGAATTGATTGGGAATATCAATATAATGAATTGATTAGGGCAATACCTTAAATAAATAAATACACTTTCTTTTTGAAAAATTTTACAAATTTATAATTCTCATATTTTTCACCTATAAATACAATGAGTTGATGACTACAAAAATTACAAGTCTTCATTTTATATTGCATCATTTTTCCCCCCTGCAAGTGAATCTCTCATTTCTTTCTTCCATCGCCTGTTAAAAAATCGTATTACAACTTTATAACTGACATGCATGTAATGTGCACAAGGTCACTGCTTTCGTGGAGGATCGCCGGCTGAAGCACGTCACCGGCGTCCAGGGTAAGGAGCTGGTCCGATCCTTTGGGTCACCAATATTTCTATCCCTAATTTGGAACGCCGGTAAAATCACTTTCTCGACTATGACTGGACTCTCTCGCTCCTATCCCGTTTTTTCCTTTGAAGAGGACGCCACCACCGCCGACCAGAAAAAATGAGTGATTTGGCCGGTGATGTTTTTGAAAATCAATAAAATAATAGTATATTTTTTTTAATTGTAATATCGCATTATTTCTTACAATATTTCCTGTATTTGATTTCAAAGTAATTATTAAATTTTATATCAATTTGCCTTTATGTAAGATATTGTATGACATCAATACATGCTTTTTTCTTTTGTTTTTCTTCTTCTTTTTTTTTTATTTATCTTTTTTAAACACCTAATAATTATCATAAATGATTATTAATAATTGTAAACTTATTTTAGGCAATTATATTAATAATTCATTATTTTTTTACAAGGATTAATAATTCATTATTAAAGCAAGTATAATTTATTTTGTACTATAGACACATTATTTTTTAATAATTTTGATTTAAATTATTCAAGTTTCTATGTTTCATATACAAAACGCGCTATAATTGTAAATTCATAATTGTAATACTTTCGTAATAATATTGAATAAATATTGACCATATGTTTAGATTTAATAATATATTATATTAAAAGAATTATATATAAATCTAATATAGTGATGGTTAATATGAGTAAATAATATATAAGCATAATTTTATACAGGAAAATATTTATTATTAACCATATATAACTTATGAAATAACTAAACTTATTCAAACTTAATTATTTATAATTTTACTTTTAATATAAATATATAGTTTTAATGTATGAAATTAATAAGCTTTTACATAATGTGAATCTATATATTTTAAATAATTTTGATTTAATAATGTATTATCTTAATTATAAAAATAATACCAAATAATTTTAGTATTACATGGCATACAATAATTACCATAAATAATGCTTAATAATTGACAATACGTATTACGCAATAAAAATTAATAGTTAATTATTAAGTCAATTATAAAAAAATATATATATATACTATGGACACATTATTTTAAATAATTTCAGTTTAACAATATTATAACTTATTTATAAAATTAAAAGTAATACTTTTAGTACTATTGATGTGACTAATAATTATCTTAATAATTAAAGCAAATAATAGATGTTTAGCTTTAAAAAGTATTTAAATGTATGAATTATAGTAGTATGGAATCAATTAGTAGGACAATTATATTAGACAATCTAATTAATAATTTATTTTTTACATTATATCTCCTTTTTAATAATGAATATTTTCCTAAAGCATATACACAGATTATGTTTATTAATATAGAATTAAAATATATATATATATATATATATATATATATATATATATATATATTATTTATTTATACTTAATGTATAATATTATTAGTACAAAATAAATTATACCTGCCTTAATAATTAATTATTAATATTATTGCCTAATAATTATTTATTGTAATTTTCTTCACCTTTTTCAGTATAATTATTATGGTTATTTTATGGTACTCTATATACATATATTTTCATACTTAAGGTATAATATTATTGGCACAAAATAAATTATTTATACTTACCTTAATTTATACTATAACCAAAAACAAAATTCTAGTTACACTATTATTTTTCGCCCAAACAATAGTAAATAGTAAAGGTAAATTAAAAAAAGAATGGAAATAGAAAAAAGGAACATAAATATTTCACAATAATATTCTACTTCATCAATTAAAAATAGAGTGGAAATTATGTAAATTGGAAAAGGAAATGACTTTTAATAATTGACTTAAAAAAAAATGATATGTAATTGACTAAAATGGAAAAGGGAATGGTCAGATCATTGCATTTTAATTTTTTACAATAATATTACACATATAATACATCAAATCACAATTATATCATAAATCTTTCACAATTTTAAACAATGGAACGAAAATAAAAATAGAACAAAAATATTTCAATAATAATATTCTACAACATCAAGTAAAGAGGTAAATTAAAAATGGAAAGAAAAAATATTTCAATAATAATATTCTACATCATCAATAGTAAAGACATATTTTAAACAATAGTAATTTAAAAGTAAATTAAAAATGAAACGAAAATTAAAAATGAAACGAAAATATTTTAATAATAATATTCTACATCATCAATTAAAAATAGAACAAAAATTAGGTAAAAATATCACTGCATGTGATATTCTAATTGACTAATTGACTGAAAAAAATAATTAGTTGAAAATGAATATGATATTACTAATTGATTGAAAATATAAAAGAAAATGAATATTAATAGTTGACTGCAAATAAAAAATGATCCATAATGGACTAAAATGAAAAAATAAATGGTAAGATCATTGCATTTTAATTAAAAATAGAACAGAAACTAAAATTGGACGGGACTATTTCAATAATAATATTCTACATCATTAATAGTAAATGCATATTTTAAACAATAGTAAAGATAAATTAAAAATGGAACTGAAATATTTCAATAATTATATTATACATCATCAATTAAAAATGGAACGAAAATTAGGTAAAAATATACTGCATATGATATTCTAATTGACTAAAAATAAAAAAGAATAATTGGCTAAAAATGAATATGATATTACTAATTGACTTAAAATATAAAAGGATCACTATTGACTAATATTCTACTATTAGTCACACATCCTGATGGACTGAATGTATTAGCTCTAGACGAGGATGGATAAGATTGTGTTTCTACTACCAATATCGTTTATAAAGAGGTTTTAATAATGTGTAAATACAATCGATTTTTTTTTTAAATGACAAAATTGTTATATATCTAGACAAAAATATATATTCCATACAAATGAATTAAGATAGCAATTCATTCCTATAACTGAGTTGCTAGAAAACGAACACATTTGTCTAATTTATAAAAAATATTAAATAATGATAAATAAAATCTCCTAAGTTACAGTACCGCATGCGTACATCTACACATTAATTATTAATTTGAACAATTATTTGCTTAAATTCAAGCAATGATAACATTAAAACACATAAATGATTCAAACCATATATTCAATTTCACTATATAATATTTGATGTTCTAATTTAAATAATTATATATCGATTCAAATATTTAATCCATTCCGTGCATTGCATGGGAGAAAATGATAGTACTAGTAAAAACAAATAATAATTCATAAAAAATTATTAGAATTAGTGGACTAAATTAAATATTTAATTAATTTACTATTACAAGCTCCTTCCCGTATTTTTCATCTTCAAATTAAAGTGGCAGAACATGGCTACTTGTACAAGTGCTTTCTACCAAGTAAATTAAAAATAAAGACAGAAGTTTCAATAAATAAATAAATAAATAAAGACAGAGAAAATAAATATAATTATTTTTCTTCTTTTCCCAATTATTTTTCTAATACTACAATGTTAGGAAATCAATAAATAAATTCATTGTATTTTGTAATTGATAAATTTATTATTAAAATCAAATTACTCAATTCTTAGACCAAATATTAATTATTTCTAAACATTAAGTACTCTATAAAAATAGCCAATGACTTTGTGGTTTAGTGGCACTAAGCTGCTTTCTCATTTAGGAGTTGTAAGTTCGAGCCTTGGTGGATATGCGTAGTACTTTATAGAATAATTATGTCAATTACCCAATCTATTATATTAGTTTAGTTATAATGTGTCAGTTGCAAATTTTTTTAATTTTAATATAAAATTTTCAAATCTAAAAAGATTTGACTAAAATTTATAGGGAAATGGTCAAATACACCCCTAAACATTATAGGAAAGTGCAATTAGACCCTAAAATATTTAAAAAGTTCGATTAAACTCATAAACTTATCATTTTGATACATTCAGATCCAATAGCATGTCTCCTACTGGTAATACCCTGTAATTAAATATCACAGGGCTAAATCGGTCGATGGCGATCGTTTTTCAGTCACCGTCTTCCATAGTCGGCAACCAGTGTGGCTTCTTCAACTGAGGAAGAGGCGACCATAAGCTCGCCTCCACCTCTAGGAAGAAGGCCACACCGGTCGCCTGCTTTCTAGAGGAGGAGGCGACCAACCGTCGCCTCCTCTTCCAAGAAGAAGGCAACGCCGGTTGCCTTCTTCCTGGAGGAGGAGGCAACCAAAATGTCGCCTCCTCCTCTAGGAAGAAGGCGACCAATTGCCTTCTTCTTGGAGAAGGATGCCGCTGGACGCCGGTTGCCGGTTTCCGGTGTATTTTTTTTAGATTAGTGTTGAAGATGACGGTAAACGGCGGTAATGATGATCAAAGATGGCATAGTTACCGGTAACCTATTGGTTACCTACTAAGTGGACCTATTTGATTGATTTTATGAAGTTTATATATTTAATTGAACTTTTTAAATGTTTTAAGGTCTAATTGCACTTTAATATAATATTTAAAGGTGTATTTGACCCTTTTCCCAAATTTATATAAAACAGCATAACTCTTTTTCCTCAAATTCATTAATTCCAATAAAGCATTGTCCGAGCGATGAAACAGAAAGACATAAACAACGTTATAAGATGAGGATAGACATGAAGATGGTTCCAAATCTGAAATCCCTCAGTCATATAACTCACTACAAGACAACAATACAAGCAGACCGGCCTGAATTGCCCTCCATTATCACTTCTTCTGAGATTACAAAGCATTTATGTTGTTGCCATGTAACAGTTTCTCTACGCAGCATTTACAACCAGACTCGAAGCCGGAATTAGAATCTTTTGACAGATAGAACAGTCCAGTTTCTGGGCATGGAAAAATCCCTCTACAACCACCTTATTTAACCAGTTTAATAATTTCTTAGTATTCTCCTAGCTAGCTAGCTAATTCCTGGTTCATCAAATTAAAGATGGAGGATCTTGAAAAGGAATCTGGAAAGGTGGTCATCAAAACCAAGAAAGGTGGCATGAAAACCATGCCTTTTGTGATAGGTGATGATCTGATCTGATCTGATGATATTCTGATATATATAGGATTTTGAAAGTTTGATTATTTGGGTTTTCACGTTCTGTTAAAATTTAAAAAAATATGGGGTTTTTGTTGTTGTTGCAGCGAACGAGACATTTGAGAGAGTTGCAACTGTTGGGCTGGCGGCAAATATGATTTTGTACCTGTTGAATGAGTATCATTTTGATAATGTTATTGGGGCTAATATCGTGTCCTGGTGGGTTGCCATTACCTATTTCACACCAATTTTTGGAGCTTTTCTTTCTGATTCTTACTTGGGCCGGTATCTTGTCATCTCCCTTGGAACATTCACCACCCTAATTGTAATTTCTCCGATCCTTCTCTTTTAATTTGCTTGCTTGCTACACCTCACAACATTAGATAATTAGATATCGGTCCATTGCATGGTTAGAAAAACTTTTATTTTTTAGCTTCTTAAAGTGCTTTTTCTAATTAAGTACCTATTTGATCACTTTAGAGATTCAAAAGTTAGAAAATGAGATTTTCACTTCGTGCTTTTTAATAGATAAGATATTTTTTTGTTACTACTATGATAACCATTTTAAGAGGTTGAAAAGTGTCTCAAGGTATCCATAGTTACAAAAAAAAAAAAAAAAAAAAAAAAAAAAAAAAAAAAAAAAAAAAAAAAAAACTCAATTTCCTTTCGGATGGTGGAAAAATAGATGGAAAATTTGTGATTTTTCACAATTGATGATCCAACATTAACAATTTTTATGTGTATGATGTTATAGGGGAATGACTTTTATGATTGAGTACTTTTTTTTTACTACTTTAGAGGTTCGGAAGTTAGAATATGAGAGTCTAATTTTGTGTTGCTCAAAAGTTTTTTTCTGACTACCTTATAAGGGTCAAATATGTCACTTAACTGCACACTGAATGCAATTAGGTTATCGAATTTAAAAATAATACAATTGGGTTTTTGAACAACACAAAATCATGCAATTAGATCCAAAATGAGTTGTTTTACCTGAAATAACGTGACGGTTACCAATTTTAAGAATAATTAATTAAAACTTTAAAAAAATAAAAATAATAAAAAGTAAACCGACCGGAGACGATTAGCTGACTTCGTTTCCCTGGCCATGGAGACGAAGGTCTCTTCGTCTTCTCTATGACCAGTGGTCTCAGTCCATGGCAAGAGATGAAAGTCTTCGTCTCCCATTTAATTAATTATTTTATGAAGTTATTTGAAAATATTATTTTTAAAATTAATAATCGCGACGTCAGCATATGTCAGGTAAAATAAGTCATTTTGGGTCTAATTGCATGATTTTGTGTTGTTTAAGGACCCAATTGTATTATTTTTTAGTTCGATAACCTAATTACATTTTGGAGTTGGATTTGGGTGGCCTATTTAACCTTATTCCTTGATTATTTTAAATATCCCAAGGTTGAAGGGTGCTGGTTGGAAAAGTTCTAAAAAAATCTCTAAATTTCCCTAGGGTGGTAAAAAAAGAAAAAAAAAAAAAAAAAAAAAAAAAAGTGGATAAAAATTCACAATTTTCCACAGTTGATGATCCAACATTAACAATAATTTTTATGTGTACAATAATAATAATGTTGTAGGGAACAATTCTGCTGTGGTTAACAGCCCTGGTCAAGGCAGCAAGGCCGCCACCCTGCACCACAGGATCAGAGAACTGTGAGAAACCAAACTCCGGCCACCTCGCCATTCTCTTCATGTCGTTGGCGCTGATGGCGGTGGGCGCCGGCGGCATCCGCCCGTGTTCTCTGGCTTTCGGAGCCGACCAGTTCGACAACCCCGACAACCCCAACAACAAGATAATCTTGCAGACTTTCTTCAATTGGTACTATGCTTCTGTCGGGGTATCCATCATTGTTGCGGTCACTATCATCGTGTATATACAGACGGAGAAGGGGTGGGTGGTGGGATTTGGAGTGCCGGCGGCATTGGTGCTCATGGCAGCCGTCATGTTTCTGGTGGGTTCGAGGTTGTTTGTTAAGGTTAAGCCAAACAAGAGCTTGCTGACGGGGTTTTATCAGGTGGTGGTGGCAGCCTGGAAGAACAGACACCTAGACCTGCCGGAAAAGGGCTGTGATGATTGTTGGTATTATGACGATAAGGGCTCAAAACTCACTTCACCATCTGAGAGAGTGAGGTATGTTGGAGTTTATTTTACACTCCATTCAAAAAACTAAAGAGAAAGAAGTTTATTGGTTGTGGAGTTTAATTTTTTTTAAGTAGCGGACAGTGTTGCAAAAACCCAGCCTAGGCACTGATTAATCAAGGCCTAGGCACTAAGCACTCACTAGCTGCCTAGCATATCACCATAATGGGTGATCTAGGTGGTTGGTCGACCGCTAGGCGGCTGACTAGGCTGTCTAAGTGCACGGTCGCCTGTAGGCCAATTGTTATGCTATGGATCCGTGTCCAGCATGTCACGGTAACGGTGTCGTTAGTGGCACCGCTCTCTTCCACTTTTTTTTTTTTTTTTAAAAAAAAAATCAGACCACTTTGTTATAGGAGTATATGTTCATAATTTTATCACTATATGTTCATAATTGTAAGTTCATAATGTCAGAGCTCTGTGTTCATAATTGCATAACTGTACATTCATAATTCCGTAACTGTACATTCATAATTCAATAACTGTAAATTCATAATTTTCGAAACTCTATGTTCACAATTTTAGAACTCTATGTTCATAATTTTATCACTATATGTTCATAATTGTAAGTTCATAATGTCAGAGCTCTGTGTTCATAATTCCATAACTTACATTCATAATTCCATAACTGTACATTCATAATTGCATAATTGTACATTCATAATTCCATAATTGTACATTCATAATGCCACACACGAATAACGCCGTTAACGGCGAGACAAAATCAAAAATTATTTTTTTAACTGGAAGGCGGCGTTTTCCCTTAAAACGACATCGTTTTGGACTCGTGTCCACAATGCACAACATAATTTTCACCTGTAGGCCTCCTAGGCACCGATTAGTCGTCTAGCCCGCTAATTAGCTATTGTTTCTTTCTTTTTAAAAAATGGGTTATTTCACACAACACGACATAGTTTTGAGCGAAATAACTCTAAATTGTTCAAACTCTAGATATTTTTTAGGTTAATATTTATAACTAATTAAAGTATTAAATAGTTTATAATTATCATCATATCTTACAAAATTAAAAAAAAAAATTTAAACAAAATTTTAAAAAATAAAAAATAAAATTAAAAATACACAAGGCCTAGGCCCCCTAGGCGCCTAGAGCCTAGCAATTTTTTTTTAACTATGGTAGGGGATTGATAGATGTGCATTGTGATCCACTTCTGATATTTTATATTATCTACTGAACTATGTCAATGAGTTAAGCCTGTTTCGGACACACTTAAACATGCAATGTTTTGGATTAATTTTCAGGTTCTTAAACAAGGCCTGTCTGGTTGCAAATCCAGAGACTGACCTGAACCCTGATGGATCAGCTTCAGATCCAAGGAGACTATGCACAGTAAAGCAAGTGGAAGGGCTGAAATCAGTGTTCAAAGTCCTGCCATTATGGTCCACAGGCATAATGATATCAGTAACCATAAGCCAGCACTCATTCCCAGTGCTACAAGCCAGAACACTAGACAGGCACTTCATAGGCACCTTCCAAATCCCTCCAGCCTCATTCATGGTCTTCGGCATCCTCACCCTCACAATCTGGGTAGCCATCTACGACCGCCTCCTCGTCCCCTGGATCGCCAAACACACCAAAAACCCTAGAGGCCTCGGCCTCAGACAACGAATGGGGATCGGCCTGATCTTGTCCTGTCTAGCCATGGCGGCCTCGGCTCTAGTGGAGCGGGAGCGCCGTGCCAGGGCCATTCGCCAGGGGCTCGAAAACAAGCCCCTGGCGTTAGTGGACATGTCCGGGATGTGGCTTATACCCCAGCACTGCCTGACTGGGCTAGGGGAGGCTTTCAATGCAATAGGGCAGATAGAATTCTACTACTCTCAGTTCCCAAAGAACATGACTAGCATTGGGGTGTCACTTTTCTCACTGGGGATGGGTTTTGGGAACCTGTTGGCCAGTCTTATTGTGGTGGCTGTGGATCATTGCTCTAAACATGGAGGGAAGATTAGCTGGGTGGATGATAACTTGAATAAGGGCCACTATGATTACTACTATTGGGTTCTTTGCTTCTTATCAATTGGGAATTTCTTCTACTTTCTCCTTTGTAGCTGGGCTTTTGGATCTAGTGATGATGGTAAGATTTGGGATGATGATGATGAAAGTGATAGTAACAAGGAAGGAGGTGTTCTTATGCATTAGCAGCATCAAACATTATTCATACTTTTTTTTGTACAAATGTCAAACAACATTATAAATAAATAACACTTTTTTTTTGCCAACATCTAAGAGCATCACCATTTGTTGTAGTTTTTGTAGGTGTGACTAAAAAAGAGAATATAAGAGGGAGAAAAAAAAAAAAAGAAAAGAATAAAAAAACAAAATATGAAAAAACAAAAAAAAAATTACAAATTTACAAGCTTAGTCCGCCGCAAGAGTTGCGCCTCACGCGTTGTGAGACCCATATCTTCTCCTCACGGTGGGACCACTTCACTGTCAAAAATTCAATATTTGCAAGAGAACCTCATGTCTTATATGGCAAATTATGTTGTGCATCCGTATGCACCATGCATGGTGCATACAGATGCAAAAACGACGTCGTTTTAATAAAACGCGCGTCTCCCCTTAAAAAAAAAAATCAGGTTCGATTCCCAGCAACAACATATGAACTAAAATTCCATAATCGATGAACTATAATTCCATAATCGATGAACTATAATTCCATAATCAATGAACTATAATTCCATAATCTAATCTATGAACTAAAAATTCCAGAATGAATGAACTAAAATTCCATAATCTATAAACTAAAATTTCAGAATCGATGAATTACAATTCCATAATCGATGAACTATAATTCCATAATCAATGAACTATAATTCCATAATCTATGAACTAGAATTCCAGAATGAATGAACAATATAATAGTGTTGCTGGGAATCGAACCTGAATTTTTTTTAAAGAGGAAACGCGCGTTTTTTAATAAAATGACGTCATTTTGGCATCCGTATGCACCATGCATGGTGCATACGGATGCACATCATAACGATTGGTCTTATATCTCATCACTCTCTTTCCTCTACATGGGCTCCCAAACCTGCAAAAATCATTGAAAAACTACTATTGGGGATATTCTAAATTTTGTATAGATTGGATGGACAATGACATATGAAATGATTGTTTAATGTTATATTTTGAAAATTGTAGCAGGAATTACCCTTCTCTCTCTCTCAAATGCGGAGAGTTTTCCTTCTTGTTCTTGGTGACAAGTTTCTCCCTCTTGTTCTTGTTAACAAGTTCTCCTTCCTTTCTTAGCATTTCGTTTCCTCCATCCTGTTGGTGGTTTGGTGTTTCTTTTGTTCTGCTTTAATGACCTGCATTTATGGCAAGTGAAAACATTTGTTTCATGTATACTGTTAGCTGGTTTGCGATCCCTCTCTTCTTTCGATTTTGTATTGATGGCAAGCATTTATGGTAAGAGAAAGGTAGGTGAGCCCTCAGATGTAGACCCTTGCATTAAAGCTCCCTTCGCCAACATGCATTGTACACATCAAACACTGTTTTGCTTCAAACTATCACTATAACAATATTCTCTCCACTAATATCATGGCTTCGAGCAGCAAGGGTAAACAAACACTAGAAGACCACTACGCTTCTCTTAGCATTCAGAATGATGATGAAGAGGAAGCTGACCTCCCTTATGGAGATCTGAACACGGAAAATTCTGAGACCTTCATGCTGGTCGGAACTCTGATCACTGAGAAAAATGTGAAATTCGACTTCTTAAAGGAGACTCTTTCTGCAGTCTAGAGACCCATGAAGGGGGTGGTGGCAAAGGAGATCTCTACCAATCTCTTCATTTTCTATTTCTTCCACGAGAATGACAGACGGAGAGTGATGGAAAATAGCCCCTAGTCTTTTGAACAAAACTTATTAGTGTTAAGGGAGTTGGAGCACCACGAGTCACCATATAACATCGACTTAACGAAGGCGGAGTTTTGGGTCCAGATTCACAAGTTTCCCCAGAAACTCTCTACCCCTCAGATGGTCGAAGCGATAGGTACACTATTTGGCCAGTTTGTCAAGGCTGATCTAACACACTTTGACGAAACACCGAAGGCCTTCATCAGAATATGAGTTCGCATAGACATTACTAAACCGTTGAGGAGGAAAGTAAAGATTAAACCACTAGGTGAAGCAAATACGACACTTGATTGCAAATATGAACGTCTACCGACGTTCTGCTTTGTATGCGGAAGGATTGGTCACGCTGAGAGCTTTTGCCCAGTCCAGTTTGATTCTCAAACTGATATGCCCAGGGCATATGGTCCGGAACTGAGGGCGGCAGGCCGCCGTGGTCAAAATAGTGGAAACAGATGGCTCCTTGAAAAATTTCCACCCAAGAAATCTCAAATGGCCGGAGGCAGCGACCATGACCGGAACCAGGAAGAGGTGTAACACCCCTAATTTTTAAAACGATTAAAAGCTTATATAAACAACACAATCTATCATTGAACGTCCTAAATAGAGCATAAACAATCCACAAGAGTCGGGGTGCTATGCCACACCTAGGTTTGTGAACACAGATGCACAGGCTAAACTACGAATCATATGTAATCCATAAATTAAATACAATCCAAGGCATGCAGGCTATTGCTATTACTAATACTAACTAGACTAAGACTACGAGTCCATCTAGCGCGCTCCTTAGCTAATGATCATCACCTGAAAAACATATCGTAGCAACCGTCAGCGAATGATGCTGAGTAACCCACTCCCACGCGTTAAGTACAATAAATATAAATATAGGAAATCATTTTGAAACTAGAATACATATATAACCTAAGCAACTCTAGCTTTAAAACCAGGATCAAGACTCGAGACACCATCAATAAGACAACATTTTGAATATTATAGAGATACTAGAATGCATCCTATGTTTGCAAGGCATAATAGACAAGTAAGCTCATAAATAGCAATTAAAGGCAACAATGGGATCCAATGACAATCAATTAGCAAGTAATCATCAAAGCACACAATCCATCTTCCAACCTTATACCAAGTTCCAACCTTTACTCCTCTCCATCCTTATATCAGTTCCAACCTGTACCTCCAGGCCTCCCTTATATCGCCTCCCTTATTCCTCCGGAGCAACTACATACCCCACACCGAAACCACCAACAAGTCCACCAACATGGTAGCACCGAAGTGTCATTCGCATGATCCGTGCCTCTAGCACCACTACCAAGGGGTCAGCGCATATAGCTCTGACATGGCACCGCGACACTTATACCCTGACCCAAGCCTTTAGCCAACAAGTCTAAGGGGTGGTCCGTTCCTTTAGCATAATAACCAAGCACCCGTTGTGCTATCCGCCAACAATTCATTTCCACCAATCACAATCTCATTATCATCAATCTCAACCATCATTGCGCAATGATCACAATACCCATCATCATTCAATTAATCAACATATAATCAACAATAACAATCAAGGTATAATAGCAACGATACAAACTACACATAAATTCCTAGAACGGTACTCAAAACATCATACGAGACTCATAAACATCAAACGGAGGAAAACAACCTGCCGCGCCACCCCGTTCAAGCGGGTGGGCGGTGGGTGGAGGACCACCCGCCGGTGTAACACCCCGTGTTACGGCCTCCGT
Source organism: Ipomoea nil (assembly GCF_001879475.1). NCBI lineage: Eukaryota > Viridiplantae > Streptophyta > Magnoliopsida > Solanales > Convolvulaceae > Ipomoea > Ipomoea nil. The sequence goes on along the minus strand of NW_017616592.1, from coordinate 1,625,155 downwards.
ATCCGGACTAATTATGAAATTAATTTCGTTAACATATAATTAAAAAGGATGTAATTAGACTAGAATTCCAATTAATTAATTAGCATGGTCCACAATGGATCATGGACCCTTATCCTTAACCAAGTCTTTAATTCTATAAGGAATAGGAAAAGCGGGCCTTTACTATTTAGATTCTAGTTAGGACTCCTGAATCTATATATAGGGAATTAGAAAGCATTTAAAAACCATACCACAATTAATCTTACCATGCGTGATATTTCCCGAGGAAACCTAGCAAAAGAATTCCCCGCTACCAAACTTAGAGGAATCCATTGGAGGGAGATCTTAGAGAAGAACCTTAGTAGCCAAGGATATTGATTAGGGCTAAGAGGTAACCCATGTTTTATAAAACCTATTTTACTTGCTATATCTTGATTATTGGCTCATATGATGTGTGATTCTGTGATTGAGTCTTGATAGAGCTTTGCCTAAGGTTTATATTGTGTTTATTTGATAATCTTGATGATCTTGATGTTGTGATTAATTATATGCGTGATCTTGTATTTTAATTATGTCTAGAGCTTGTCCATAGGTTTTATATCGTGAATCTCGTTGTTATGATGTTCTTGGTATATTTGGGTGGGTTTATGCATGATCGGGTGTTGAGTCTAGCCTAGGATTTGTCTTTAGGGCTTTGCATATAGATTTCTTGATATTCTTGAGGTTTTGGATGCTCCTAAACTGTTATATGATTAATGTGGAGTCTTGGCATGTTTAGGAGTCGTGTCAGGATGTATTTGGAACGATTCTTGATTTAATTCCGTTAATTGAATCCGTGGTGTCGTCGTTATGTGTTGGAATGTGTCTGCACATGATTTTGGGTTCTACGAGTGATCCCGGGATCGAAAAGGTGTCTATGTACCAGTGGGGGGTAGGTGGGGGGATGACCGCCCACCACCTACCCGTTGCCCAGCGAGCCCAATCAGCGGGCAGCCGGCGGGCGGAGGCCTGCCCGCCGGCCACCCGCTGGAATGATGGCTGCCCGCAGGCGGGTGGCTGGCGGGTGGTCCTCCACCCGCTGGAAAGTTGTTATGGGTCGTGATGTTTTTCCCCGTTTGATGTTTCCCCGTGTCCCGTTGTACCCCGTTTGTCGTGTACGAGTCTCATTTGATGTTTTGAATACCGCTCTAGGAATTTATGTGTAGTACGTCTCGTTATGGTTATGTCTTGATTGTTATTGATTGATTATGTGTTGCTTGATTGAATGGTGATGAGTATCATGGTCATTGTGCAATGGTCGATGTGATTGATGATGATGATGAGATTATGATTGGTGAATTGAATTGTTGGCGGTTGGCACAACAAGTGCCCGGTCATTGTACTAAAGGTATAGGCCTAACGGTTACTGTGCTAAAGGCTTTGGGATTTATATGTTAGATTCGCCTTTATAGGCTTTAAATATCTCAAAATTTAGGGGTGTTACAGTGGTGCTCTCTTGATATGTTGGTGGTTGATAGGTGCTTTGTCGATGGGGGCATGTAGTTGCCCGGAGGAATAAGGGAGGCGATATAAGGGTGGCCTGGAGTATAGGTTGGAACTGATATAAGGACGGATGGGAGCCACAAGGTAGGAACTTGGTATAAGGCTGGAAGATGGATTGTGTGCTTTGATGATTACTTGTTAATTGATTGTCTTTGAATGCCATCGTTGTCTCTATTTGCTACTTATGAGCTTATCTGTTTATTATGTCTTGTATCGTATTCTTAAGATGCATGCTAGCCTTTATGATTATATTGACGATTCTATTATCGTGTCTTAAGTCTTGATCTTGGATTTAAATTAGAGTCGCGTAGGTTATATATGTATTCCGGTTTCAAAATGATTTTCTTATACCTACCTATATTGTACTTAACGCGTTGGAGTGGGTTACCAGCATTATACACTGACGATTGTTACACCGCATGTTTTTCAGGTACAGATTAGTAGCTTGGAGTGCGCTAGTTGGATCCCCCGAACCTGGTCTAGATAGTCTTAGATTCAGTTAGTCGGCCTGCATGCCTTGGTTTGTACTCAATTATGGATTTATGGATTTATGTTTGGTTAGTTAGTGTAGACTGTGCATCTAAGTTCTCCAGCTTAAACGTGACATAGCACCCCGACTATTATGTTTCGTTTATGTTCTGTTTGGGATTTAATATTAGATTCGCCTTTATTTTATAGGCTTTAAATATTTTAAAATTTAGGGGTGTTACAGTTGGTATTAGAGCCTAAGTTTGACCCTAGGATAAGACCCCCAAAACGAGACTCTATGGCATTAAGTTCAGACTCTAGGTGCTTAAGTACGTAGGATCTAGGAAGCTTAGGACGCGCGGTGAGGCTGTGAGTTTATCTATCATTACCTGCTTAACTCTTTCCTAATCTGTTCTGTGCTTAACTTGAAAGTCCCCCGTAAATTATAGCATCGAGGTAAGGATGCGAATCCCTAACTTACTATTACGGTCAACATTGACCATGTAGACACCAGGATGGCGCCAACGAGAAGTCAGTCAAGAACCCCTGAGCCTTCTGCCCATGATTCGTTAACTCAGAACCTACAACAGTTGACTCAGGTCACCCAGAAGCTGAGCAACGCCATCCTCCATAACAACAACCGACCACCACCACCAAACGGGAACTCAGACGTAGCCCGCCAAGTCTCGAGCCATCGCCCACCCATCTTCGCAGGGGAAGAAGATCCCACAACCTTTGAAGAATGGATCCGAGCATTCGATAAGATCTTCGAGGTAGTGGAGTGCCCAGAGGGACGCCGTGTGGAACTAGCCTCGTTTTATTTCGGACACGAGGCTGATCTTTGGTGGGTTCACGAAGGACCTGCCTGTAGGCAAGAACCAGGATTCAACTGGGAATCCTTGACGGCACGATTACGGGGACGGTTCTACCCCGCACACGTGAGGGCAGCCATGTACGAAGAATTCCTCCACCTGAAACAGGGAATGACCATGGTGATGGAATACCACAAACCGTTCCTTGAGCTAGCCCGTTTCGCATCTGAATTGGTGCCTACAGAGGCGACTAAAATACAGAAGTTTGTGGCGGGCCTCAATTTCGAAACTCGGAAGGCCTTGACCGTAAGTAGACCCCGAACCCTCAACGGGGCTTACACTAGCGCCGCCGACCTTTACCGAATCCAACTTCTACAACGGGGAGTTCAAGAACAAATCCGAAAGAGGAACAACGGAAGTGCGGAGCAACGATAAAGAGGACAAGGAACGACTCTAACGCGAGGACGGTCTACCCACCAAACCATGGACCGCCTATAAGATACAATGAAGCCAACACAAGACAATTCCTTTGCCGGAGGTGTAACAAGGACCACAGGGGCAAGGACTGTTTCAGAAATGCCCTACGGTGTTTCAACTGCGGAGGAGAAGGACACAAGGCCTTCCAGTGCACCCAATCCCCGAGCACGAAGCCCACGGTCGCGGTCCAACAGGGGAACGCGAACAATCGAAGGAACTACAGGCACCTGGAAAGGTATTCGTCATCAGTCGCACCCAAGCCGACCTCGAAGCCGAAGTTGGGATCGACGCAGAAAACATAGCCCTAGGAGACGAGGACCCTACGAATCAATTGGAAGAGAATCCGGAAGAAGAATTCTGTCTAGGAGAGATAAACTACGAACCCTTGTAAACTACCTTTTAGTAGAATCGCTTACTTAGTTCGATTATTTAGAGTCCCTATACTTTTAAATAAAAGCCAAGATAATTAGTTCAATCAGCTTAAATTCCTCTTACCCCGCCCCTCGGATTAATTAAGGGATTAAATTCATGCCTTCTACAATCTACGAATCACGAAACCAACATTCGGTGAAACCAAGGGATACGACTAGAAAGCCTAATCGGAACGCTTGCCACCCCGGGGCAAACAAATAATAGGAAGTCCTCAAAAGCATAAAAAGAGTGCACTAAAAGACCTAATGTGGCTTGTAGGAATTAAACCTTGGACCTCTTGTTCCCAAACTAAAGCCTTAACCATTGAACCACTATTGTTTCCCAAACACAACCATCTTAACCTCCTCCAAATCCCTAAAACCCAAAATCCCCAAATCAAAAACCCTTCTTCTTCCCTTTCCTTCTTCTCTCTTTCTTCCTCTCCTTCTCTCTCCCCAAATCAAAAACCATCTTAACCACCTGTGACCCGTACGCCGCCCGTCCAGCCACCGCCGAGCATCCACTGCAGCACCGCCGCATCACGCCAAGCCGCGAATACCCCCCCCCCCCCCCGTAGCTTCAGGCGAGCGTCACGCCTCTACCACTCCTTCGAACCGGCGTGACACCGGAGCCCCGCTGTCCCCCGTCGTACCACGCAGCTCTCATCGGAAAAATCCTGCCGGGAAGTTCGTCGGAAAACCAACCCCGCATCCGTAGCCACCTCCTGAAATCCTACGATGTCAAAGAAGCCCACCAATGCCCGAGTTCCAGAGTGGAACAAGCCGACTACACGGTGATCGGAGGTAAAGCACTTGAACCCGATCAATTCTCTCCGAAGTTGGTTGATATGCTTAAATTCCAAGGCCTTTTGGATACCTACCTCGCAATTAAAGGGGATACATATCCCAAGTTGGTCAAAGAATTCTATTGCCATTTGGTAGCTACCAAACGAGGGACAAGTTGGAGATCACCTCCATAGTCTGGGGTAAGGAGATAGTGCTCACTGAGGGCCGCCTGACTAAACTCCTGAAATTGACCGCCACAGGTGTGTCAGACTATGACCGAAAGGCATGGGTTAGCACCCGAGACACGGGGTACAAGAATTATCTCGGTTATTTGTTGGGAAGAGAAGGCAATTTCACTTCGACCACGAGGCCAATTAAGAAGCTGTTAACCGCCGAGCAAAAACTGCTAGTTATGATCGTGGCCAACAGCTTGTTGCCCACTAACAACAAGAGCAAGGATTTGAGAAGCTTGGAATGCACATTTGCCTATTTCCTTAAGCATAAGGTCAAGTTCAATCTACCTGCTCTTATGTTGAAGCACATGGAATTCTGTAAATCTAGCAACTGGCTCAGTCTACCCTACGGGATGATCCTGAGTTGGATCATGGAAAGAAAAGGAGTGGACATAAGCCGGACTGAAGCCAGATCCATGAGTGGGATAGTTTTCAATGCCTAAAACCTCTGACGCAACGACATCTACCATGTCGGAGAGGGGCAGTATGTAACACCCCTAAATTTTAAAATATTTAAAACCTATAAATTAAAGGCTAATCTATTATTATTTCCCAAACAGAGCATAAGCTAAACATAATAGTCGAGGTGCTATGCCACATCTGAGCTAGAGAACCCAGATGCACATGCTAAACTATCTAACAAAGCATAAACCACAATTGATATCCAAATATAAATCAAGGAACGCATGCCATTTCATCAAGGCTATAACTATCTAAACTAAGTCAACGAATCCAACTAGCGCGCTCCGAAGCTACTCAACTGTCCCTGAAAAACATTCGGTGTAACAACCGTCAGCGAATAATGCTGGTAACCCACTCCAACGCATTAAGTACAATATAGGTAGATATAAGAAACTCATTTTGAAAATGGAATACATATATATTTACGAGACTCTAGTTTTAAATCTAAGATCAAGACTCAAGACACGTTAACAGACTCAACAATATAGAATAATCATAAAGACTAACATCCATCCTAAGAACGCAATACAAGACATAACATGCAGATAAGCATATAAATAGAAATTAGAGGCAGCGAAGGTATTCAAGATAATCAATTAGAAAGTAGTCATCAAAGCACACAATTCATCCTCCAACCTTATACCAAGTTCCAACCTTGTAGCTCCCCTCCGTCCTTATATTAGTTCCAACCTATACCTCTAGGTCACTCTTATATCACCACTCCTTATTCCTCCGGGCAACTACATGCCCACACCGACAAACCGCCTATCAATCACCAACATATCAAGATGGTGTCGTAGTGCCATTCACATGATCCGCACCTCTAGTGCCAATATCAAGGGGTTAGTGCATATAGCTATAACATGACACCGCAGCACTTATAACATGACCCATGCTCAACGGCAAGCTAGTCGAAGGTGGGTGGGTGCCTTCAACACAGTCACCGCTATAGCCTGTACCTTTAGTACAATGACCGGGCACAAGTGGTGCCAATCTCCAACAATTCATTTCCACCAATCGCAATCTCATCATCATCATCAGTCACACCGGCCATTACGCAATGACCACGATACTCATCATCATCCAATCAATTAACACATAATCAAATAACAATCAAGACACAACAACAATGACACGTATTACACATAAATTCCTAGAACAATACCCAAAACACCAAACGAGACTCATACACGACAAACAGGGTACAACGGGACACGGGGAAACAACAAACGGGGAAAAACATCACGGACCACACCAAATTTTCAGCGGGTGGAGGACCACCCGCCGGCGATGGTCTACAATCCTGCGGGTGCCCGGCGGATAGTCGCCTGCCCGCTGGAAAAGGGGCAACGGGTAGGTGGCGTGCACCTCTGCCCCCACCTACCCCCCACTGACTTACATGCAACTTTTGGTCCCGAGATCCCTCGTGGAACCCGAAACCATGTCCAGGCACTTTCAAACACATAACGGCAACACCACGTATTCAATTAGTGGAAACAAACCAAGAATCATATCAAATATGTTCTAACATGATTCCTAAACATGCCAAGACTCAATGTAAATCATGTAACGGTTGAGGAGCATCTGGAACCACAAGAAAATCAAGAAATCTATATGCAAGTCCTAAACACAAGTCCTAGGCTAGACTCAACACCCGATTCATGCATAAACCCACCGCAAATACACCAAGATCATCATAATACAAAATTCACGATATAAACCCTAGGGTTCTAGACATAATCAAAATACAAGATCATTCATATAATCAATCATAGTATCAATAACATCAAGATTATCAAATAGGCACAATATAAACCCTAATTTAAAGCTCTATCAAGACTCAATCCCAGAATTACACATACGATTATCAAAGGAGCCAATGAATAAGATATAGCAAGGAAAATAGATTTTTTCGAGACATGGGTTACCTCTTAGCCTTAATTAATCCTCCCTTGGCTATTAAGGTTCTTCTCTAAGATTTCCCTCCGATTGATCTCCTTAGGCTTGGTGGTGGGGAATCTCCTGGGAATAATTTCGTGTAATATAACTATGGGTGGTAATGGTTCTAATTACTTTCTAATCCCCTATTTATAAAGTTGGGAATCCTAATCAGAGTCTGAATAGTAAAGACCTATGTTCTATTCCTAACAGGTATATAGGTCTAGGATTCCTAATTAGAATCTGACTGGTAAAAGGTCTACTCTCTTTATTCCTAATAGGCTTAACGCTCTAGTTTAGGCAAGGGTCCACGATCCATGGTGGACCACATTAATTAAAGGGAATTCTAACCAAATTAAATCCTTTTTAATTATTAACGGAATTAATTAATTAAATAATTAATTCGGGATTAAATAGCGTAACACGGGGTGTTACACAGTACATCACCCTCGAGGAGGTTTGCCTGGAATCCCCAGAAGAGCGACGAATGCTGGTGGATCAGTTGGATATCTCAAACAAGAAAATGAGACGGGCAATGCAAGAAAGCGAGGAGCAGGAAAAAGAAAGCGAGCCTAGCCAACTTGAACCCACACAGGGAAGGGAAACACGGAGGACTGAGACGAGAGGTCCACCAATGAGCGCATCCTCGCGCAGCTCATGAGGCAGAGTCGGATCATGGATGAGGGGTTCTCGTCCTTGATTCTCGCGACGAGCTCGTTGGACAAAAGAGTGGCGGCGATCGAGACCATATAGAAGCGCCACGTTTACCGTCCTTGGCTAGATGAAACGTGGGTCATGCGTCGAAACACACGAGGATGGGGATCGCACCATGTTTCCCATCCACCCTCGATTTGAGAAATACCCCTACAGGTCGGGCATTCTCAAACTCTCTGTGACACCCTGTAAATCCAAGTTCTATTTAAGGATTAATTAAGTAATTAATCCGAGCTTAATTGATTGTTTATTCCTAAAATCCTGAAAATTCAATAGTCGGAGGACTAGTAATTGACTAGTCAATACAAGTCAATGGGTTGTACCCTATGCTTCATGAATTGTTCCCTTGTCTCCTTACACTTTTTCATTTTAGTAAGTGTAAAGAAGACATTTCACCTCATGATTGTATTCCAAGCTAACCTAGAGTCACCTTTCATTCTTTTCCCTAAAACCCTAAAAAGAAAAACTCCTCATTCTCTCTAGAATTTAGCTAGCTTCTTCTTCAAGCCAAGTTTGGGCATTCCAAGATTCTTCAGGTTGGTCTCCAAGATTCAACCTTTCTTAGGGTTCTTGTATGCCATTGCTTGGCTATTCCTTTGATTCAAGTCATATTGTTGTATTTTGTGAGATTTTGGGTGTTTTGGACTTGAATTTGGACTTGGTGTTGAAAATCGCCGAAGGGATTATTTTTAGTACAGCATTGTACCCGCGGGCGGAATGGCGGGTAGTGCACCACCCGCCGCCCCACCCGCGGGGTACGTGTGTTTTGTGGGGTGGTTCCCGCGGGCGGAACCGCGGGTGGAGGTCCACCCGTGGCCCCACCCGCGGGGTACACTAATGGTGATGTTTCGGGATTTGTTCCCCGTGATTCTTTTGACTTGGTAATTGATGTTTTGTCTTCCCGATGTTCTTTTGTTGGGCTATTTGAGTGTCTTCTTGATGTTTCGTATGTCTAGAACATGTTGGTAGGAATCCATGTAGGATTTGGTGTCTTGAATCGTGCTAAGTGTTCAACCTTGTGATTTTTTGAATCATGATGAGTCTTGTATTTTCTAAGGAACTATGTTTGGTTTACCCATTTGACAAGCATGCTAGTTTGATGTTGAAATGCTAGTGTGTGATTTGTTCTTTCCTATTATGGATGATGACTTGTGTTGATCATCGTTGGAGTCAGATTGTAATCCTCCTTGATTGAGTATGGTTTCATATCTTTGTTGTGATCCATTGATTGATTCCTATGATGGAAGTGTGTGTTTTGGCTGTACCTGGATTGCACGATAAATGGTATGGGATATTAATCACCAAGGTACAGATGTGGTCCTTGTTGGTCCCTATAGGGTGGTGAAAGTCTAGAGGGGGGGGGGGGGGGTCAATAGACTTTCAAGCTTTTTCAAAATAAATAACTCTTTGGTAATTTCAACTCTAAATAACAAGTAAATAGAATAAATTTAAACTGCATAGCGGAATAGGTAGTATGTAAAGAGTTATGCTCAATCAATAATTTAAATGTGCATGTAAGATGAGTACATATGATATGTAAAGTGACAGAGATATCTTGAATATATAAAGGAGATGGTGCACTCAATATATAATAACAATATTCAAGATTGTAAATAAATATCGTATCACGTCGACCGTGTAACGAATGTTACATGCAACACGTCAAACTTGCTTAGAATAATTCAATATTTAAGCTCGAGAAGTTTGAGTCTCATGCATACGTGAAAACACACTAAACCCGAAAGATTAAGATTAACTGTGAATAGTAAACGGGTTAGTCGGATAAGATAGATAGATAGAGCAAATTATGTAAGTGCAGTATGTAAATGAGAGAGGCAATTTATAGTGGTTCGGAAGTGGCGTAATCCTCCTAGTCCACTTTTCTCCTTTCACGTCTAGGAGAAATTCAATATTTTCCACACACAGTTACAATAGTGAATAAGCGCTACACAAGCACTTCTTCCGGATGTTTTGCACACAGCTACACCCAACTCCGAGTGTCTCGCACACAGCTACACTCAACTCCGAGTATTTCGCACACAGCTATACTCAACGCCAACTAAGTGTCTTGCACACAGCTACACTTAGCAACTACGAGTGTTTTGCACATAGCTACACTTAGTAACTACGAGTGTTTTGCACACAGCTACACTCACTAGAGTATTTTGCACACAGCTATACTCTTCTTACAATTACAAATACAAAGGTAATTGTATCTCTCTCCAACTAGATTTGAGACTATTCAGACTAAGTCTCTAAGAATATTTGAGCACTTGCACTTTTCGAATTTTGCACTTCTCTTTTGTTCACGTCTATCTTGTTCTCCACTCTCCTTTGTCTTCAAGTCTTCATGGCTTTTTATAGGCAATCAAATATATCCGTTGGAGTGGGATAATTTGATATTTGAAATTTGAATCTTCATAGCCTGATATAGTTGATAATAGTAGGTCTTCAATTTTGATTTGATTGTCAACTTGCCTGACAAAATAATATCTTATCTCCAATTGATTTTCTAGTTGTTTAAGATATTATTTTGTTGTCATATTGAATATCCAACGTATCTTTGAAATAAATTCATCCTGATAGAATTTATTTCTAGGATAAGTTTTTATATTCATTTCTTCATAAGTATTTTTCCGTTCTGATCAAATGTCTTTCAGGCAATTTTGGATTCTTGTGGCATGTGGGTAGACTTAGAATAAATTACTTCGAATTTATCTAATTTCTGATCATCTTGCTTCTTTGCCACATTGTGCTCCTTTGACTTGAACATCGTGCTCCTTGATTTGAACATTGAGCTCCTTTGCAGACATTGTGCTCCTTAGCACACATTGTGCTTGTCAGCATACATTGTGCTCTTTTTAAGAACATTGTGCTTGTCCGAAAACTTGACTTGTAAAAATAAGTCCTTGGGGGGGAATCGATCTCGGGTGTAATCATTTTGAGTAAGGACTTCTACCATTTCACCGTTAGGCTCATCCAGTCATTCTTTGCAACGCCATTCCTTTATGCTTGTTTCTCGGATGAATACTTGTAGGACCAAAATTAATTTCTCAAATTAATTTTGTTCTTCTTATGGTAGATTCCTTTTGACTCGATATTCTGATTTATGATGCTTGTACTAAAAGACCTAAAAACTAAGGGGATCTAAAGTACATTTGGCTCATCAAAACTTACAAAAATATTCCTATCAATTTTCCCCCTTTTTGATGACGCCAAACCTATACTCAGTCATTTGGCTTGTCTTTTAAAAACAATTATTTTTCAAAAGATTTTATTAACTTTGACATAGCCAAGACGAGTTTAACATTTGATTTTGACTCTAGGAAAGGTATTTTTAGCAACTAAAATTCCTATTCGCATTTTTGGATTTTAATAATAAAGAATTCTTGCATTTTTCCAATTTATGCGATTTGATACAATCTAAGCTAAAAATGTTACCTTTCAAGACAAATAAAATAACAATAAATAACAAGGAAAACTTAGTAGCATCATAAACAGATAATTCGAACAAAAAATTGTTCCAAGTTGTTCATGGGTTCATGTTCTCGTGGACCATACAAAAACAAATGTGACAATCATACAAATCATCTAATGACTTTGTTTCTCCTCTCTTCAAGCACATGATTTATATGATTTTGAACATCAATGAAATTGTCACTAATGGCATAATTGTTGCATACCTGCCCAACCGAATAATAGTTGAATGCTTCAATGATGTTGCTTCCGGGCAGTATACCTTCTTCATACCATATGATGCACTCTTCTAGACTTCTTCCATTTTGTAGCTCGGCATCATTGACCTTGATATAGTCCTTTAGAACCATGACCATCAAAGCTCTAGCATAGCTTTTAATCCTTTTGAAGTTCTCATTCGAAACCCACAAATTTTGATCACTTGGACCACTCTTCTTCATTCCCTTTGGTAGATCATTCAAAGTCACCAACTTTGGCATTTCAACTCTACCATCTCTAGGTGTGGATTCCAAATAAAGAGTTGCTTTGTTATACCAATTGATTTGCTCAATATTTCCACCTACACAAACAATGTCACGAAATGAACGGTTAGTGGTATTTGCGCTGCTTGATCCTCCTGGACTGCCAGCCTCACCACCACCGAACCAATATTCTAATCCTCCTCTTCTAGCAACGTTTCTGCCAGCCGATCTGCCTCTTCCTCCTCTACTACTGCTTGTACCAACATTTCGAGTGGCCATGGCAGTCATCATCATCTCAAGCATGCCTTCCAAATGACTGAATCTCTTTTCCCCCTTTTTGGCGTAATCAATGAGTGTATAAACTGATTCTCGAAGAGATGAAATAGATTCGGAAATATTTTCATATGAACCTCGAAGGCAGCCCACTTTGGTGTTGATGGAGATGAGATCCGTGTGGACATCACTAATCTGCTTCTCATGTTGATGAACCACATTGAGAATTCCTTGGCTTTGGTTCACGACAATTGCTTCATTTGCTTTTCCAGAATTCTTGAGGATTTGAGAGAGTTGGATGTAGAACTCATTGAGTTGCCCCTTGACATTTGCATTCAATCCTCCAACTTGTCTCTCAAGTGCTTGGTGTGTGTCGATCAAATGTTGTTGACTCCTCCGATTTTCATCAAAAGATGTTTCGAATTTTCCTCCTTGAGTATTGACAACATGATCCACATGAGTGTAGATGCCTTGAAACATGCTTTCCATTCGGTCAACAAGGCTTAGTACAACATTCTCCAGATTTTTCAATTTTTCATTTGAGTTTGTGCCATCAATATCTTGCTCTTCTCGGGTTGTGGGAACACATCTTGCTCCTTCTTGAGCAGAATTGACTTCAAGCATGTGAGATTGTGCTTGATTTTCCACTTGATATCCTTCTCTTTCCGGTGTGTGTAACACGTGCGTGTCACCTTGTGCACTTTCTGCATGAATGGATTGAATTTCCTCCGTGTGTTGGCTAACTTGCATGACATTTTGATCTTGACTTATTTCAGTGAGATTCAACACACTCACATCATATAAGCCACTGTCCATTAAATGTGCACCACATGTGACATTTTCTTCTTCTACATTCCTTGTGACAAATTCATCAATATCAACTAGGAAATCATCTTCGGTAGGCATATCTCCTTGGACTGTGCCATCAAGAGTAGTCTCGGCCAACTTAGCTTTCAATTTATTCACAAACATTCCATTCACAGTAGACATCAAAGTTGCATGGCCAACATCAAAATTACCAATCCAATTTAAGGAAAATAATTCTTCTTCTTGCATACTCGGTCCCTTTGTCATCAACTCTTGATAAGAACCAAGTCTCCATTTTCTCCAATTTAGAACTCTTCGGTATTCATTCACCAAGACCAAATCAAGTCCATCAACTTGATAAATTTCCTCATTCAACACTGTTTCCAATTCGGCAATTCGGGAAAAAGGATTTATGAAACTTTGGCTTGTGTTGGGATTGTGACTTATGGTGGGATTTTGGCTTGTGGTAGGATTTTGACTTGTGTTTGGATTTTGGATTGAGGTAGGGTTTTCATGGGATTGAATTGAGGGTTGAGAAGATAAACCAAGAATTTCTGCAACTGACCTTTTCCTAGCAGGAATGCCTCTCGGTTTCCTTTTTCTCTTGGAGGTCAAATCAGTTGATACTTCGTGATCCTTAAACAAAATCCGGTTACTTCCAAAAGGCTTTCTTGATCTCATTGGTAACCCCTTCCTTTTTATAATTTCACCAACAAGTATATCGAACCCTAGGATACGATTGAACTTCCCATTCCTAATTTTTGCACCTTTCACAAAATGTGCAATCCGGCTCAAAATAAGTTTACTCCAGTCACCCCTAACATCATTCATCAAAGCATGCAAATATCCAATTCTCATAGGTGATATATCCTCCATACTATTCAATTTGTACAATACACATTTATAGAGGATTTTAACTAGCATCTCATACTCTAACTTCAAATCAGATTTTGACCGGAAAGATTTGGTTCGAGAGAAGCATTCTCATTCCGAATTTCTGTCCAAATTTCTGTGTGATCATATGTGTGAACATCTAAGTCCAATAGTGGTTGTTCTGGACTAGATATAGGCAAACCAAAAGTTGTGTGCAACTCTTGTTCATCAATGGTGATGAGAGTTCCATTTGCGGTGGACTCAATAGTCCATCCAACAACCTTGGCATTCACATAAAAATCTGCTACATCTTCATCATAAAATCCTGAGTATGGATAAGAACATAACCTCGTGAGATTACATTGTTGAAGTGCATAGATGATCCTTTGTGCGAGTTGTGAGTTCTCGGCTTCTTTGAGAAATCCTTGAGGGTCAAAACTTCCTCCGGCCTTAATCCCAACTACTAGCTTGGTGAGATTGAGTTGTTGAGGGTGTTCTTCATTCGGTTGAGAGCTTGAATCTCCAATGGCAGCCATAATGTGCTTGGTATTTTTAGAGATTGAAGATTTTGAAAGAGATGAAGATTGAGAGGTTTCGGCTATGGAAGGTGAAAAGATTTTGGAGGGTGTTGAGTGGAAAGGTGGCTTTTCCAACCGGTTGGGTGGAAAGAAGGTGGCTTTACAAAAATATCCTCACAATTGAATGTTGACTTTTAATAAGTGAGGGGTATTTTTGATATTCCAAGAGCTTCCAACCTTTGACCTAACTGATAGTTAGTTTAGGTTATTTATTCTCCATCCAATTTGTCTGCTGATGTGGCGCCAAAAATTTAGATGCTCGGACTGATTTTACCTGAAATAAAATTCATAGAGCATTAAATCTGTTCCGAAAATAAGATGTGCATATCTACACGTTTTATGTAGTTGGGAGAAAGAAAGAAAATTGATTCTTTCTAGAAAATTTATTATATGCAACTACCATAAAAAGGTGTTCTCATTTAAGATAAAAACCATCAGCATACTATCTTGTCACTCTTAAATGGTAAGATTGTGTAGATCTAAATGATTTTTATTTGTGCATATAGTAAATGTGGATACACGGTTGAATAGAAATGCATGTAATTGAGATAGGTAGACTTAAATGTTAAGATGTGACAACTTTTGCATATGAGACACATAGGCACGAAATTAAATCAGAAAAAGTAACGAAATTTCAGATAAAAAATTGACCTTATAATTTAAATAGAGTTTAGAAACTTAGCTCAATTCAATCATGCCCATCTCGTGTCTTAATTTCGAAAATCTTGATTCACACAGAGGCTTTGTGAGAATATCAGCTAATTGATTCTCGGTCGGGATGCATTCGATTGATAATTCCTTCTTTTCGACATGATCCCGGATAAAATGATGTCTCACGTCAATGTGTTTTGTTCTTGAATGTAACACGGGATTGTGTGTTATAGCTATGGCACTTGTATTGTCACACAGTATGTTGACATTTTCACAATTCACGCCATAATCTTTCAATTGTTGTTTCATCCAAAGAATTTGCGCACAACAACTCCCAGCGACTATATATTCAGCTTCGGTTGTGCTTGTAGCTATGGAGTTTTGCTTTTTGCTAAACCAAGATACCAATCTTCCCCCTAAGAACTGGCATGTCCCTGAGGTACTTTTTCGATCGATTTTACATCCTGCAAAATTTGCATCTGAGAAACCAGTTAGTGTAAAATTACCTTCTTTGGGATACCATAGTCCCACATTGACCGTTCCTTTTAGGTATCGGATGATTTTCTTGGTAGCAAGAAGATGACTTTCTTTTGGCTTTGACTGGAACCTGGCACATACTCCCACTGAATAAGATATATCTGGTCGACTTGCAGTGAGGTATAGTAGTGATCCAATCATTCCTCGATATTTTGTTTCGTCAACGTCCTTGCCTTTATCATCTTTATCCAATCTTAAAGATGTGCTCATCGGGATCTTGATTGAGGATTTTTCATCTTGACCGAATTTCTTTATAAGATCTTTCGTGTATTTGGCCTGATTGATGAATATTCCTTCGTTGAGTTGCTTTACTTGTAATCCAAGAAAGTAGTTCAACTCTTCCATCATGCTCATCTCGAACTTATTCTGCATTAGCTTGGAAAATTTCTCACATAAAGTTTTATTAGTACTACCAAAGATAATATCATCGACATAAATTTGTACCAATAAAATGTGATCATTTTCTTGAATTCTAAACAAGGTTTTATCAACAAGGCCTTTTGTGAAACCACAGTTAATTAGGAACGTTGATAAGGTGTCATACCAAGCTCTCGGTGCTTGTTTTAACCCATATAACGCCTTCTTTAATCTGTAGACCTTATTAATATCACCTTTTACCTCGAAACCGGGAGGTTGCTCAACGTAGACTTCTTCTTCAAGTAAGCCATTTAGAAATGCACTTTTCACGTCCATTTGATAGACAGTGAAATTCTTGTACGCGGCATAAGCTAGAAATATTCTGATGGCTTCCAGTCTTGCAACGGGTGCAAACGTTTCATCGAAATCTATGCCTTCTTCTTGTGAATATCCTTTTGCCACTAAACGTGCTTTATTTCGTATGACAATTCCATCCTCATTTGCTTTATTCCGAAAGACCCATTTTGTTCCAATTACATTGTAATTTTCAGGTCTTGGAACTAATTCCCATACGTCACTTCTTTTAAATTGATCAAGCTCTTCTTGCATTGCATTAATCCAATCTGGATCACTTAGAGCTTCTTCAATGCTTGTGGGCTCCACCTAAGAAAGAAAACAAGAAAATAAAGTATGTATATTTGAGGACCTTGTTTTTACTCCTTCTCGTGGATCTCCAATTACTAGCTCTGGAGGGTGATTTTTTAGCCATCTCAAGTCAGGTTGTAGGTTGCATGGGCTTTCCACGTTTCCTTGCTCAGTAAGTAAGTTGGAGGTAGATATATTTTGCTCATCAGATTGATCTCCAACTTGTGTTTCAACTTGAGAATTTTGACTTTCCACGTGGGGATCTTCATTGACTTCCACATGTCCTTCACTATTGCAATCAATGTCCAATTGCTCCATACCCTGTACAATTTGATCTTTAAAAGATATGTCAGTATCATTAAATGACTTTTCAACTTGACAACTTTCCTGATCATTTTTGTTGGTCTGGGTTTTCTTCTTATGAGCTTCATCAAATGTAACATGAATTGATTCTTCTACCACCATGGATTTTTTGTTCAATACTCTGAATGCTTTGCTGGTAGATGAATATCCCAAAAATATTCCTTCATCTGCACGCTCATCAAAAGTCTTTAGATATGTTTTACCATTATTAAGAATAAAACATTTGATGCCAAAAGTATGAAAATAATTGAGTTTAGGTTTTCTCCCTTTCCATAATTCGTACGGGGTCTTATAGTAAGACTTGTGTATCAAGCTTCGATTTTGCGTGTAGCAAGTGGTGTTGATTGCTTCAGCCCAGTATCTTTTAGGTAGCTCGGCTGACGTAATCATCACTCGTGCGGCTTCTTTTAGCGTTCTATTTCTTCTTTCGGCTACACCGTTTTGTTGAGGCGTACGTGCGGCAGATAATTGATGTAGAATTCCTTGAGAATTGCAGTAGGCTTCAATTACTTGATTCACGAACTCTGTTCCACAATCAGTTCGGATTTTTGCAATTTTCAAGTCTTTCTCGTTTTGTAGTAGCTTTAGAAGTTCTGGCAACTTTTGCTCTACTTCATTTTTCTTTTTGAGAAATATCGTCCATGTGTACCTGGAAAAATCATCAACAACAACTAGTATATATTTCTTACCACTTAGACTTGCAGGGTCTACTGGATCGAATAGATCCATGTGTAGTAGACTCAGCGGTCTTGTTGTAGATTCTTGGGCTTTGGATTTGAAAGATGACTTGATTTGCTTTCCTCTTTGGCAAGCATCACATATTTGATCTTTCTTGTAGACTATGTCGGGTAAACCTTCAACGAGTTTGTTTCTTGCTAGCTTGTTGATTGTCTTGAAGTTTAGATGATTCAACTTCTTGTGCCATTCCCAACTTGTTGCGTGTGAGTTGTTTGCTAGTAAACACACTGATTCTTTTGTTGTGTTCCAATCCACAACATACATATTTTTCTTCCTTATTCCTTCGAGCACAACTTCTCCCGAGGAATTATTCTTCACTTGGCATTTATCTTTGAAGAACTCTACTTGATATCCTTTGTCACAAAATTGACTTGTACTCAACAAGTTGAATTTTAGACCTTCAACAAAGGATACATCTTCGATTTTCAGACCATTTTGAAAGAGTAAATACCCAAAATGGTCCCTCAACTATAGCTAAATTCACAAATTGGTCCTCGACTTTCAATTTTAACCAATTAAGTCCTTAACTTTGCAATTTTAACACGATTTGGTTCTCCATCTATTTGAACGTTTGTTGACCGTGATCTCTGAGGATATATCTGTAATTTCACGCCGCTGTCGTGACACAGTCTATCGGCCAGCCACAAGCCACTGCCCAGCCGCCCTCATCTACTGCCATGACACACGCGTACTCTACTGCCTAGCCTTCACCTCTACTGCCATGACACGATCCACCGCCCAAACACCTTCGCATAATTCATCATTGTCGGCGCTACAACCCAATTTGCAATCTTCATCAGGTCCAACGCCACAAACAATCGTGTCTCATCGGAGCACGTGGAGGCCTCCAGGATGACGTTGCAGCTTTTCGGAAACACGTCGTCTTCTTCGCTCCGGTACGAACTCAACTACATTGAATCCAAAGCGAGGATGAAGAAAGGCGACAGGATTTGGCAGATGGCTTTCGGCAGTGGATTCAAATGTAACAGTGCGGTCTAGAAATGCCACCGGAACCTTAAAAAACCGACGATGGACCATGAAATTATATATATATCCTCAAAAATCATAGTCAACAAGCGGTCAAAAAGACGGAGGACCAAATCGTGTTAAAATT
Source organism: Ipomoea nil (assembly GCF_001879475.1). NCBI lineage: Eukaryota > Viridiplantae > Streptophyta > Magnoliopsida > Solanales > Convolvulaceae > Ipomoea > Ipomoea nil. Next base: position 1,606,460 of record NW_017616592.1, on the reverse strand, counting down.
GCAAAGTTAAGGACTTAATTGGTTAAAATTGAAAGTCGAGGACCAATTTGTGAATTTAGCTATAGTCGAGGGACCATTTTGGGTATTTACTCATTTTGAAATATTGTACCAATTCCTTTTGTTATGTCGTATCGTTCATTTCCACCGAATACGACTTTTGGTCCTTCGATATTTTTAAGATTCACAAGACTAGATTTATTTCCAGTCATGTTTCTAGAACATCCACTATCGAAGTACCAAACTTCCTGCAAATAAATTACACATTTTTAGGTACCCAACTTGATTTGGGTCCTTGGGTGTTAGTCATTTTTGGTACCCAAATCCACCTTGTACTCACTGATCTAAGTTTAGGTGATTGGTAACCATTAAACACATTATAATCATATTTAATTTTTGAAAAAAAATTTTGTGCCGGTTTTTGAAAATTTACTCGATTTTTTGGCACGTGGGAGGTAGATTGGTTGAGCCTATGATAGGCATTAAATCTGGACTTAGTCCGTGGTTTAATATTATCAAACCAATCTTGTCTGGAGGGATAAAATCTCCCTGCCTCAATTCTTGGATTCCTTCCCATTTTCCTATGAGGGCTTTGAGCACTAGACTCATTGGTGTATTTCCATTTAGGAACAAACTTTTGCCTTTTTGTATACTGTTTAGGCGAAATATTATTACCTTGAGGCTTCGGCCTAACAGTATTAATTTTGACATTAGTTTGATAACCAATTCCTTGTCTCACTGTGCTTTCTTGACCTTTTACAAATTTTACTACTTGGACTTTATTATTTAAAGTAGTAGTAGAATTGGCCAAGTTTTTGGAGGCTTGAGAACACGATGGATCGTAACCGAGTCCGGTTTTATCATTTGAGGGTTTTTGCATATTTACCATTTTGTCCATTATTTTGGATGAATGTGTAAATGTTGCTATAACCTCTCTAAGGTTGTGTTCTCTCACTTCCCTTGATTTACACTCTTCTTGAAGTCGAATATTTTCGGCTTTCAAGTCTCTCACTTCAAGTAGAGCATTTTGCAATTTTTCATTTATTTGATCTTTTTCAAGAATCAAAAGACAATTGCGCTCTTTGAGTTGAGAGTGAGTGTCCATTACGGGTTGACATTCTTCCATTAAGTGAAAGAAGGACTCTCTAGAAAATGAAGAATTGACAGAATCATAAGAGTTAGATGTTACCTCATTTTCTTCACTTCCATTTTCCATAAGACACATGTCCTCGTAGGGTGAATTGTTGGAGATGCTCATGCAAAACATTGCATTGTCATCCTTTGAGGTGTCACTTTCATCACTTGAAGATTCTTTTGACTCACTTATCTCAAGTGGGTCACTAATAAGTGCTTTTCTTCTCTCCTTTGAGAATCTTTTATCTTTGGGTTTGAATTCTTCCTATTGAGAGTTAGAGACATTTGTATATTGACTTTTACTTACCTTGGGGTGTGGACAACTTGCTGCAAAGTGTCCAGGCTTTCTACAGTTGTAGCATAAATTCGAATCTTCCTCAACAATTTCTTTCTTCGAATTCTTTGTTGCATTCCACGATTTCCCTTGTGGATTTTTCTTGTAGTTGCTTCTCTTCATGAATTTCCTAAATTTCTTGACAAAGAGAGAAAATTGATCATTAGGCAATAATTCAACATTTTGTACTGACCTTGAGGTTGATGGTTTCTCGGATATAAGTGCGTTGTTCTTTTCTTCATGATCTTCCTCTAATCTTGATTTCATCTCAAATTCATAAGCTTTTAGATCACTAAAGAACTTATCGGTCGATAGGGTTTTTAGATCCCTATGATCTCTCATGGCCGTGACCTTCATGTCCCATGTAGATGGTAGACCACGTAGAATTTTGAGTGAAATTTCTTTTTGATTAATATCTTTTCCAATATCATTAATCTCTCCTAAGATTTTGGCAAATCTTGTTTCCATGTCGGTAATATTCTCGCCGTTTAGCATTTTGAAATCCTCGAATTTCTTTAATGCTATGGTGAGCTTATTATCTTTTTCTTGCTCGTCTCCTTCACCAATTTGAATGAGCGTTTCCCAAACTTCCCTCGCGGATTGACACTTTCGAACTTTTGGAAATATCGTGTCATCGATTGATTTGAACAGAATATCCTTGGCAATATTGTCCAAGTTATTTCTTGTTCTATCTTCACGAGACCATTCCTCTTTTGGTTTTGGAATGTATTGTGGAGTGTCACTTGTTTGTATGGATGAGGTGTTGACTTGCAAAATCTCAATAGGACCACTCGTAACCACTTCCCACATTTCATCATGTAATGCGGATAAATGTACCTGCATGCGAATTTTCCAATCATCAAATTTTTCTAAGGAAAATACTAAATTTTGGGCAAGAGCCATATCTCTTTTCATCATCTTGATTTTTCGAGATCTGTCTAGCAGTCAGAATTGACTCAAATAGACAACCGCTCTGATACCAATTGTTGGTCCCGATAGGGTGGTGAAAGTCTAGAAGGGGGGGGGGGTGAATAGACTTTCAAGCTTTTTCAAAATAAATAACTCTTTGGTAATTTCAACTCTAAATAACAAGTAAATAGAGTAAATTTAAACTGCACAGCGGAATAGGTAGTATGTAAAGAGTTATGCTCAATCAATAATTTAAATGTGCATGTAAGATGAGTACAGATGATATGTAAAGTGACAGAGATATCTTGAATATATAAAGGAGATGGTGCACTCAATATATAATAACAATATTCAAGATTGTAAATAAATATCATATCACGTCGACCGTGTAACGAATGTTACATGCAACACGTCAAACTTGCTTAGAATAATTCAATATTTAAGCTCGAGAAGTTTGAGTCTCATGCATACGTGAAAACACACTAAACCCGAAAGATTAAGATTAACTGTAAATAGTAAACGGTTTAGTCGGATAAGATAGATAGATAGAGCAAATTATGTAAGTGCAGTATGTAAATGAGAGAGGCAATTTATAGTGGTTCGGAAGTGGCGTAATCCTCCTAGTCCACTTTTCTCCTTTCGCGTCTAGGAGAAATTCAATATTTTCCACACACAGTTACAATAGTGAATAAGCGCTACACAAGCACTTCTTCCGGATGTTTTGCACACAGCTACACCCAACTCCGAGTGTCTCGCACACAGCTACACTCAACTCCGAGTATTTCGCACACAGCTATACTCAACGCCAACTAAGTGTCTTGCACACAGCTACACTTAGCAACTACGAGTGTTTTGCACACAGCTACACTCAGTAACTACGAGTGTTTTGCACACAGCTACACTCACTAGAGTATTTTGCACACAGCTATACTCTTCTTACAATTACAAATACAAAGGTAATTGTATCTCTCTCCAACTAGATTTGAGACTATTCAGACTAAGTCTCTAAGAATATTTGAGCACTTGCTCTTTTTGAATTTTGCACTTCTCTTTTGTTCACGTCTATCTTGTTATCTGCTCTCCTATGTCTTCAAGTCTTCATGGCTTTTTATAGGCAATCAAATATATCGGTTGGAGTGGGATAATTTGATATTTGAAATTTGAATCTTCATAGCCTGATATTGTTGACAATAGTAGGTCTTCAATTTTGATTTGATTGTCAACTTGCCTGACAAAATAATATCTTATCTCCAATTGATTTTCTAGTTGTTTAAGATATTATTTTGTTGTCATATTGAATATCCAACGTATCTTTGAAATAAATTCATCTGATAGAATTTATTTCTAGGATAAGTTTTTATATTCATTTCTTCATAAGTATTTTTCAGTTCTGATCAAATGTCTTTCAGGCAATTTTGGATTCTTGTGGCATGTGGGTAGACTTAGAATAAATTCCTTCGAATTTATCTAATTTCTGATCATCTTGCTTCTTTGCCACATTGTGCTCCTTTGACTTGAACATCGTGCTCCTTTTCAGACATTGTGCTCCTTAGCACACATCGTGCTCCTTGGCACACATCGTGCTTGTCCGCATTGTGCTCCTAAACTTGACTTGTAAAAATAAGTCTTTGGGGGGGAATCGATCTCAAGTGTGATCATTTTGAGTAAGGATTTCTACCATTTCGCCGTTAGGCTCATCCGATCATTCTTTGCAACGCCATTCCTTTATGCTTCTTTCTCGGATGAATACTTGTAGGACCAAAATTAATTTCTCAAATTAATTTTGTTCTTCCTATGGTAGATTCCTTTTGACTCGATATTATGATTTATGATGCTTGTACTAAAAGACCTAAAAACTAAGGGGATCTAAAGTACATTTGGCTCATCAAAACTTACAAAAATATTCCTATCAGTCCTCGTGGTGGCCATGATGTGATTATGGAGTTGTAATTGGGCTTCAGGCTCATGTGATCTGGGTTTCAGGCTCATGTGTTGGGTGGCTTCAGGCCCTGAAATGAACAGTACCCTCGTGTACTATGAATAGGTGGATATGTTGGAGATTGTCGAAGTGGGGACAACGGTCCTCGGAGGCATAAGGTTGGACTTGGGAGTACAGGGGTCCTAGAGGTAAAGGTTGGAACTAGTTATAACGTTGGGGGTAGCCATAAGGTTGTGATGAACAATTTTTAATGTCCTCGCAAGTGCACGAGTCACGGTAGTAATAACGTGCAAAGGCAAGAGTCGATCCCACAGGGAATTGTACGATGCAATTTAATGACTTGAAATTAAATTAACTAATTAAAGATTTGAAGGTTCAAAGCTAATTAATAATCAAATGCAAAGTAATTAAAATCATGAAGCTAAAAACAAATGAATAATTGAATCAAAACGTAAGAAGGTGAACAAGTAAATTATCAGGAAGCAAAAAATCAATTAATTAATTAACAAGGGTGCATAATGATAATTAACATTATGAGACTTTCATGAAAATTATCCTATTCCTAAAAAGATTATTTAGCAAATCATAAAGAAAACACCAGCAAATAGCTTACACAACATTGCTTTTCCCAAAGAATAATTATAATATAATTTTGACAATATTAAATAATGAAGAAAAGGGGACAAAGAGAATTGCCGTAATTAATTGTATTGCTGCAGAGAATTTGAATTGCTTAATTTGCCAAAGGATAACTCGCTATTGAATTGTCGAACACCAGAGACGGACTGCATAGCCGGAAATTGCCGCCCAAATTGTTTCCCCAACGCCGGACACTACGGCTACAAAATTCGTTACCGTCGACCACCGGGAAAATCACCTCCGACCGGAATTGGTCCGGAGTGAAAATTGATGTCCTTGATTCTCAAGTTTTCTTCTATTTATAATGCCTAAATCCAACAGCTTCCGCTTGAGCTCCCGCTGATCAACCGGATCGCCAGAAGAATCCATCTGCGGAATACTGGTTCTGGTTTGCTGCGCCTTCCTCGTTCCTCAGCAATTGACTGAAAGAATTAAAAAGATTGTTCATTTGATGGCCCTAAAATAACCGGCTAACAACAAAGTCAGCCACAGACCGCCAGTACTGATCTAATCCTCCACGAAACGCCCCCCTTCAATTCCCCCCCGGGCGGCTCCTTGAAGACTCCAAACTATTTATATAATAATAATAATAATAATAATAATAATAATAATAATAATAATAATAATAATAATAACCTTATTAACTTGAGATTAAGAAATTGTTGTTGCGATAGAACTCAAATAATAAACAAATTTAATAAAAACAGTCCTAAAAATGAATAATACTAACAAAGATATTTATAACAATAATAATAGAAATATATATAAAATTAGTTAACTATTGCAAATTAACTATAAAAAGATTATTTAAAATAACAATAAAAATAATTTTTATCAGGTTGGAACCGGGCATAAGGATGGAATATGGATCATGGTATTTGTAACATGTGACATGTAGTGTCACGGTGGCACGGGTTGCCAATGTGTGATTATCTATCCTTTTTTGTTGAGCATGTCGAGTGGTATTCTACTTTGTGATCAGTAGAATACACCTCGAGTTGTACTTGATATTGTTGTGTCGTTGTCTTTGCCGTGATGTTTTCTACTTTGAGATCAGTAGATTATATCTTGAGCGGTGTTGAGTTGTCCTATTGTCGTTCTTATCTTGATGATGTTTGGGATGTCGATTCTCGTTGTCTTTGTTGAGAGTGAAATAGAGTCTTTGCAGTTGACTTCTCTCTTTACAATTTTGAACTGATATATACTGTATTCCATTTCGAAAATGATTTTGTATTAAACTATCTACTTATGCTACTGAACGCGTATTGATGGGTTACCAGCAATATTCAATGAACGGGCGTCGTCCCCTTTCTTTATGTGTTTTACAGGTCCTAAGTAGATGGCGAGAGCGTTAGTCATGGATAGTTTAGACTCCCTAAATAGTTTAGATTGTGTTTTGGGCCTGTGTGCCTCTGATGTTGAACATATTAGATTGATGTTGGTTTTTGCATGTGCGTTCACATTGGTGTGAACATGGCATAACACTCCTTGATTTTCTCGGTTTATGTTTAGACTTCCGCTGTGATTATGTGTATGTTATGTTGGTTAGTTTGCCTTGCATATTTAAGCTTTAAATTGGCATGAAAATCGGGGGTGTTACACTCTCTCAGGGAGAGATGGTGCACATACCCTTCTACGGTTCTGTCTAACGGTGGCTCAAGGGTAAAGACATCTAAGTTTGGCTCAAGGGTAAAGGCATCTAAGTTTGGCTCAAGGGTAAAGGCATCTAAGTTTGTCTTTTCCTCCCTTTGGGTGTGCTTCTCCCAAGCTTTTTCTAAAATTTCTATCCTTATTCCTTCCTCACTCTCTATGTATGCATTTTTGGTTCCATCAATCTTATTAAGAGTTCTACTTCCCACAACGTGGATGTCTTTGTCAAAAGTGACAAAATAAGACAATCCTAGATCACTTCAATCATCACCATCCACCATTTCCTGGTTACTAACAGGAGTAAGCTCCTCACATGATTCAAGAGTGGGATTATCTGGAGATTGAACATAAGAATTTTGGAAGGTAGATGCATAGGGGGGATTAAGAGAGTTACCATCCGAAGAAGCATTTATATCATAGGTCGGCTCTTCGTCCTCCCAGGCTATTTCAATCTCTTCATCACTCGAGCTCTCCCCTTCATTATCTATCTGACTTCCTGATTCGTAGATCTGGACTTATTCAATTCAAGCACCGGGGTTGAATTTAACATGGGATCATCCTCGACCCTCATTAGTTCTGGGGGCGTATCAACGCCCCTTACGGTATTAGCTTGGGCCTCTGTCTCCCTTTGCTTGGTGAGCTCATCTATCAAGAGGCTAAGAGTTTCCCCCATCTTCTTAAATGAGTTCAAAGTTTCCTCCATCGCCCCTCTTGTCACTTCCCCGATCGTATTTTCTTCGGTGGAATGTATGTCGAGGGTGTAAGATGGCGAAGGGAATGCTTGGGTTAGATAGGGAGTATAAGATTGGAAGGTATTTTGGCCTCTGTGTGAGAAGTAATTATCATTTTGATCATAATTGTTGGAAGGATAGGTTTGAAAATGGTAAGTTTCATAAGAATCGTTACTTATATCTCCCCGATATGTATTGGAATAGCCTTCTTGATCTTGATATCTCTTCTCATAATCATCTCGGTCATCCCTTGGTGGCAGGTAATGACTAGAATAATCATGAGTGGTTCCTCTTTGTAGTGGTTGGGCCCAATTGCGTGAATGCTCTGAATCAAAATCATAGGATGGCTCTTGGTAGCTTTTCGGGGGTTCATTGTTTGTGTATTTTTGCTGAGGTGGTGGTATATAATGTTGGTTGTAGGAGTAAGCATTTTTAGAATTTAGTTCTTTGGGTTGTGGTGGAATGAAATTTTGAGTGAGAGGATATGGTCGGACAAGGATAGGTTCCTCATACCAATCGAAAGATGGAGAAAACATCTTTCAGAAATCACTTATCAAGCACAAGAGGAAAAACAAAGTCTTTGCAACTAGAGTTGCTTGTGAGTAAATAAGATATGCAACAGTTTATGCTCACTTATAAATCAAGTAACCACACAAAGATAAGAATAAAAACAAGAAAAACAACAAAAACAAGATGGGTTCACAAGGTAAAACGAATGAATACAAATGGATAACAAGTAACTAAAACGGGCAACCTAGAAGATCGTATCAACACACTCCTAGATTGTCATAGTAAACACACTCTACTTAGCACCTATTGCCAACCCCGGCAACGACGATATTTTGACTGACACGCTTTTCGTTTACAGTTTTCTTTTAGGAAGCGTGGTCAAAATATTAGATGTGATGGTCATGTAAGGATTTAAGGTATACTAGTGATAAAACGGGGTGAGTGAGAACCACCCCGAGTGTCGTACTCAAGGATGGCAATGCGGAGTAAATAGAGTGCAAGACAATCAAGTGTCACAGTGCATTAACGAGAGATAAACTAGGTGCAAGGGGCGCAAGTTAGAGCATGTGTTCAAGAGAGTGTAAGGGAAAAACATGACAAGGGAAACAAAGGAAAGGAATAAAAGAAACTAGAAAATAGAAGGCGTAGTGGATTGGGATTCCCATTCCTTTGTGCGGGTGAGGTGAATCCGGACACGCCGTGAGGAGGGGTGTGAATGGGAAGTAATTCCCATTCCGTCCCTCTTCTTGTGCGTAGTCCCGGCGTGTCCGATCCTTGTTCGCGTGCTTGCCTCGGCTTTGCTTATTTCCGCCTTTTCAACACATTTTCTGTCCATAAACACCTAAAAATAGATAAAATGTAATCGGGAAGGCATTTCTGTGCTAAGTTGTACTTTTAGGGTATTTTGCTCTAAAAACACGACTTCTAAATCAAAATTAGTGCACAACTCCTTAGAAAAACTACTAGAAACTTCGTATATTTTGAGAGTTATAACTAGTGCACAACTCCTTAGAAAAACTACTAGAAACTTCGTATATTTTGAGAGTTATCACTTATCATAACCTTGACGGCCATTGGACATGTCCGGGAAGTTGTGTACCCCGATTAGGTAGCAAACGTTGTTCTCATCCCTAAGCCACCGACTTGGCAGATGTATATTGATTACACCGACTTGAACAAAGCTTGCCCCCTGGACCCGTACCCCTTACCGAGCATCCATCAGATGGTGGACGAGACAGTTGGTGCAGAACTGATGAGTTTCATGGATGCCTTCAAAGGTTATCACCAGATCATGATGGCCAAGAGGACGAGAGTAAGACTTCCTTCATCATCCCGGATGGATTGTATTGCTACACGGTTATGCCTTTTGGTCTCCTAAACGTAGGAGCTATGTACCAGAGGATGATCAACATGCTCTTTGAGGGTTTGCTATGGAAAACAATGGAAGCATACATTGATGACATGTTGGTAAAGAGCAGGCACCGAGCAAATCACGTTCTGGATCTCCGAGCGTGTTTAGAGATCATGCGCTGGTACCGGATGAGGCTAAACCCAGCCAAATGCACCTTTTCCATCCAAATTGGGAAATTTCTAGGGTTCATGATGACCAAGAGGGGGATAGAGCCAAACCCGGTTAAAATAAAAGCCATCCTGGATATGCGGCCGCCCACCACAATCCGAGAAGTATAACAATTGACCGGACGATTAGCTGCACTAAGCCGATTCTTGTCCAAGCTGGCCGAGTAAGCCCTTTCGTTCTTTCGAACGCTTAAGAAGGCGACCGCTTTCACTTGGGACGAAGAGTGCCGAGCAGTTTTTGATAATTTGAAGGAATACCTCCAATCGTCCATCGTGCTATCCAAGCTGGAGTAGGGAGAAGACTTAGAAGTATATTTAGCAGCGTCGGATTGGGTCGTGCATGCTATGTTTTGCCAAGCAGATCATCAAGGCATTGAAAGGCCAGTCTACTATGTTAGCCATGCTCTGCCGGATACCCGGATTCCCCGCTAGAAAATGTGGTTTTTTCCCTCTACATAGCAGCAAAAAAACTCACACCATACTTTCAAGGCCGAACAATCTGAGTGTTGACCGTTCAACCTATTGAATCCGTCCTTCGTACCTCCAGCTCCTCAGGCCAGTTGATAAAGTAGGCAATGATACTCACCGTGTTCGCATTCGATTATAAACCACGCCCGACGATCAAATACCAAGCCTTAGTTGACTTTGTGACGGAATACACGGCCAGAGATGCCGAGCCAATCAATCGACGCATTCCTAAAGAACCATGGTGGGAAGTTGCTATGGATGGCTCTGGAAGTAAGAGGGGATTCGGTGGGGGAATAGTCATCATAAGCCCGAAAGGGTTCAAATTGTACTATGCATTAGTCTTCCAGTTCTCACTGACTAACAATGAGGCAGAATATGAGGCGTTTATTGCCGGTATGCAGCATGTCAAGGACCTCGGAGCTTGTTGTGTCAAAATCCGAACAGACTCGGCTCTGGTGGTCGGCCAAGTGTTAGGAAACTTCGAGGCAAAAGGATTTCGGTTGATTCAATACCGAGACCAAACACATGCAAAATTGGCAACCTTTCAGGCCCATATAGTGGAGCATGTTCCAAGATCGGAAAACGCTGATGTGGATATTTTATCAAAATTAGTACAAGAAGCCCCCGAGCACATATCAAAAATAGCTCAGATTATGGAGGTCCCGAACGCCAGCATTGATATGCTGCCAATCGCGCTAGTGGAGGATGAAAATTGGATAACATATCAGATGAAGTAATTACAGACTGAGATGCTACCCGAAGATGAAAAAAGGGCACGTAAAGCTAAACCCCGAGCCCCCCGAGATTCCAGATCGTAGACGGTCGCATATACCGCCGATCGTATGGATGCCTGTTGATGAGATGCTTAACCGACTTTGAAGCTGATCTGGTCATGACCGAGCTACATTCCGGCCTTTGCTCGACTCATCAAGGAGGGAGATCCCTTGCCCGGAGGATAATGCTGATCGGCTATTATTGGCCTTCTATACAATTGGATCGTGAAAAGCTTGCAAAGTCATGTGAATCATGCCAAGTATTTGCTAAGACTCCTAGAAGATTGGCCACATTTTATCAACACGTTAGTACGGTCATCCCCTTTGCTCGATGGGGTTTAGATATAATAAGGCCTTTCCTCGAGGTATCCGCGCGAAGAAAGTTCATCATTGTGGCGATTGATTACTTTTCAAAATGGATTGAGCCGGGCCATTAGCTACCATCACATCCCAGCAATGTGCATGGTTCTTATGGGGAAACATCATATCCCGTTTTGGAGTGCCCGCTCAGCTGGCCACCGATAATGGAGGGCAATTTGAGGGTTAGTATTTTCAAAATGTGTACCAAGTCAGTCGAGGCATATGTGGCCTATCCCCAGGGAAACGACCAAGTTGAAAATGTCAACCAGATAATCCTGGAGGGATTAAAGAAGAAAATGTTTTATACCGGGTGCAGCTAGGCTGATGAGTTACCATACATCTTGTGGGCTTATAGAACGACCCCCTAGGAAGCAACTAAAGAAACCCCGTTCGCCCTCGTGTATGAAGCAGGAGCCCGGTTGTTTATTGAAGCATGGGTCCAAGACCTTGAGGGAAAAGAATTTTGACGGCGACGAGAATGAGAACTTAGTGGTACTGGACCTTAATTGCTTGGAGGAAAGAAGGGAATTGGCTGCTCGAAGGATCGTTAAATACAAGAAAAAGGTCAAGGCTTACCACGAATTTATATTCGGATATACCAAAATTTAAAATATCCGAACCGATAAATATTTGGGTTCACCCAAAATTTAAAATTCGGTTCGGATTTCGGATGTTGGTTCGAATAATCCGAATTACGCCCACCCCTAGACCCTGCATATTCGGCCCGGTTTCTTGTCGTCGTTTCGTCAAAGTGGCCTCCCTAGGTAGTGGTGGTGGTGGTGTGAAATTAGAAAATGACTTCTCAAAAAAAAAGGGAAGTATGTATGAACAGATACTACTGTTAGTGTTTTTATGTTCAAAAACCCCATATTATAATTGGCAATATTATTATGGCATACTAAGATAGGTTTAGAGTCTGTCCGGTTGGGTCTACAGTTTACTGATCAAGCAGAAGCAACGACAGAAGAACTGACACTGGAGATCTGATTTAGGGAAGCTGTTTCCTTAAGAGTCTTACGCGGTATTATCAGCTCAGTATGGAAAGACGATCAGCGTATCTTCAAAGAAGGTAATGGACCTAATCTGCTGAGATTACATTCCTCTTTTATAGTCCTACCTTCTAAAATCAAAGATCTTTTATGGAGAGTGTTTATAGAATGATCTATAAGTACCAGTTCTTAAAGGGAACTAGGGTTACGCCAAATAAGAAGAAGAAACACTCCATATCAGCTTGATGAGTCTAGATCTTTGATGGTTATGCACCTTCTCAATACAACTTGTTCATGGTGATTAAGATGATGAACTTGAGAAGAGTTACTGCTGCTTAAACGAAAGGACACTAAGATCACACTGTTGTGGAACAACCTTATAGAGCGTCACTGAAGTGGACTGCATCAGAGCTGGCTCTCCAAGTGAAGGGATTTCATTGGACTTCTGTATGCATGGCTCTCCATCTTCAACAATCCACTAAACCTGTGTAGACTGGGTATGTACCTTGTGTGGGGCACTTGGGTAAGATTATTGTATATCTACCTTTGTACATTGGATTATGACTTAGTGGATTGGACGCCTATGTGATCGTCCCCCAGACGTAAATACACACCGTATCGAACTGGGTAAACATTGTGAGTGTTCGTTCTGTGTGTTTGTTTATATTTCTCTGATGTTCTCTTCATGATCTATCATTACTAAGTAGGTGCTTAACTGAATCTATCAGTATTCTAAGTCAGCAAACTATTTCTGATAATTTTCGTAAAATGAGAAAATGCAAAATTACATGTGATATAAGAGCTTTTAAGTCTACATAGTGACTTGATCCGAAGGGCTATCTTATTTTTGCATTCTCTCTGTTTTTGTGGAAGTCTGTCTGTGTGTTCGTTGGCTGGTTGTTGGTTTCAGGATGGACGTAAGTATGAAACCACCAGAACTAGATGGTCACAACTACTCTTTCTGGAAGGCTCGTATGGAGATATATCTTCAAGCACAAGGAACCAGGGTTTATCGCACCATCCTAACTGGGTGGAGTCGACCTACTACTCCGAATGCACAAGGAGTTGCTGAAGAAAAACCCATAGAGACTTGGACAGAAGATGAAATGAATGCCTCTGATCTGAACAACAAAGCACTAAACTCAATTGTTGGATCGCTACATGAATCTGTTTTTACGCTTGTTACAGGGGTAAAAGAGGCTAAACAGGTATGGGAGATTCTTGAAACCAGATATGAAGGAACCAGTGATGTCAAACCGTCAAAGTTGCAAATGGTTCTATCAGAATTCGAAGCTCTCAGAATGACTAAAGACGAAACCATTTCTACCTTCCACAGTAGGGTTCAGAATTTGATGAACCGAGCCTCAATTCTTGGGGAACCATTCACTGATGAGAGAGTGGTCAAAAAGATTCTCAGATCCCTACCTAAACGTTTTCGAATGAAAGTAACGGCTATTCAGGAACACACAGGTTGGGAAAAGAAGACTGTCGGAGAACTCATGGGAAGCTTGCACACGTATGAACTGGAAGTTCTTGCTGATGATGATGTTGGAAGCAACAAGAAAGGAAAGTCTGTAGCCTTTGTGGCTGAAGCTGATCGAGAATCTGACACAGACGACATAGATGATGAAACCCTAGCTCTCCTAACCAAAAACTTCAAGAAAATCTTAAAAGGGTTCAACAGAAAGGGTCAAGGTCAGTCTACAAGAACACAATACAAAGGCAACAACCCTTCATATCAAAAGGTTGAAACAGCACCATTCTCATAGAATAATCAATCTCAGACTGGGCGATCGAGACAAAACAGAAATAGTACTACAGACACAGGAAAACCCCTCAATCGGTCAGTGCAGTGTAGGGAATGTGAAGGATACGGTCACATACAGGCTGAATGTGCAACATATCTTAAAAGGAAAAAGGCTATGTCTGTAGCTACTCTTAGTGATGAGGAGGAGGAAAATTCAAATGATCAATCAGATGATAATGTAGGAAACTTTGTAGCGTTCTTCACTGCCACAAACATTCAATCAGACGGAGATCAATCAGATGGAGAATCATACATATCAACAGATGATTTTGAAGAAAGACATATTCAACTTGAGGCAGAATTTGCAAAACTTGTCGCTAGCTGGGAACAACTTGTGAAAGTAAATAAGAATCTGAATGACGATCTAAAGCAAAAAGATGATCTTATAAAGAAACTGAATGCTGAATTGGTCATAAAAGAAGATCTCATCACTCAGATACGGTCCAGAGAAGGAAAATTAATCAAGGAGTTGGAGAGCTTGAAGAAAAATATACAGATGATGGACACCACATCTACCTTAGATAAAATTCTAGACTCTGGCAGAAACCCTAATAATAAAAAGGGTCTGGGATTTGAGCAAGGAGAATCTTCGAACAACGCACCAAAGTTCATCAAAGAGGGAATGTCTAAGACCACAGCATATCACATGTATGAACAAGGACAGTCATCTCAGTCAGTACAAATCAAGGAAGGGAGATACGGTACGAACACTGACCAGGACAAATCAACTTATAAATCTCATTATTCGAGATTCAAAAATAAGATTGTCAAAGTTAAATATTATACTCCCATTTGTCACTACTGTCACACAAAAGGTCATACTCGTCCCGAATGCTATTTTTTCTACAGAGATCAAAGGAAGGAAAAATATCAGAATAAGACTATTACACCATTCACTAGACAGGTTTGGGTCAGAAAGTCAGAAGTTATCTGTTATCCCACCATTGTTCTAACTGCATCTACAACTGATACTAGATGGTATTTCGACAGTGGTTGTTCCAGACATATGACAGGAAACATTAAATGTCTGATGGCTGTTCAACCTAGCAGTGGAGCTGTAACTTTTGGAGATGGACAAAAGGGTAAAATCGTTGGGAAAGGAGTCCTAAATGTTCCAGGTTTACCTCAGTTAGAAGAAGTCTTGCTAGTCAGTGGATTAAAAGCGAATCTTATTAGCATCAGTCAGTTATGTGATCAAAATTGGAATGTATGCTTCGATCGTAACTGTTGCAGAGTGAGTGACAAAGCAAATCAACTTGTCATGGAAGGAACTCGGTCTTCAGACAACTGTTATGTTTTGACAAATGAAACTGCTTGTCACCTATCCAAATCTGATGAATCAAAACTCTGGCATAGACGACTGGGTCACATAAATTTCAGAGATATGGATAAGTTGATAAAACTTGAAGCAGTAAAAGGTGTACCGAAGATCAGAGTTGATCCAGAGAAAATTTGTGGCGCATGTGCTATTGGGAAACAAATCAGAACTCCACACAAAGCAGTAAGAGGTATCATCACTGAGAAATGTCTAGATCTTGTCCATATAGATCTCATGGGGCCAACACAGACTGAAAGCATTGGAGGAAAGAAATATATATTTGTGTGTGTAGACGATTTCTCTCGATACAGCTGGGTTTACTTTCTGAGAGAAAAGACAGAAGCCTTCAAGGCCTTCAAGACTCTGTGCATAAGAGTTCAGAAGGAAAAAGATGAGTCTATTATAAAAGTTCAGAGATTGAGGAGTGATCATGGAAAGGAATTTGAGAACTCACTATATTCAGACTTCTGCTCTGAGCATGGTATCTCACATGAGTTCTCAGCTCCTAGAACTGCTCAACAGAATGGAGTGGTGGAAAGAAAGAACCGAACGCTACAGGAAATGGCTAGAGTTATGCTACATGCCTCACATATGCCACAACGTTTCTGGGCTGAAGCAGTACACACAGCATGTCATACTATAAATAGGGTCTACCTTAGACCAGGGACGACGAAAACTCCATATGAGATCTGGAAGGGAAAGAAGCCAAATCTGAAATACTTTCATGTGTTTGGGACAAAGTGCTATGTGCTGGCTGACAGAGAACAAAGAGGGAAGTTTGAACCCAAAAGTGATGAAAGCATCTTTCTTGGATACTCTCCGAACAGTCGTGCCTACAGAGTCTACAACAAGAGGACTCAGTCTGTGATGGAGTCAGTAAACGTGGTTGTCGATGACAATCCAGAAGAACCAGTGGACTCAACAGTGATAGAGTCACCTCTACGTGATTCAGATGCAAGTAATAACAACAGTCAGCTCAAACCACAAGATTCATCAGATGAAGATCAAGAGAGTTCGGAACAAGAGATAGATCTCATGAATGATGTTGGTAAAGACAAACCCACCAGAACTCAGAAAAACCATCCATCAGATAACATTATTGGAGATCTGTCAGATGGAATGAAAACCAGAAGCAGAATAAGAAATAATCTGACAGAAATATCTGGGTCTTACTGCTATACCTCAAAGATAGAACCAAAAAATGTCAAAGAAGCTCTACAGGGTGATCTGTGGATCAATGCAATGCAGGAGGAGCTACATCAGTTTGAGCGGAATCATGTCTGGAATCTTGTACCAAGACCTGATGGTGTCAACGTAATAGGAACGAAGTGGATCTTTAAAAATAAAACTGATGAAGCAGGGAATATATCCAGAAACAAAGCTCGGTTGGTGGCTCAAGGTTATACACAAATTGAAGGGGTTGACTATGACGAGACATTTGCTCCTTTAGCTAGACTTGAGTCAATTAGAATCTTGCTGGCTGTCGCTTGCATTTTGGGATTTACATTATATCAGATGGATGTCAAGACAACGTTTCTGAATGGGTATCTCCATGAAGATATCTATGTGGCTCAACCTAAAGGTTTTGAAGATCCAGAACGTCCTTCGTATGTCTATAAGCTTCAAAAAGCTCTCTATGGCCTTAAACAAGCTCCACGGGCCTGGTATGAACGTCTGACACAGTATTTGCTCCAGCACGGATATAAACGCGGAAGTGTTGACAAAACACTGTTTGTCAAATCGACTGGAAGTCATGTAACCATAGCTCAAATCTATGTTGATGACATTGTGTTTGGATCGACCTTGCAGAAATACACTGATGAATTAGTACAAGTCATGGAGGAAGAGTTTGAAATGTCCATGGTTGGTCAACTGACATATTTCCTAGGTCTACAAGTCAAGCAAAGTTCTGAAGGATACTTTATTTCACAAGAAAAGTATGCTAAGAATCTTGTCAAAAAATTTGATCTGGAATCATGTAAACCATCCAGAACACCGATCTCCACTTCTACAAAAGTATCGAAAGATGAAACTGGTATATCAGTGGATAACACAGTCTATCGTAGCTTGATAGGCAGTCTGTTTTATCTAACAGCCAGTCGACCAGACATAATGTTCAGTGTTGGAATCTGTGCAAGGTATCAATCTGACCCAAAGGAGTCACATCTGATAGCGGCAAAACGCATTCTGAAATACGTGAAAGGAACGATACAGTATGGACTCTGGTATTCCAAGGATAGTGAACTGAATCTGGTTGCAAATTGTGATGCTGATTGGGCAGGGAATATTGATGATCGGAAAAGTACTTCTGGAGGATGCTTCTTTGTTGGGAAGAACTTAGTATCATGGTTAAGTAAGAAACAGAACTCTATCTCACTAAGCACTGCAGAGGCAGAATACATAGCCGCAGGTGGTTGCTGTACTCAGTTGGTTTGGATGAAACAGATGTTTCTGGATTATGGTCTTACACAAGGAACAATGACACTCTTTTGTGACAATGCCGGTGCTATTAACATCTCCAAGAATCCTGTTCAACATTCCAAAACGAAGCATATTGACATCAGGCATCACTACATCAGAGACCTGGTTGAATCCAAGGAAATTGAGTTGGAATACATTCAGACTGACAAACAACTGGCGGACATTCTGACTAAGCCACTGGATGCTAATCGTTTTGAAATTCTCAGATCTGCTCTGGGAATTTGCAGAATTAACTGACTAAAGCAGTAGGTCCGTCAGAGAGGAGTTGGTTTCCTTAAAGACTCCTCTCTTTTTATGTTAAGAAGATCATCTCAGTTTATTCTTCTCAAAAGATATCTGAAAAGATCTCTATGCTTTTTGAATTTCAAATTCCCTTGGGTTCCGTTTCCTTCCTAAAAAGGAGCTGTACCGTTGTGTCCATCAATCACTTCTGCATGATATTTTGACTTGCCGCATTAATTAGGGTTCATCACCCTTAAGACTATATGATACCGGGTCAAGAAGAAAGAAATCACCTCAGCTTTCATCTCTCCACTTCCCGTGCTTAACTGCTCTCGGTGTTCTATTCTTCTCCTCGCACTTAATCTTAAATGGCGAACCCCGTAAGAAACATCATCATTAAGCTTGGAAGCAAGGTACATCCTCCGGTGGCAGCCCTCAAACACATTCAGACGCTTCTACAGTTGGCTATGAAGAAGAAGCTCAAGCTTGATCCTCTGCTTCGCGACGAGATTCTGGTGACTGTTATGACCAACTATCCGGAGTTTTATGCTGAATGGTCGGCAAATGATGTAACTGAACTTCTTGTATTGGTCGCCGAAGCCAGTGATGGCGTCTCTCCAGTGTTTATTCCAGAACCCTTCGATGGAAATCGGGCCGGGGCATTCCTTCAATTTTTTGCTCAACGTGCCCTACAATCTGTTGAAGAAGCTCGACGTCGAGAGGAGTCCCAAGCTCTGTATCTTGAAGCTGCTCAGAGAGAAGCAACACACAAACAGGAGATTCTTCGACAACGGGTAAATGACTCTGAAACTCCTATTGAAATTTCTCCAGATAGACCTGTTGATTCTTCTATTCCATCGACTGTGTCTGTTTTGCCTGAAAATCAATCTGCTTTGGGTTCCGAGAAGTCCCCTGTGAATGTTGATCTTCTATCTTTGCCTGTGACTAATTTTGCTGGTGAAAAATCTGATGCGTTGCGTGTGTCTGATGAGAAAACAAAGTCTTCTGATGAGCCAAATCCACTGAGTCTGGTTGTTTATGCTTCTGAGAATATTGCTCTGCCTCCGTCTGAAACTGTTAATGTCTCTAAAGAGTCTTGTCCTGCTGTTGATCCTCCTGCCTTACGTACAACTGTTAAACCTGTTGATTTATCAAGTCCCCACAAGTCTGAGAAAACAAGTGGAGTTCCTGTTTACACTGCAACATCTTTAGGAGAAAGCCTGGAAGATGTGCGACATTTTGCTGGGTTAACATCTGCTTCGATGCCTCAACCTTATCGAGTGATACACCCTTCCGAATCCTCCAGTGAAGATGATAAGATACTGGCTGAGGTGTATGGATCCCAAGCACCTTCTTCTGCTGCCCCTACTGTTGAGGGAACTGCTCATCCTGATTCCACGAATTTTAGAATTCGAGAGATATCAAATATTGTTGGGAGCTCATCTGCAAATGTTTCTGAGTCTAGCCACTCGGTCACTCCTATTCAGTCCCCATCCAGAGAAACAAGACGGACAAAAAGGAAGAATGTTCCAACAAAGGTTGTTGTTGAAACCAGTGCTGATAATGTTGATGTGGATCAGCCTGTGAAGAAGAGAAAGTCGAGTGAGATTGCTAAGCCTGAAGGAGACCCTCCTATCCACCAAGTTTTCAAGACTCTACGTTCCTCTGTTAAGCAACAAGGAACTACTGCTGCTCAAGCTACTTCTGCACCAGCCCCCTCTGCCAGATAAGGGAAACCTACCACAAGGTCAAGAGGTCGAAGTGTAACTCCGGAGGTTCCACCTATTGAAGGAATTGATA
Organism: Ipomoea nil; assembly: GCF_001879475.1. NCBI lineage: Eukaryota > Viridiplantae > Streptophyta > Magnoliopsida > Solanales > Convolvulaceae > Ipomoea > Ipomoea nil. Next base: position 1,586,821 of record NW_017616592.1, on the reverse strand, counting down.
CTACTGTTTACAAACCTCAGTTTGTATCACCTGCTGCACAAACAAAATGGGCCACTATGGTCAGAAGGGAGCTGATTGTTCAAAGAATTGTGGATGAGAATCAACTGAACTCCGTTTGCGATATTCTGCCCTTGCTGAATGAAGTTGGTCTTTTGAAAACTGTTACAGATGTTTGCCCTTACTCCAAGCTGCTCACATATGAGTTCTATTGCAATCTCAGTGATGAGATTGACAGTCTCACAGGGCCACGACCGATGCAAATCTTCATCAGAGGGAAGTGGTATGATTTTGGGCCAGATGTAATAAATAAATACTATGGCTTGCCTACAGTGCAAGAAGAAGCTGTTACTGAATGGGACGTGGTGGCCAAAACTCTTACCGGTGGACATACTACATCTTGGCCTACAGGAGATAAGGACTATTTGCTGAGCTCGCATCTCACGTCTAGATATGTCATCCTACATCGCCTGGCTCTGCACAACTGGCTTCCATCAGCTCATTTCAACACAGTTGGCAAGCTTCTGGCAGGATTCCTATTTAGAATTGGAACTAAGATCCAGTGTGATCTGGGCAAATGGATTTTTTATCATGTTCTAACTCTGATTCATCCCCGGGAACAGAAGGTAAGACTACCGTTTCCAAATCTGATTTTTGGCATCCTTACCTCTCAGGGTCTTAAGCCTATGCCCAGCGAAGTGATCAGTCCGACGCTGCTATATACTGTTGATAAACGTCTTCTCTCTGGAGATCATATTAAGGATGTCGTTCCTGTGACTGCCCCATCCAATTCGGAACCTGATGCTGTGAATGATGAGTCTCCTCATGCTAAAGATGAGAAGCTTTCCGAACAATTGAAGGCGCGAGTTGCTGATCTTGAGATGGTGCACGGCATCATTGCCAAGCAACTGACTAGTGCGCGCATTGAGCTAGCTACTGTTCTTCTCCGCATGAGCTTGTCTGATACTGCTGCTGCTGCTGAGGATCCCGTGAAGTCTGACTGTGGCTCTCCCTCAAATGCTTAATCTTTGGCTACCATTGGCAAAAAGGGAGAGTAGTAAACTCAGGGGGAGTTTTTTTGTGATCGAGTACCTTCTGGCCCTGGCTGGGCGTTATGTTTTGATATCATTTGTTTTTGTTTTTAGACTACTTTGGATCTTATGTTCGTTTTATCCTATGTAATCTTTTTGGACACTTGGGTTGCTTCTTTTAATAACCTATCTTAGTTCTTTTTAAATAGTTGAGTTGTTTTGCCAAATAATAGCCAAAGGGGGAGTTTGTTAGTGTTTTTATGTTCAAAAACCCCATATTATAATTGGCAATATTATTATGGCATACTAAGATAGGTTTAGAGTCCGTCCGGTTGGGTCTACAGTTTACTGATCAAGCAGAAGCAACGACAGAAGAACTGACACTGAAGATCTGATTTAGGGAAGCTGTTTCCTTAAGAGTCTTACGCGGTATTATCAGCTCAGTATAGAAAGACGATCAGCGTATTTTCAAAGAAGGTAATGGACCTAATCTGCTGAGATTACATTCCTCTTTTATAGTCCTACCTTCTAAAATCAAAGATCTTTTATGGAGAGTGTTTATAGAAGGATCTATAAGTACCAGTTCTTAAAGGGAACTAGGGTTACGCCAAATAAGAAGAAGAAACACTCCATATCAGATTGATGAGTCTAGATCTTTGATGGTTATGCACCTTCTCAATACAACTTGTTCATGGTGATTAAGATGATGAACTTGAGAAGAGTTACTGCTGCTTAAACGAAAGGACACTAAGATCACACTGTTGTGGGAACAACCTTATAGAGCGTCACTGAAGTGGACTGCATCAGAGCTGGCTCTCCAAGTGAAGGGATTTCATTGGACTTCTGTATGCATGGCTCTCCATCTTCAACAATCCACTAAACCTATGTAGACTGGGTATGTACCTTGTGTGGGGCACTTGGGTAAGATTATTGTATATCTACCTTTGTACATTGGATTATGACTTAGTATATTGGACGCCTATGTGATCGTCCCCCAGACGTAAATACACACTGTATCGAACTGGGTAGACATTGTGAGTGTTCGTTCTGTGTGTTTGTTTATATTTCTCTGATGTTCTCTTCATGATCTATCATTACTAAGTAGGTGCTTAACTGAATCTATCAGTATTCTAAGTCAGCAAACTATTTCTGATAATTTTCGTAAAATGAGGAAATGCAAAATTACAACTACATTGTAATTGAGTCAATAGCATTCAAAAAAAGAGGGGAAGTAATTTTTCAAGAAAATGAGGGTATTTTTATTTAACCAAATAATTTTTTTTATAAAAAAAAACTTTTTCACTCTTTATCAAACACTGATACCCCTCAGCTTTCCAAACACACTTAATATAATCTCAAAAAAAGTAGGACTTCAAGGGTGACAAAACACACGTTTAGTTAAGTTGGAATATATCAACGCCATTTTATTCACACTATTATGATCTTTTTAGTATGAAAATCATATTTTACCTCTTTAACCAATTTTTGGGGCTTTTTTTGTTATTATTTTTTTTTTCTCTTCTTACAATAGAGCTAGTATCTCTACCAAAAAATAATAATAAAGCTAGTATTTTTACTTGGATGATACATTGGTCCATATTGTATGGTGAGCTATTGGCATACATGTTTATATTTTGAATGTTCATTTTTAGTGTATTGGAGATTTGTTTTTAGGATGCTATCTAATAATGAACATATAATAAATTAAAAATGAACTTTTAGTATATCAAAAATAAACATTTATTAATAGTTAACAATATAATTTATCGATTAGAATAGCAACAAAAATTCTTTTATAGGGAACAATTCAAGGTGATTGTTGGAGGGGAAAGTTTCGTTCTTGTAGGATAAATTCTTTTATAGTAACCACAAGAACATACTTCACCCAAAATACACTTTTGAATCTGTGAACTTTCTCATAAATCAAAGAATTTCTCCTTGAAAATATATTTATAAAATGTAAAATGTTTTTTCTAACTTAAATATTTAGCCCACGTAAGAATCCCTAGTTAATCTCATCCGTCAATTTTGATTTTGTGGTACAATCTCCCCCCTTCATTGGATCCTTCGCCCTTTCGATTGCGTGAAGTCAACGACGACCGTGGACATTTTAGCGCCAAAAATGATACGCAGTGTTTGCTTTTAACGAAGCAGTAAGAATCTGATGTTACGCGGTTTACGTCACCATGTCGCAACAACCGATCGCTCGTATCTACAAATATCAGACGTAGGATCACTTTGCCATTCCAATCCCACCGTCCAATGCTGAGAGTAGGATGAAATTGAATTTCAAAAACAGAGAGAGCGAGAAGATGCCTACTCGCTCTCAATCTCTTTTTCTCCTTCATTCTTCTTCCAAAAATCTCTTTCTTTTTATCTTTCCGCCCACAGATTTGCATAAGCCTTAGTGTTTGCGTCTTTGTGCCGGTAAAGATCGAGTTTTGGAATTTGTTTTTTTGAATCTGAGCTGCGCTTGATGACGAGTTTTTTTTTTTTTTTTTTTTTTTTAAAATGGAGTTTCTAGAACGATTTAGAATCTGAATGGTTCGAGTTCTGGAGGCTGTGATTGTTGGAGGGGAAAGTTTGGTTCTTGTAGGATAAAAAAAGAAGAAGAATTAGGCTTAATTTTTTCTGGTTTTGATTTTTGAATGGGAACAACAAGTGAGGGAGGAGATTTCCCTCCAAAAAAGGCTGAAATGGAGGTGTCTTCTTCGGCTGTGGATTTCCCGGCAAAGAAGCTGGCGAGGCAGCTGGATTTTACAGGGTTCGGCGGCGGAGGTGCATCGGCGGCGGCCGTTTTGCCGGACCAGCCGCCGCTCACGGCGAAGCAAAGCCAGCAGATGCCGCCGCAGCAACCTTCTATGCGATTTCTGTGAGTCTCTTTGAAGGCTCTATCAATTGATGCTTTTAGGCTTGTCAAGATAGATGTTCCCTTTAATCAGTTATAAATAATTGAAGTACAGTGAACAGTATAATAAAGAAATAGAATATGCAAGTTTAGAGGTTTTTATGATGAGAGTTTTGTTGCTTGTATGACCATTAGCTCTCAAGTGTCTGAAGAAAAATGTGGGAAAGTTTCATGGGAGGGAGTGAAATGAATGTTATGTGCACTCTTCCTGCAGGCACTGAAAATTTTATCCATTGTTTCTTTGATTTATTGGTGAAAAAATGTGCATGGTGGCATGGTACAAGTGAAAATACCAGATCAATTTGATTTAACTATTAGTATTTAGTATACAGCTTTTGTAGATTGACTCTTACTGGTGCCTTTTTTTTTTTTTTTTTTTTTTTTTATCTGTTTTCTAGGAAACCAGAATCCCCCAGAGCAAGGTCAAGACAAAATGCTAGTGAAGTAATAGATGGTACTCCGAAAAAGAAAAAGCAGTGCAACTGTAAACACTCTAGATGTTTGAAGTTGTAAGCTTTTGGCTCTCATCATGCGCTTTCTTTCATTAATGAACTGCTGATAAATTTGGTGATCACATTGAATGAAATAAGGAAAGCCTTTACTTTGTAGATTATAATGGTTCAAGTTGGTAAGGCCTAAAATGCTTGGTTGAATGTTAAAGTTTTTCTTGGTGTGATTAATTTATGTTTCTGAAACAAGGAAGGAATGAATTAAAGCTGATGGTTTTTTTTTTTTTTTTTTTTTTTTTTTAAATCTTTGAGCAGCTATCTAGTATTGGCTTCATTCATTTAGTGCTTAATATGGAGCTGCTGATTTTCTATATTTATTTCAATATATTTATTTCAACCCTAGTACTTTGGTATTTTACTAGTACTAGTAAAATCTGAAACACATAGGGCGCCCTCCTCATATGCAATCAATTAAGATATGTTTCTCATTGAATATTAGTTAAATGAGCGGTTGAACTGTTTCAAACACACTACTCTCATTGGACCCTTGCCTCTTCGGTTGAGATTTCTGTGGTTGGAGTGATGGATTGCTCCAACTGCTCTTCCAAACATATCTTAACGTATGGAGACACTGTTCATTAGTTGATCACTTTTGGCTCCTGTTTTTCATATTTTGATGAAGAAAACTATTATATACACTGCTAACAGAGTTTGATGAATGACAACTATGGACTGGCCTCTTTGATTCTCACCTGAAATAGTCGCTAAAATCTTTATAACTATATTATCTGTATTAGTTGTTATGAACTTATGATAGTAATGTCAGTCATATGATTTTATTTTCCTTTTTTTTTTTTGGGTTTGTTTTCTTGGCTATGGATCAGGTATTGTGAATGCTTTGCGTCTGGCATAGATTGTGATGGGTGCAACTGTGTAAATTGTCACAATAATGTAGAAAATGAAGCTGCCAAGCGAGAAGCTGTTGAAGCAACTTTGGAGCGTAATCCAAATGCATTCAGGCCTAAGATTGCTAGCAGTCCCCATGGAGTTCGTGATAAGGTAATCTCAAAAACCATTGTGACTTTGCAGTGTATAAATTGTACGAATTCTTATTACTGCTATGTTGAATTGTTGATGGTCTTTGATTATGTAATAATGTTAATATTTAGGACAAAGCTCGTGATGGGCTAATCCTAGGAAAACATAACAAAGGATGCCACTGCAAGAAGTCGGGATGCCTTAAAAAGTACTGTGAGTGTTTCCAAGCCAACATCCTTTGTTCTGAAAATTGTAAATGCATGGATTGCAAAAATTTTGATGGAAGTGAAGAGAGGCGGGCTCTCTTTCATGGAGATCATGCCAATAACGTGGCATATCTGCAGCAGGCAGCAAATGCTGCCATAACTGGTGCCATTGGGGCCTCTGGCTATGGATCTCCTCCGGTGAACAAGAAACGAAAGGGTCAGGAGCTCTATTTTGGGTCAATGACAAAAAACCCTGTACACGAACTCGGGCAGTTTCTGCAGGTGATTAAAACTTAAAAGCGGTCTTCTGAACTTTGAAATATGTTCAATTGGATTACCTGGTTGAAATGAATGGCCGATGCATTTTACAGCAAGCTTGGTGAAATTGTGAAATTCTGATTGTTTTTATGGTTTTCTATTGTCCCTTGATGTTTTTATAGCCCAACCATATCAAATCTTTTGTACCGCCCTCTAAGGTATCTTCAATTCCTTCTGCTCATGTTGGAAATGCAGCGGCACTGGGCCATTCCAAATTTACTTACAGGTACAAGAATATTTCCTCAGTGTACGTTTACTTCTTTACACGGTAAACTCACTATCTGCATTGCTGCCGAAGGTCCCTGTTAGCAGACGTAATCCAACCACTCGATTTGAAGGACCTTTGCTCGGTATTGGTCTATTGTTCAAGGGAAGCTGCGAAGGTACTTGCAGGTAGATTCATAATACTTAGATCTCTCTCCCCTTATCTCATTTATGGGTTATAAGTACTTTAGAGTTTAGAGTGCCTGATTACATTGATCACACTTTTCTTTTATCTCTATTGTTTTCTCATAATCTCCTAGGTTCCTGTTCCGAAAAATCTTCTTGCACTTTGAGATTCTTTAGATTGAGAAGGCTACATAATACTCACGCCTAATTTGCTTCTAAATTGTGATGTCTAAGCGGTAAGAAATCAGCTAATATGATCAATGTGTTAAGCATTATCTCTTCCAAATTAAGGGACTCTTGCAAGTTCCTATGTCGGTGCCAGAACAATATTGCCCTGTTTGGTAAAAAATTGGCCTATAGGCCAATTTTGGCTTATTTGACCACTATTAATTGTTTGATTTAGTTAAAATATCAATATAAATGTTTGGTTAATTACCTTTTTGCAACTTCAAAAGGTTAAAATTCAAAAAGCTACTCCAAACAACTTTTTCAATTAGCTTTTTGAGAAAAGAAATTACACCAAACAGCTATCAGCTAACAGTTACTTTACCAAACACTTTTCTACAATCAGCTAATGTTATCAACTATTTATGTCCTCTAATTAACACAATCAACTAACAGCTAACAGTTATCAGCTAACAGCCATTTTACCAAACAGGGCCTATATATATTCCGTATGAAATGCCTTCTAAACCAAATGGTTATACCTTACAGGACAATACAAAATTATTAACAAGCATTATTTACTAAGGTTGTCTTGGTAAAATTGTTGGCCTTGGTGCTTATTCTTTTCACGTATCAGCAAAGATTTTCGTATAATGACCACAGATTTGCAATTTCTAATACTTCCAGATGAAAAGGAAGCAAGAGAAAAACAGGCACAGGAGTGGAAAGAAACATCGCTTGCCTCATCATCTCAAGAGCAGTTCGAGAATAAGAAAGATTCTGTTGAGAAGCCTTTGCATGATGATTGTTCTAGTTTGGACCATGTTGAAAAACCAAGCCCGGATGACCCTAATTTGGATGGTTCTGATGTGTCAAAACGGAGGCCAATGTCTCCTGGAACATTAGCACTGATGTGTGATGAACAGGAGACAATGTTTGTTGCTGCTTCCCCTACCGAATTATCAAACCTTGGCTGTAAAACGGCTTCCCAGTCGCTCCACGGGCAAGGTGTGACTGAAGTTTATGCGGAGCAAGAAAGGGTTGTTTTGACAAAGTTCCGTGATTGTCTTAACAAACTCATTACTATGGGAGAAATAAAAGGCAAGTTACTACATGAACAACTGCATTTTCTTGGAGCTGACAAACCATAAGTAAGCCCTGGATCCTGGAGGCGTTTTCCCTGACATCTTTTTTTGGTTAGACCACGAGGTGTCCTGAGCAGACCCTAATTGCAGGAGGCACCTTTAAGCTTGTATCATACTCAGACTAATCCCCGTTCGCACCGGGCCGGTCCAATTAAGGGGCAAGTCAGATTGGTTTTTCCATACGAGAGGGGGTTTAAACTCCCGGCCTCTCTTAAGGGACGGGAGTGCACATCCACTCACGCCAACCAAGCTGGTTATCAAGTCCTGTTGTTACATAACATTAAAACCGGAATGGCCATGATAGTTCATTCGCTCATACTTTTAACCAGCAATTAGTCCCCCGCCAATCCACCCCCACTTTTCATTCCATTTTAGTCACTACTTTCGTGTAATGTAACTCACCTGATTATTTGACTAACTCCATGTATTGTTCTCCACAGAAACAAAATGTTCTTCAATGGCACGGGCATCAGTGTCAGCATACCAAAAGGACGTGATCTGCAATGGCACCGCTGTAGCTGAAACGCTGAATCAACAGGTACCCCATACCAATGGTGTTGTTACCAAGTCTGCTATTCAACCATTTCAACATCAATAAAGAACACCACAAACGAAATGGGTATTATCACAACTCCAGGCACTGGTAATAACCACGTCCCGAACATTCCTTCCTTGGGAGAGATTGGTGATCAAAAGCCCAAAAATTGAATGGCACCTTACAGAGATAAAGTTCTAGATTTGCTCAACACTAATGCATCTTGGTAATCTTATTCCACTTTTTATTAGTCCCCATTTGATAGCACTAACCAGTTTCACGCGATTTGCACACTGTTCAATGTGAAAATTTTTGTCGTTCTGTTGAAGTGAGCCTTAGCCTCATGTGCATAATAAGATGGTAATTTTCCAATAATTGCCAGAACTGTCTCAGTTTTAGGTGAAGATATTAACCCCCCCAAGGTGTTCTTTTTGAATTCATCTCTGCTTCTCTGCCATGTCACTGTTACAGCAGCCATTATACCCTGGGCTATGATCGACGTTGTAATATGGATCACCGATATAAAATTTAATTTTTGTATATTAAAAGGTAATTTTTTGAATGTTCATTATATTACTTAAAAATGAACATATTTAGTATACTAAAAATGAATTTTATTTATGGTCTACAATATAATTTGCTCTATTAAAAATGACAAATTATTGTGTGGATTATAACAAAAATATATTTTTAATATATTAAAAGTATATTATCTGTGTACTAAATGTACATTTTTAATATACTAAAAATATATTATTTGTGTATTGAATGTACATTATTTGATAATATGATCCACACAATTGTGTAGACCATAATGATTGGTTAAAGATTGCCTTGATGGACCAAATAAAATGAAGACCTTAAAAGGTTCATTAAGGAAGAGTTGGTTTTACTATATGAGGAAGGTCTAGTATGTTTCTGAGTGGTAAGTTCTTTGTACACACTGATATTTAATCATGTTTGTTAAACTATTAAGTTATCGTGATTTACATACTTCGAAATACTCTGTCGTGCCAGGATGTGAGGATCTTGGATTTGAAATTCAATCGTTTGGGAGAAGATATCAAATTGCACAAAGTTGACAATTTTTATGAATCAATGTTACAAACTTGAATTACAAAAGAATAAATCAATTAGTCATACATAATACTTTTCGATTTAAAAAGATAAAATGTTTTATTTGAAGACTATGATCCCTCCTAATTTAGGATAACACTTCGTTCATTTTCTAAACATAAATATAAGGGCAAAAAGAAAAAACTGGCACAAGTGTCAAATAGGCCCATCAACTACTACAAAGTGTTCAATTCCCACCATGAACTAAATTAAGTGTCAAATAAATCTATCTACTAGCTAAATTCATTCAATTGGCCTTTTTTTTACAAGTTACCAACAGGTTGCCTATTTAATTATTAAAATAAATAATTAAAATTTTTCAAAAAAAATAAATAATTAAAAAAAAAATGAAAAAGAGAACAGCCACCGGCTGTCCGGCGGCTGTCCTCTTTTTTTTTTTTTTTAAAAATTTTTTTTGTTTATTTTTTTTAATTACTTATTTTAATAATTAATAGGCAACCTGTTGGTAACCTGTAAAAAAAGCCAATTGAACAAATTTAGCTGGTAAATAGACCTACTTGACACTTAATTTAGTTCATGGTGGGAATTGAACACTTTGCAGTAGTAGATAGGCTTATTTGACACTTGTGCCGAAAAAACAACATTATTGAATTAGAATGTCATTCCATGACTCTTATTAGGCAAGGGAAAAGATACCTCTAAATCACAATTTTGAAACTTGTAAAATATAAAAACAAATGAACAATTCTATTATGCATACATTTATTGGGCAGCATATGGGATTTATTTCCATCTGGGCATATTCGAAGGTTGGATCGTCAGCCAAACAGTGTCTTAGATACGCGATCTTGTAGCTGAAGACGTCGAAGCAGGTGCACTCTGCATTAAAAGGGTTTACATTATTTTTCTTTTACATATAATAGAAATGAGGATTGATCTTAAGGGCTCTGGTGAGAAAATGCCTTAAGCTAAATGGTAAAAATACTCGAGGTTCACAACACCAGGTATATATGGGCAGTTCTTTTACTTCTAGTTTTTCCATATTTGTATGCTTGAGTCTCGATTTACTTTGGCCTACTACTACATTGAGTTGGCATGGGAGAAGAGAATAATTCATCGACCAATGAAAAGGTGAAGAGAAGTTACCAATCGGATGCCTTTCAGTGCTCTCTCTTCTAAGAATCTCGACGGCTTGAAGAAGTTCCCAATACCGTACAATTCTGACCACTTCTTGAGGCTCGTGTATATGTGCATGGCACCAACAGTGTCTGCCCAGTAAACAATTCCGCCACTGCCAACGTTAAAATGATTTGTCAGTAGAACTCTAAGATCTTTTTTTGTAAGAAATAATCAAGTAGAATTGAAGCATGTGCTCCATCTCAACTAAAAGCCTAAGCTGATAGTTCAACACGCTCCCTCACGTGTGCTGTGGGTTCCATCGAACCCATGACCTTTGGTCTGGCTCTGATACCAAATTGAAGCATGTGCCCCATCTCAACTAAAAGCCTAAGCTGATAGTTGGATTACACATTAATGGCTCAAAAAGTAGGAGTTAACCTAAAGTAAACACTACACTCCCCTCTAGATTTTTTTTTTTTTTTTTGTGGGGGGTTGGGGGGTGGGGGATGTGGACTTAATTGTGAATCTAAGGAGTGGAGCGTAGCATTTTTAATTAATTAACCTAAGCTTTGATCGTAATATCTAGTGGTGGAAGTGTGCAAGTATAATATGGTCTCCTCCTAGTTGTTACATTCTAATCCGAAAGGCTAACTTAGGAGTTAGCCGACTTGGGAGACATCGCAAATCTCTCAAAAAGAGAAACCTTGTTGTCTGTAAATCTGTAATATAAAAGATGGCTATTACTGATTTTTAATGAAATTGGAAATAATTACCGGTAAGATGGGAAACTCATTCCAAGAAGAGAAGCAACATCAAGATCTGATGCTCGAACAACTATCCCTTCATCCAAGACTCGACATGCCTCATTAACAACAGGAAACAGTATCATCTCGACAATTTCTTGGTCGGTGACAGATATCGGCTGCAAATCATTTTACGATGTAAATTACTCACTATACAAGTAAAAAAATTGGTTCTAAATAACTCATGAAACATGAACTGCCTCTTTTGAAACAATCAAAGAATTGCATAGCAAACTCTAAAGTTTGTCATTTAAGAGTAATAATACCTTCCCTCCAGGCATAATGTTAGTGAGCCTTCTAGACTGCTCTACAAGTGGAAGTACTGAAGGATCAGGTTTTGGTTTACTTCCCTTCTCGTAAATGTAGTATCCTTTTCCATTATTTTTACCTGCAAACCAGGGTCAATGTGGATATGGGGCAAAAAAGCAATTATGAAGAAGGTAATTAGTAAAATATTACCATTCCGTCCACTTTTAATAAGGAGGTCAAGCAAAGGAGACTGATATGTACGGTCTGCAAAAGCAGAAGCAAATTCTTTTCCTACTGCAACAGCAACACCATATCCTGATAAATCTTGAAGCCTGAAAAACATGATTTTAATACACTTATCTTCAATAAGCTTAAATATTCACAAATATCTCCTCAACATTGTTTCAGTTAATGAAAATGCAAAACAGAATAACTAAGCACTGAAATATCATAATACTACTCCATATTATTTACTTATTGTCATGGTAAAGTATAACATGTAAAAGCCAAATATGTTTGCTAACCCAGGTCAATGACAAAATGAGGGGAAAAATCACCACCTTGGCCATTGAGAAATAGTCCAATGGTCAGACATACTCACAAAGAAATGCAGATAAATCGTATCATATAAAGGAAAGATAATTAGTTAATTACTGGAATGGGCCCATAGGGAGACCAAAATCTGCAATTAGCTTGTCAATCCTGAAAACATCCACTCCCAGGTTGACCAGGAAATGTGCTCCCTGTGAGTATGGAAAGAAGGTCCTATTGACAGCAAAGCCAGTACAATTACCAACAACAACTGGTACTTTTTTTATTGCTTTCCCAACTGTAATAAGGTCAAGAATTGTTTGAGCTGAAGTCTTCTCTGTCCGTACGATCTCCAAAAGAGGCATCACATGAGCAGGACTGGTTGTAACAGAATTAAATTAGGGTTGATTGGAAGATCTTAAAAAAAAAAAACACACACACACACACACTCAAGAAGAATGACAAAACTTACCTAAAAAAGTGGGCCCCTATAATCCGATCTTGAGATCTGGTCTGCTGGCCAATTATGTTGAGGTCTATAGTTGATGTGTTGGTTGCCAAAATACAATGTGAAGGACATGCCTTCTCAATGTCACTGAATATCTTTTGTTTCAGTGGAACATTTTCAATCACAGCCTGCAATCAAGATCTGACTACATTAATAGGTTATAATAATATAATGATATAGGTATAAACTATAGCATGCTTTTGGATCATGATCAGGATTATCTCAGAAAAGCAAGTAATTAACTGAAAATCCTAAAAGGGTAACAAAATGTACAAACTCAATTATCAGATAATTCAAAATAGCAATGCAAGTTAAAAGTTAAAACATGTACCTCTATAACCATATCCACATCCCTAAATTCTGAGTAATCCAGTGCACCTTTAAGAATTGACAGAGACTTTTCAGCTTTGTCTTGAGCCAACTTCTTCCTTGACACCAAACCACGAACATTTCCTGCAGTATATAAGCATTACAACATAAGACCACAACACAATAATCAGAAATGCTCAAGAACTCAATTATGTTTTCAGCAAGGCATCAATTACCAAAAATACATATCATCTCCATAATAATAAATGTCAATTACCTTCAATGGTTTTTAATCCCTTGCTAAGGTATTCAGGGTTAATTTCCTTAAGAACAACAGTTATATTGCTCAGAAGAAGAGCTGTAGCTATACCAGAACCCATTAAACCCCCACCAATAACAGCAACTTTCTTTATTGATGTTGGTTTGAGGCCTATATCAGTGATGCTAGGCACCTGGCACAACAGTCAGAAAGATGTTTGAGCCATAGATCCCAGTGAGAATTTACTTATGAATCCAATAGGATAACACATAAATAGTTCTATGACATTGTACTAGCATAAGCAAGGCAATTTGATGAGGAATTGATGTTCAAACATTATACCAATCACAAAATCAAAGAGAGGGAATAGATCCTAAAGCAGAAAAAAAAAAAAAAAAAAAAAAAAAAAAAAAAAGAACCACCCACAAACAAGGTTAATAGGTATAACCAAAGTTAATGACCAATTCCAAGCCATGTAAGTTACAAACTCAGCATACACTAGGGAAGATAGAGAAAACAAGGCTAAACCAAATGGTGAATGCTATAGCTCCTAAAGAAATCCTGACTACCACTGTACCACAACAGAATCAGTGCAAAAAATCACAAATACAAAGCTATTATTAATTTAATTTCCTGTGTATTTTTTCTGCAGGTCAATATTTTTCCTGGGGTAAGTGGGGCAATATAGGTTGATCAGCTTTGAAAATACTCATGGTCCTGGACGTCTTATGCAACTCCGTATAATTTGGATCAGTTAATTAGACACCTACCTAGCAAATAAAGATAACATTGGTCTAAACAAGCTAGGATATCTGCAAAGTGACTTAACATACAAAATAGCTGGATGAACAGATGAAACTGCAAACATGACTTAACTTTGAAGACTACATATACATTAAAATAACAGACCAAGTCTTAAACAAAAATAAGCAGAAGAAGCACCAACAGTTGAGCACATTTTTACTTTTTGATAAGTAATGATTAAGCATGTTTTGCAACTAATAAAATATATTTTGGCCACGAATGGCAATTAAGCATAATATTATTTATATTAGCATCAAATTGTCAATAAAAAATGTACCATAATTGTCAATTACATAAAGATTACCTTAGATGTCGCCCTTTGTGCAAAAAATGCATGAACAAGACCTTTAGAAGTATCTGATAATACAAGCTTATCCTTAAATACTCTGGCCTCCTGCTCAAAAAAAAAAAAAAAAATTGTATTATTTGCTGCTTCACTTTTACCCAGAGTTCAAGAGATGGAAAGTTGGATTGGGAGAAGTGAGGCAGAAAGAAAATGGAAGTTTGTCATATCAAACTGTACAAAAAATACCTCTAACACTCCACTATGTCCTCCATGGAGAATACCTTCTTCAATTACATCAATGCATACCAGGTGATGAGGCAAGTTGGGAGCAGTTTGCTTTGCCTGTTGTCTAGCCACTTTCAAAATATTGAGTGCTTCTGAAAGGGCACAAAGTTTGTCAGTCCTGTGAAGGGAACGCAACAAAGGTTTGCGACATGCAGCAATATCTAGTGCCCATTGGCGTGACACATCAATCAATTTTGCTGGGGGCACAACTGCATCAACAAGACCTAATTTATTCCCTTCTTCTGATGTTATAGGTTTAGATGTCTGCAAATCATCATTATTGAGCTTTCATCAGTGCAAGCAAAAAGCTTTATTTGAACCACCACAACCTATCTTTTTGTTCCTCATTCAATGCATTTTATTGCCATCTAGTAGGATTTAATAAAAATAAAGTGGTTGCCATTATTTTCAGCCTCTGCAGAATGGGTACACCATACTAGTTACTTACTCGCATCATTTCAATAGCCTTTGGCAATCCAACAAGTCTTGGAAGACGCTGTGTGCCTTTCAAGGAAAATAAAAATTTCAAAACTTAGTTCGTCTCTTAAAAGAGAACTATTTAATTCTAATATCTTAGTAAAAAGTGAACAAACATCAAACATTCAAATTGACAGTTGTACCTCCAGAGCCAGGGATAACACCAAGGGTGAGCTCTGGCAAGCCAAGCTGAGCTCTAGTTGCGGCAATGCGTGCATGGCATGCCTAAGTAATGAATTAAGAAGAAGATTAGAAACCAGGAAAAGGGTTTTATAATTGTACACATTTAAATATATACAAGCATAGTAATAAATCATGAAGCGCTGCATTTAGTATATAAGCAACAAACCAATGCCAATTCTAAGCCACCTCCAAGTGCAAGTCCTTGCATGGCAGCAACAACCGGTTTTTTGGCATCTAAAGAAACATAGCCAAGAGGAACACTGTGAATAATAATGGCAAATCAAAATTAAAAAAATAAATAAAAATCTAGAATAAGAGTTTAAAAGACAGAAAAGAGCCCACCAGACAAAAATAAATCAAATTCAAACAAAATTTAAATCAAGGGACAAACCTTCTATTGTGTTGGACAAGAGGTCAACAGACACATTAGGCAATAAAGAATTATCTCCTGAAGATTCATATAAGTTTTCATTAGTTCTAAGAAAGAAGACCCCCATCACAGAAATAATACTATATAGCAAATTCAAAGAGTCAAAATTTTACCAGTCTCATGAACTTTTTTAAATACGTTGATGTCAAAACCGCCAGAGAACGTCCCGCCCTTTCCTGTAATTAAATGAAACAGTACAGCTTATCACCTTCACAAACCAGCACAAAAAGGGAGTGAATTTAATTCCCAGACCTACCCCCATATATAACCAAAAGACACCAAAAAAAAAAAAAAAAAAAAAAAGAAAAGAAGGTAAAATCCTATTAACTACAACTTGGAAAACTTGGTTCAACACGTTCAATAACCAATACCAAATCAGCTAATGAAACTAGCAAAATTGTCAATATCTGAAAGCGACAATTGAACTGAAAAACCTAACGGTTAAACGACTACTTACCAGTCAAAACTATAGCTTTAACATCGTCTCTCCTCAATGCCTCCGTAAACTTCTCCTTCAATCCCGCAAATACTACAACACAAATTCGCAATTAACAAAGTTAATCAAAAGCCGAACGAACCTATGCAAGTATAGGCGGAGAAAAAAAAAAAAAAAGTAGAGTAGCATACTTTGAAGAGCTAAGGCGTTAACGGGAGGATTGGAGATGGTGATGAGAGCAACGGCGTCGTTTCCGACCTCCATCGTAACAGTAGGCACCGCCATGTCCTTTCCACTTTGATTTGCAGACAAAAAACTGATTCAGAATGGGAAAGCGAGTAGATAGTGATGATCTGATGACGCGGTTTATATTTAAATGAAGAAGGTGTACTCCATACTTCCTGAGTTGTACACCGTTGTTTTCAACCGTCTTTGTATTGACTTGACCCACTTTTTAAACCAGTGAACCAGATATCCACGGGACTCCATGTGTTTAATTCAGATTAGATTTTAAACAACTAGTATTTTTATGCGCAATATGTAAAAATAAATGTCAAATATCTATATCTATATTTCTATATTTATACTATATATAAAAAAAATTCTCCATTTTAACTTCCCGCATAAAATAGTTCTATACTATTAAGAAGATTTGCGTAATCTATATCTATTTATACTTACTATATATAAAAACAAAATCCTAAACTTTAACTTCTCGTCCAAAATCCTCAAATTTTAATATATTATTTTCTACTTTACTATTCGTACATTAATTCTACGTTAAAATTCTTATTCTAATATTGTAAAATAGTGTAATACAATTCCATAATATATTGTTTCATACTTTCCTATTCGTACTACAATTCTACATTAAAAATCCTATTCTAATATTATAAAGCCTAATTCCATACAATACTGATAAAATAAATGTCAAATATCTATATCTATATTTATATTTATACTTTTATACTATATATAAAAACAAAATCCTCAATTTTAACTTTCCGCATGAAACAGTTTTATACAATATTAAAATTCATATTTCTATTCGTTTCAAAAAAAAAAAAAAAAAAAAAATTCATATTTCTATTCAACAATATTATAGTATTCATTTTCTCGTTAAAAATTATATTCTCCATTATTAATTTTATAATTCTTGATTAAATTTACTAAATTTCAAACTCCCATTAAAACTTAAACTGTCTGACTGATTATTAAGATTTAAATAAAAAATTCTTAAAATCATGTCTGTTTAATTACTCGGCCCGTATCTTCCGATAATCACATAGAAGAAACCTAGCTAATTCCATACAACATGATAAACCAAGTTAAAATCAAACTCAATCTCTCAACTCCATGTTGTACTCATCAAACACTCTTAAATCACCTATAAATTAAATATAGCCCAAAATCCAGCACTTCATCACCAAGACTAAAACAGAAGTTTAAGGAAGAGCGAGCCATTTGGAGTTTGACTTTTAAATAAGGTAAAATTTATATTCAACAGAAGATTGATTAAGAGCCATTTGGAGCTTGGCTTTCAATCAAGTAAAATTTATATTATCACGTTTTTCTTTATCAAACAAGTCTTTATCTGTAGGGGTAAGAAAAAATACTTGCAAAGAACAATACAACTACAACGAATAAGGAAAAGTGTCCGGTTCATTAGAGTGGTATTTTCATCGTCCACTAGAAATCAATCATTCCTAAAGATTAATCCTACATTCAGGAACCATAATGGCGGTAGCTTTATATCGTCAATTGTTCTCGGAGATTGTCCATCGCTTCACTATTCTCACTGTATGAAAGGCAAAAATGAATGTTCACAACAAATGATTCAATAGATTAAATCCTTGCTACAAGGAGTGTATGGTTGCATGTCCACCACGTGGTTTATTGTGTACTACTCACAACAAGCATATACATACATATATATATATATATATATATATATATATATATATAAGGGAGGATTTTGTTTTTATATATAGTATAGATAGATAACAATTAATATATTCATATATAGAGGATGAGGAAAAAAAAAAAAAAAGTAAAGGCCATATGGTGAAAAAAATATATACTTAAGGTATAAAAGTATAATTGCACAGATATTAGTATAAATTAAATAATAATAATTATGGTAATTAAGCTAAATATGAATCGTTGAATTTATTTTTATAATAATTATAATTAAATTATTTATCCATTTTTCTCTTGTTTATTTTAGTAATAATATAATTACATAAATCATATTACATATCGATTTTTTTAAGATAATTGCAGACAAACGAGTCATATGTTATTCAATTAATTGAGTGATACTTTTACACTAATCTTATAATCAAATAAATGTACATTTTCAAATATTAGAATTGTTTAAATTTTATCTTAATTTTGTTATCTAAATATATAATAAAAATTTTATCTATGCATCGTGAGTAATTGAGCAATTATTTGCTTGAATTCAAGCAAGGATAACATCAAAAAAATAATCGATCCAACCTATTTCATCAATTGCACAATATAATATTTGTTATTATAATTTATATAATTGTATATCGATTCAAATATTCTTAAATATTATAACAAATCAATTTCGTGCAATGCAAGGGTGAACATACTAGAATTTTAAGAATATTTGAATCGATATACAATTATATAAATTATAACAACAAATATTATATTGTGCAATCTATTTAATATTAAAAATACAACCATATTAAAATTTCTATTCCTATTTTTTCATTACTACTCAATATTGAATTAATGATATTTAGTTTACTCCAATCTATTTATTCGACTTTTGTTATTTACTTTTCATTATTATAAATAAACTATTTTTTTTTCCCTTTTAAGAGTTGATGTTATCGGATTCCGATAAAAAACAGTTTGCTTTGGAGGAGTTCGAGAAGTTGCTATCTCTGTGGGGGAAGAGCATGAAGGACTTTTCATAAATGCCAACTCTAGACGAAACTAGCATAGGTCTGAGTGAAAACATGTTGATAGCTAAAGAGTTGGCATATGACAATGAATCGTTGAAGACAAAGCATGAAACATTGGTAACACAATTGACCGACAAGCAAAAGAATTTTACGACTCTGTGATGAATGATATTGATTCCAATGGAGGTGGATTGTTCTTTGTGTATGGTTACGGAAGAACAGGCAAGACGTTCGTGTGGAGAACGTTATCGTCAAAGATAAGGAGACACGGTGATATTATTCTGAATGTTGCTTCCAGTGGAATAGCATCTTTGCTCTTGCTGGGAGGCATGACGACGCATTCCAGATTTGCTATACCACTCTCCGTGAACGAAGATTCCATCTCACGTGCAATATATCGCAAGGCAGTGACCTTGCTGAGCTTATAATAATGAGCAAATTAATAATATGGGATGAAGCACTAACGACGCACAAACACTATTTTGAGGCTTTTGACAAAACCATGAGGGATCTATTGAGGTTTGCCATACCGGGTAGTGCTGAAAGACTTTTGGTGGAAAGACAATAGTTTTGGGCGGTGATTTTAAACAGATCCTACCTGTTATTTCGAAAGCAACAAGACCATTAGTTGTCGGAGAAAATATTAATTCTTCATACCTGTGGACAAATTGCAAGGTATTAAGGCTCATCAAGAACTTGAGACTACGGACCTTAGCTTCAGAGGAAGATAGACAAACGGTTGATTGGTTTTCAAAATGGATTGCCGACATCGGAGATGAGATTGCAATGGTTGTAAACTATAGTTCATTTGAGATCAATATTTCGGCACAATTTTTGTTGAAGTGTGGACACAATCCAATAGCAACTATAGTGCAAACTGGAAAGCACATTCCCAAGCTCGAGATATGGCATGCTTAATGAGTCGCAGCTAGAAGGCCAAGCGATCCTCTCGCCGACTTTAGATGTCGTTGATCAAATTAATCAGTACATGTGCGACATGAATACTGCAGAAGGATGGATATATTTAAGTTGTGACTCTTTGTGTAAGGCAGAATCAGACAGTGAAAATCTATCAGAAGTAAACACTCCTGAATTCTTAAATAGTTTGAGATTGTCGGGTCTTCATAATCATTCATTGAAATTAAAGGTCGGTGCACCTGTTATGTTATTGCGGAACATAAACCACTCTTTTGGTCTTTGTAACGGGAAACGGCTCATCATCACAAGATTAGTAGATCACATTGTCGAAGCAAGAATAGTTAATGGGACACATGAAGGAACCAAAGTTCTTATCCCCGAATGTCTCTCACTCCTTTTGATACGAGATTTCCCTTCAAGTTCCAGCGTAAACAATTCCTGTTTAAGCTTTCATATGCCACGACTATCAACAAAAGCCAAGGTCAAACACTAACTCATGTTGGGTTATTGCTAAAAAACCTATCTTTAATCACAGAAAATTGTATGTGGCTTTTTCCTGAGTCACCCATCCTGATGGCCTGAAGGTGTTAGACCTAGACAATGATGGACAAGATTGTGTTGCGACTACCAATGTCGATGACAAAGAGGTTTTCAATATGTGTAAATACAATTGATGATATTATGTTTTCCTTTTAATTTTTTTTTCAAAATGACAAAATTGCTATATATCTAGACAAAAATATATCATTTATACAAATAAATTAAGATAACAATTGATTACTATAACTAAGTTGCTAGAGAACGAGCACATTTCCCCAATTTATAAAAATTCTAAACAATGATATATACAAATCTCTAAAGTTACAGCACCGCATGCATGCGTACATCTACACATTAACTATTAATTTAAGCAATTATTTGCTCGAGTTCAAGCAATGATAACATCAACAAATATAAACGATCCAAACCATATCTTCAATTGCACTATATAATACTCCGTATTTGATGTTATAATAATTCAAATAATTGTATATTGATCCAAATATTCTTAATATATTATAACAAATCCATTCCGTGCATCGCACAAGTGAAAATACTAGTTAGTAATTTATACTAAAATCTTTGATTTATTTAGATTTTAGATATTTATATTCAGAGTATTGTATAATAATAATAATAATGTAAATTATTTTTACAAATTTATATTTATATTTTAAAAGATAACTTATATAGTACTCCAATATATAATGTCTATATATTATTACCGTTGAAGAAAATAAAAAAAAAAAATATATGGTGGATGTATGTGTATACTAACATTAGTTTGGAAAAGATAACGAAAGTTATAATGGTGTGAATATTTTTTACCAAAATATTGTATAGTACAATTCTTATAGCATAATGTATTAAAAAAGTAATAGAAAAAAAAAACATAAATAAAAGAGTATAATCTTCATTCACACTTATTGGTTTTTACTAGTCTTTTCTATATGCGCGATGCGCAAAAACATATGCCCAATATTTATATTTTTTAAAATAACTAACAAATCCCTACTAATTAAAATCTATATGAAATCAAATTTATTTATTATAATAATCCAATATATAATGTCTATAAATATTATTATCATTAAAGAATATAAGAAAATATATGGTGGATGCATGTGCATAGTAACAATAATGGAAAAGATAACGGAAGTTATAACTGTAGGAGTATTTTTGTCCAAAAAAGTATATAGTACAACTCTAAAAGCACAATGTACAAAATGATTAGTATTAAAAACATGGACATAAATGAGGGATATAACTTTGATTGAGACTTATTATGTTTTTAGATTAGATTGAGAGAATAATAAAATTAATCTTTAATGAAAAGTAAATTTCATCTTGTAACGTTTTCCTCCTCCTCCTCCTGTTGTTGTTGTTGTTGTTGTTGTTGTTGTTGTTGTTGTTGTTGTTGTTGTTGTTGTTGTTGTTGTTGTTGTTGTTGTTGTTGTTGTTGTTGTTGTTGTTGTTGTAATAATAATAATAATAATATTAAGTGATTTATGTGGTGCGAACTATTAGGCTGAATAAGTATTAGAACTTAATTCTTTTCAAAAGGTTGATCCCCAACCCTAAGAGATCCCCACACCCCGGTCCGACAGAGCATTTGGGAGGATATAAATCATGGTAACTCAACTGAACATGAACTTAATTAAGCATTAGGTAATTGGTTACCTACATTGATGAGATGTAGGTATTTAGACTCTTAAGTCATCTCACTGCTCAGTTGACAACTCATACACCATCTAGAGTAACTGAGAGAAGTGAGAGAAACACTATCTGGTTTACGGTGATTTCACAGCAGCCCGAGGAACTCATGTTCAATAGACAACGGATTTAGGCAACCAAGAACACAAGCTATGGCTGGAGGTTAGTGGGATTATGCTTTATTGCCACGTATTAAATGTATAACGTGGATTATGTGCTTACACTTCTAACCAATTTGATTGGCATGAGTGATCATATACTCTCATTTATTAAGAGTGGTTAGGAGTGTGCGAATGGAGATTAGTTTAAATATGGTATGAGTTTAAAGGCCTTGTGATCTAACCAAAAAAATTGTGCATTCAAATTACAAAAAAATGCCATATTAGATCTAAAACTTTTTAAAAGTGCAATTAGAATATATATTTATGTGAAAATTACCAGGTAATGTTAATGTGATTTTCATGCATAATTTTCTTTGTATACATGAATATTACATAGATTATTTTATTTTAAAACAATTATTTAAATAAAATTAAAGAAATTTATAAGTTATGTTGACATAGCTTTCATATGCATCCATGTTTACACACACACACACACACACACACACACACACACACATATATATATATATATATATATATATATCACATTAACATAATTTTGTAATGGTATATATGTAACTTATAGGTAAATGTGTTCTAATTGCACTTATGTAGGCCCGGCCCTGGGCAAGGACAGGCTAAGCCCTTTGTAACACTCCCGATTTTCACAACTTTTAAAAATAAATTAAAGCTTTAGGAAGAGATGAAGTCTACTCATTAAGATTAAATTAAAGCGGAAGCTAAAAGACAAGTATGGGAGATGTTATGCCACACCTACACATCTATAGGTGCACAGGCTAAATCTAAACAAAACGTCAAAGTCATACTTATAAAAATCCACGGCTCACAGGCCACAAGTCTAACTAAAACAAGTCCCAAGGAGTTACACTAACTAACGATCTGCTAGCGCGCTCTCCAAGATGCTACTCAAAACCTGTAAAGCAACATAAAGATAGGGGATGACACCCGGTCAGCGAACATTGCTGGTAACCCATCAACACGCGTTAAGTACCATATATAGATAAGTATAAGTCAAAACCATTTTCGAAACGGAATACAGTATATATCATTTCAAAAGCCATAGAGAGAAGTCAACTTCAAAGACTCATTCACACTCTCAAGGATAAAGGAAATCAACATCCTTACGACAACAACAAGACAAGAATACCAACTGTAACCAATACAACTCGAGATGTATTCTACTGATCACAAAGTAGAATGCATCAAGACATGCTCATTAGCAAAGAAGGCTAGATTCACACCATAACGAGTTCCAAGTCCACATAGGACACTATCACACCAAGTCATATACCGTGGAGTCAGCACCACGGCCCGATTCATAGTGGATCAGTGTGGAGGGCTCCAAATCATCAACAAACATGTATCATGTAGTCATTGCAACGACCCGGATCACATGCATAATGTCATCGCAATGACAAGGACCGTAGCCCAATGGAAACAGAGCTAGCAACTTTAAGTGTATACACCCCCTATTGAGATTCCAAGCTCAACGGGTTAGCTACCATCTCTGGCAACGGAGATAAGTTTCCCATGTTGCCCACAAGTCACAAGTAACCAAACGGCAATCCGGAGCTTCACTACCGGTCTGTTTACACAGAAGTCCCCACACTATCCACTTTACCAGCTCAATCATCTCATCACATCAATCCAACATCCCAACAAGAGTCAATACACACGGAATCTAGAGATATAACAACACCTAGATTCCACACAAAGTGTGTACAACAACGGATAAGCTCAACAATAGCTTAATCAAGGAATAATCGTACACATGGGATCACATCAAGGGATTCAATCAAGGGGTTTCAATGAAGGACATGAAACGATACTCAACAACAGCAATGGACCTCAATCTAATATCAACATGATTGACAACACGAGTTGCCCATCCTCAATAGAAAGAGACAAACAACACATACTAGCATCAATGACACCAAGACTAGCATGCATATCAAACGGGTAAACCAAAATAGTTCCAATGAACCACAAAGACTCAACATCAATCCAACGAATCACAAGGTTGGATCATAAGCATGATTCAAGACACCAAATCCTAACATGGATTCCTAACTCATCGTTCTAGACATACGAAACATCAAGAAGACTCACAAAAGCTCAATAATTCAACAACGGGAGGTCAAAACATCAAATACCAAGAAGAAGGGATCACGGGGAACAAATCCCCGCAATCCCCAAACATGTTCCCCGCGGGTGGGGCCACGGGTGGACCTCCACCCGCAGTTCCACCCGCGGGTACACCCTGCACCCAAAAATCAGCATTCGCAATTTTGCACTTTTAAGGCCAAGTTCAAGTCCAAATGACCACAAATCTTCCACACAACAATGATATGACTTGAACATATGAATAAATCATAAAATGCATTCACGAACCCTAAACACAAGCTCTAAAAATACATTATCACAAGATCATGCATCAATCACTCTAACACATCAAGAATTTCACATAGAAGCCAATAATCATTATTATCAAGTGAAAATAGGTTTTGTGTAGCATGGGTTACCTCTTGTAGACCAAGAAAACCTTCTTCAACCTCAAAGCAAGACCAAAGATCCTCTAGATCAACCTAGCACTTCACCCACCACTAGATCTTCTACAAACTCCCAAAACCCACAAGGTAGAAGAAAGATTTAGAGAAAAAATGAAGGAATCTTGTAACGAAAAGGTAGGGAAGGATAGATCTTACCATTCCTAGCCTTGTAGTGTTGGAAAGTTGGAATCTTGGTGGAAGACTATGCAAAGCTTGGAAGTTCCCTTTTTGACTTAGAGAGCAACCTAGGATTCTTTTAGAGAGAGGTTGGAAAGTTTTTAGAACTTTGGCTAGCATGGAATGAAGACAAGAGGTCTTGCTAGGTAAACATGAGCACCTCTCACTAGTGAAAAGACCAAGTTACCCTTACTAAGGTTTGGATGAATAAGGAATTGAGGTACAACACACAAGGCACAAGGTACACCAAGAAGACTAGTCAATTTCTAGTCCTTCGACTATGAAATTTCAGGATTTTAGGAAGAAATTACCAAGGAAGGCTAGGATTAATTCCTTAATTAATCCCAATTAGCATTTAGATTTACGGGGTGTCACACCTTGCCCAGGGCCCATGCTTGGAAGGGGCCCACAATCTTATATAATTACCTTTTATATATACTATAGTTGTTTGATATAATAATAGATCTAGAGTATAAATTCATGTTATTAAACTGAAGATTAGCTGAACTGGAAGACTGTGAGAGTTTGAGGTTTGTTTGCGCCAGATTAAGGGATTGAATCCTTGCTTATGAACCTTTACATCAAAAAAAAAAAGTTTTCCTTCCTACTCTTTAGTAGATGAATTTAGGGATATTATTATATAGTTATTAAAATTTAAACTTATGAAATTTATTTATATTTTTAATTTGTATTTTTTAATTTAATTTGTAACTTTGTGATTTTTGTACCTTTCTATTTTTATTTATTTTTTACCTTTCTATAATTATAGTGAGATTTATAATATAGATTGATTTGTGATTCATATCAAATTTTGAATCTATTTCTATTCGAGTAATTTACTACTTATATTTAAAATATATGTTATTTTGTGAACATTATAATGAGTTATGTATATGTAATATATTTTGTGATTTAGTTATGAAAAATATTTTAAAAGATAATTTAATTTTTCTATGAATTATCTAGTCAATGTAGTTTAGAAGTCTTATTGTGCGTCATTGTATTCAAATTAATTTATAGAATTTTGAAATTAATCTAACTAAAAAAAAGTATTTATAAATATGATATCAATATAGAAGATGTGTGATTTATTATGTGTTTTTTTATTCGAATTATTTTATCCAATTAATTATATTTCATATTTTATTAGGAATATCTATCTTTTATCACGTTTAAAGTATTTTGCTTTATTGCTCCCAATAATTATGATTTTATGCTATGCTCTCATTTGTAAGTTTTGTATTACAAATTTTTATTAAAAATAACTTCATTATTTATTATAATTATAATGTGATTTTCTATAAATGTTTAGAGTATTTTGATTTATTGCTCCCAATAATTAAGTTTTATTCATTTTTATAAACTATAATTCTTTATTTATGAAAGCACTAATGCAGTTATTGATTATTTTGGATTTAAGAATGCATCTAGAAATATTTTCATGTGTATGTATGATTGTTAAAAACTTGAGAATCTTATTTCAAGCTATTTAGATATTTTTATATTATTTAATTTAAATTTTAATTATAAAGACATATATTAATTTACTATAGGGCCCATTTTGTTGCTACGCTCCGGGCCTATAAAATGATAGGACCGGGCCTGCACTTATGTAAAGGGTTCAAGGGCTAATATGAAACTTTTTGTATCTCGATGGTGCAATTGTCTATTTCTAAATAATTTGGAGACTTATTTGACCCTTCTTCTTATATATATATATATATATATATATATATATATATATATATATATATATATATATATACACACACACACACACACTAATAAGAGTCAATAAAGTTAGACTTATAACGGGAACTAAAAAATGTCTGTCAAATTATTTGATGAAATGAATAGTTCAGATTATTTTGATTTTAGTAATTTTTTTTTATTTTTCTACTTTACCCTCTATTATATAATTTACCTTTTCTAAAAATACCACTGCACTCAGTTAATGTAAATTTTAGTAACGGAATATTTCGTTAACTATTTATTATTCTTACTCATTTATTTTCATAAGGAAGGTCTTAGGTTCAATTGCACTATCTCAATCAAAGTTGGCATGATTAAATTCATCACTATTACTCTTATTAAATTATTACTAGTTTTACACGCACATTGCCCGAATAGACTAATGCCTAATGTTTATAATAACATTATTGTTGATTGGGTCTGAGTTCTATGTGAATTTTGTATGTAAAATCCACATTTAATTATCTACTACAGATTTGATTTTTTAAGATTCACCACCCGCTATCTACGAAAATTTCAATTCAATCTATACAAGATAAATTTGGTTGGATATCCATATATAGGAGGAATTGATATTGCTATTCCAATGTCTCACCAATATAATAGTCAAAATCCGTCCCTTGGTCCTCCTGGCCAGCTTAAAATATAAGTGTGTATGTTTGTGGTGAGAGATCAGATGTGGTTGTTACCTTTATTATATATATATATATATATATATACACATGCAACTACCTAAAGTCGCATGTAGTGTATGCAATGTGTGTATACAATTTATACTTAAAGTTTAATGAATGTAAGTGTAGAAAGGTAGGTTTTGGTCTATATATTTTGGTGGGACTACACCTCATTTCTTTAATATTGCACATGTAATTGTTGTTTGCATATTTTTTCCCCTTTCACACTTCACCAAACATTCAGGTTTTGGTCTATATATTTTGGTGGGACTACACCTCATTTCTTTAATATTGCACATGTAATTGTTGTTTGCATATTTTTTCCCCTTTCACACTTCACCAAACATTCAATTAGAGTTTATCTAATATACTGCTTTTAACAAATTCATCAAGAAATAAATTTAAATTTACACTTACGCCCTTTTTGGTAAAATAGTTAGCCTATCAGTCAATTTTGTCTTATTTGATCACTATTAGCTATTTGAACTAGTTAAACAATCAATATGAGTGATTGATTAATTAGTTTTTTTGTAATAATTTATTGTTTCAAAATGCTAAAATTCAAAAAGTTGTTCAAAGTAGCTTTTTGATCAGTTTTTTGAGAAATTCATTTTGCATGTAATCAGCTATCATATAACAACTAATTTACCAAACACTTTTCTATAATCAGCTAATGCTATTAACTAGATAGTCAAACTCACTAACATAATCAACTAATAACTATCTGCTAACACTTATTTACCAAACACCTCATTAAGCTGAGGTTACATGTTGGTAGACCATCCACGTTTTTGGGGTATAGCTGACGTTTGTGAGAATATGAAATTATGAATCCTAATGAATTTGACATGATTGCTGTTGAAAAGCTACAGAATTAGGGTATTCTAACTTTTATTTATTTATTTATTTATTTAAAGCAAGGGTATTCTAACTTAGAGACAAATAATGGTGTGTCTTGTTCATGAGTTTACACTATAGGAATGAAAATCAAAAGTATAGTTAGTTTTTGATTGACAACTTTTTAAAATATAACTATTGGATTTGCTTACCCCTTCAATTAAAAATCTCATTCCCTAATTAAAAAGTGTATCATTCTATCTTATTGGTAATATAATTTTTAAGTTTGGATTAGTACTATTAGATTTTTGTTTTGATTTTTTTTGTTTTGTTCATATTGATGCTTTGGATGTCATTATATTAGGATCAATTACCTTGAATCCTTGATTGTTTGTTTTTGTATTTTTAAAACATTTATTTCCATTATAGGTCATACACAATCAAACATCAATATTAGTAAACATTCCAATTCCACCCTACTACCAACATGCAAAATACTTTTACCAAAACCATTACTAAGTATTTGATTTCCATTTCGATTCTGATTCTCATGTACGAATCAAACACAGTGTACCCTAAGTGTTATATTCATATATATCGTAGCATTAAATGAAAACATTAGAATCAAGCATTGAAGTATGAAAAGCAATTGGAAGGTTTAATGAATTGAAAGTGATTTTGATGAGATGCATAAGCATAATAGTAAGCATAATTAAGTTGGGTAGTTGATACTGCAGTATGAAGTGTAGTTGAATATATATAGTGGCATGACGGGTAGTTAAATATCATGCCCAACGTACACATTAGGGATAGTTATTTAAAAAAAGAAAAAGAAAAAAAGAAAAAAAAAAAAAAGGGATAGTTGAATATCATGTCCAACGTACACATTAGGGTTGACCGTGATTTTGACAAACATGTAAACCCATCGATTGAATTAGGGGTGTAAACGAGCCGAGCCGAGCCCGAGCCTGGGTATGCTCATGCTCGAGCTCGTTAATGATAGCACTGCTCGAGCTCGAGCTCGAGCTCGGCAATTGTCGAGCTGCTCGAGCTCGAGCTCGAGCAGCTCGATTCTTCGAGCTCGAGTTTAGGTTAGAATTTGAGCTCAATTTTGATCTCGAATTTGACCTGTTTGATTTAAAATTTAAACTACTTTGTTTTATGACTTTTATCCATACATAATTATTAAACTATTTTAATTTTCCTCCCCTAATTATTATTTTTATATACTAAATATAATATAATTATATTATATATTATATATTATACAATATATTATAAGGCTCGTGAACGGCTCGTCGAGCTGCGAGCCTACAATACCTAAGCTCGGCTCGTGCTCGTTTAATCCACGAGCTGCTCGAGCTCGAGCCGAGCTCAATTTTGACCGAGTTCGAGCCGAGCGTTAATCGAACTGCTCACGAGCGACTCGTGAGCGGCTCGGCTCATTTACACCCCTAGATTGAATATGATGGCATGGAGGGTAGTCCGAAGCATGCACGTACATGCATGTTATAATAATTACTGTTTTTTTTTTTTTTTTTTTTGAGAATAATTATAATAATTACTTTAATTTGGAAAAGGGTATTGATGGGCCTAATTAACCTACCTGTGTAAGATTTTCCCTAACCTACATGTATTATATATTAGCGCCTTAATTAAGTGGTGCAAGTTTAAGTAGTTTGATTTGACTAAATAACTAAAAGTTGTTATTCAACCAGACTCTATGCTTAATGTAAACCTGTATTGATAGGATACATGATATTCATCATATAGCACATTCAGTTACGGTACTCATACTACTCAGTAGACACATATGCACCATCTGTGATTCTGAGTCCAGTATGAGGCAAATAATGACTAACGCTGGAGATCAACACTGCTTCCGCTGCTACGAGGTCAGGTTTAATCTAACAACCTGATCAACACATACACTTTTAGATGATTTAGAATTTAGATAGTGATGGAGAGAACAAGGAGTAAATATAATATGACAAATTATTCTATGGACTCGGGTCCACCTTGAGATACACATTTACATACTAAATGTTTATAATTTACTTTTTAAAAACTCAAAATTTGTGATGACCTTGGGCAATTTATATCGTGCACCAGGGCGTACATTGCATTGTGCGCCCTTGTGCAAAACGACGTCGTTTTGTACCCTTTTTTTTTTTTGGGAAATTCCGCTTTTCGCGTCTGCGATTAACTTCTTTAAAAAAAAATCTCATGTTTTGAAATGTACATAATTGCATAACAGAATGTATATAATTGTATAACAGAATACACATACTCTTTTTTGAAAAGATAATACACATAATCTAACATAATACATAACACACATAAACTTTTAACATAATACACAGAAAGATCATATTCGGCCTCTTGCACTGGATAATATCCAACAAGACTCGAATTGTCGCAGGGTTGCCAAGCCCCCGACAATTCCACGGCAAGAGACTCATTGTGTCTGCATCGCAGCACCCGCCGGAAAGATGTTGTTTGTCCATCACTCGATCAATATCTAAAAAATAAAATTAAAACCTAATAGATTTTTTTTTGAAGGGTAAAAATGGAATAAAACTGAGCATCCCCATTAGTTGATTTTCACCATTTTTTAGAATGACTTTACTTAGGTGGAGGAGAGAAGGGGAGGAAAGAGAAAGAATAAGGTCTTCCTGCAAAACTTGGATTTTTATCAGAAATGTGAGACCCATTGAAATTAAATATGGCTCAGCTTGCTTCGCGTGCACTGCAAAACCAGCGCCCAGCAGGCGCGTGCAATCCACGTGCCCACTGTGCGCGTAAACCTGCATTGTTTATCTTTTTTTTTTTTTTTTTTTTTTTTTTTTTTTTTTTTTTTTTTAAAAAAAATTTCTTTCATATTTTGTTTTCTCCATTTTCTATTTCCTCCTATTTTCTCTTTCGTAATCACACTTACAAAAACTCCTCAAAAATCACACCAAAAACTTCATTATTATTCCCAAAAACTCCACTATATAAACTCCATAAAAATCTCTTCTACAGAAATATCAAAGATAAAAGCTCCATTCCCTCAAGGGTGGAAGGAAAAATATTTGGTTACGGACTGAGGGTTTTGATGATGGGTTAAAACAAAGAAAAATAATAACAATGAGAGGATAAGTGCTTAGCACTTATTTAAATAAATAAAAGGTTCAAAGGGGACACAAGGGGTAATAACATATATAATGGTAGGCTTAAAGGCTAATGGCTAAACAAAAATGGACTAAATCACTTCAAAACATGCAAAACTTAGGAGTAAGAGTTTATGAGCTGATCATATTTCAGCTGTTGATATTGATGATATGAGCTGTTGATCATTTTGCATCAATATCAAAACATGCAAAATATAAAGTTCCGATTTTTCATTAATAAATTGTCCTGTATATTAATGAATTGCCTTGTACCCCACTCCGCTGCTTCGTCTTTCTTCGTCATCAACAACAACAAGACTCTTCACAAAAAAACTCATTTAATAGACCATCTTGCATACATCCGCAGTAGTACAATGGAAGATTTTTTGCATGAAATGGCTTCCATTAACAAGGGTACATCATCTTCAAAATTTTATACAGAAAATTACAAACTCAGGAACCTGAAAACAGTAGAGCAAATTGCTTTATGTGCCAATTTTAAGAGAATGACGGGAAATTGCAGTCACATGTAGAGACACTAAGATTTTGAGATTCAAAAATCAAAGAATTTACAAGTGGAGAAGGTCCAGACAAACGACACAGCCTTGCTGTCACAGTGGTAGCTGTACACATGACAAGGGTCAAGATTCAATAAATTTTAGTTATGTTCCCTCTGTTGATATTGATGCAAAAGAAAAAAAAAGTGCAATATTTTACTTCGAATTTTATATTAAACTATAGAGCAATCATATTTCAGTTTATGAGCTGCAAAGAGAAATCATATTGCAATTGAAAGTGTTGGTTTTTTTCTTATGAAATGACTTGCTGCATAGCTGCAATATAAGTATATTTTATTTGATATGTATTAAAAATTCTTATTTAATTAGCCAGCCAATTGCAAGCAATCAAGAATGCAAAATTTCATTCTATGAACAACTCTTAATCTAAAAAAAAAAAGGTATAGAATTACAGATAAATATATGCAGAGCAAAAACTCTCTTGTTAAAACATCTATTAATTAACCTCCAAAATACCATGTTTCAACCAATACAATATTCATTGAGCAAAAAAACATTACAAATTGGCATTGTTACTGCTAACATCAAAACACATGGTTAGTGAATATACACAAGGTAGGCTTCTTTAACTTCTTTAGAGCTGGTGGTAGTCCATAACACATCCTAACTCCATGTTCATTTTGTTGGATGATAGAAGTTGAGCCAAGATGTTCTTCAACTATGACAGGTTTTTCTTGAAAAGGAGTAGGGTTTTCTTCAAATGGTGTCGAGAAATCAAACATATTCATGAAGTAAATATCATCTTGAGTGATTTGTTCTTCATTTACTGGAATGCTGGCATGTTCTTCAGTTATTGGAATGCCTTGTTGTTCTGGAGTGCTTTGTTGCTCTTCGATAAATATTTGAATTAGCTCACTTGCTTTCAATGTCCTTTTCCTTGGTTTCATCTGAAATAAAATATGAATAACATTTGTAATCATTGATCAAAATATATAAAATGATTGAATATGATAATATACTATACTTTTACCTGTTTAGATTTCCTATTAACCTTTTCTGGACAACTTCTGCAGTTATGACCTGCCTTCCTACATATGGTGCAATGCAATTGGATGTGTTTCCTAGCCACTTTTACTCTATCTTTGCTGATTTTTGAACAGGTTAACTCATCAGCTGATTTTTTCCTTGGTCTACCTGGCCTGGAAGTGTATAGAGGTGGAAGAGGTGGTTTTCTATCAGATATTGGCCATTGCTCAGGCCCAGCCATAGGATGTATGGATTGTCCATATATTTGCAAATAAGAATTCTTAGAATAACACTTGTGAACAAATTCATGAACTGATCCTTTGATTAGCCAAATAGCACACACTGCATGCTTACATGGGATTCCTACAATACAATTTAAGTTGTTAGTGTTTTAACTATAATAAAAAAGTAAAAACAAAAAAGAATATACTATGCAATTACCTGTTAAGTCCCACTTCAAGAACAACTTTTCCTCTCCAAGTTAACCTCTTGTTGATCCCCATACATTCCTCTAACTTCAAAGAGATGGTAATCACATTGGGTAGCAATGCAACTTGCAGCTTGTTTCTCAATCACAACTAACTTATCTAAAATCCTAGGACAAATACTAGTAATCCATGCCTTGCCAGTCTCCCTACAGTTATACATTTTTTTTTTTCATTAACATTTGTCCCATTGATTCTAGGCATCCAATAATTGGTTGTTGTCTTGCTTCAGATATGGCACTATTAAAACATTCACAAATATTATTTACCAACATATCACTATATGAGTGACATGAGAAGTGTGATTGCGACCATTCTCTAGGATGTTTATCAACTAACCACTCAAATGAATTAACATCTAATTCCTTCAAAGCTCTAAAAGCTGCAGTAAACTCAGAAACAGTCCATGCTCTAGCACATCTCCACAGTGCATCTTTAATAGACTTACCTTGGAAGCCTGCTACTTTCATATTCCCATAGAGATGTCCAACACAAAATCTGTGTTCCATTCTTGGTATAACATCTTGATGTGCTGCAATTATCCCCTTCTGTTTGTCAGAAATTAGAGTAAATTCATGCTCAAAATCATCTGAAATCTCCAAATCCCTCTTCAACAATTTTAAAACCCAATTCCATGATTGTTTTGTTTCCTTCTCAACTATGGCATAACATAAAGGGAAAAATGATATCATTGGAATCTATTCCAATTGCAGTTAACAACACACCTCCTGTTAAATTCTTCAAGTGAGTGTCATCAACTCCAATAATTGGCCTACAATACTTAAAGCCCTTCTTGCATGCATCCTAACACATGTAGAACCCTAGAAATCTTTCATCCCCATCAAATTCTTGTAATTCACTCAACTTAACTGAATATTTGGACATTGGATTGGTTCTATTTCCAACAGATAATTCCAAATCTTATTTAAGTTCTCTTCATTTCCTTGAATCATTTGTTTTGCTTTGGCTAGCACTCTATAAGTTTGCCTTTCACTCATATTAAACTTGTCATCATTGCGCACTTTCTCTTTAAACTTGAGCATCTTCCAGTCTTGATGAAATTTAATCTCATTACACCCTCGATCTCTTAGCTACCTTAGATGAGTTCAACATCCCATTATCAAAGGCCCATAAACAACCTTCATAATTTTCCTGCATCTTTAAAATCCTCCATTAGAAAGAGTTAATCACTTTTCTAAGACTTATTCTAAAATGACATCTATCAGTTTTGCATTCTACAATGAATCTCTCTCTATCATTCTTCACAACCTTAAGATCTTTACCATTTTTAATTGCATAGTTTTGCAATGCATCCTTGAATTCTTGCTTAGAGGCAAATGTCATACCTAGAGTGAAATGTGAGTTATTCATATCTCTACTTGGCCTAAAACTAATCCACAAACTACCCGATATCTCACCATCACTGTCTGACTCCACAATAGAGGCATCATCAGAAAGATTTGGTTCAAATGAATTATATAAAGTATCATTAACCCCACCAATTTCAATTAATGGGTCTACATGAGTCTCAAAATCCATGTCATCCCTAGTTTCACTGTTATCAAACTCCCTATCTATAACACCCCACTTTTCTTAATACTAATCCACATTTACTTAACAGTCAAAGATAACTAAACAAGATTAAAGCAAGATTAAAACTTAAACAAAACCATCCATCAAGGGTGTTACCGCCACAGTCACTACCCATGGTGACTGCACAGGCTACAAAAGGAAATCTAACTAGAGTCAAAGCTCAAACAACTACAAGATAAGCTTGGGGAACAAAGCCCTGGTGTTCCACACCAACAAAGGATTAAGTAATATCTAAACATCATAGTTTAACAGATTCTACACTAGAATCTAACAACTCAAAGTCTACGCACTAAACTAGCTCGTGCACGCTCAAACACTGGGCCCACCTGAAAGGGGTTAACAAACAACAAGTAGAAAGCAACCCGTTAGCACGAAGCTAAGTATAATGCCACTCAACCCTGTAAAATACTACAATATATACTTTTGGAAAACATTTGTTTCACATACTTAGATCAAGTATTCTCAATCACTTAAGCAACATTTATACATGCTCCTCAGGGTTTCTATATGCTTGTAACCTAATTATCAAATAGGTATACTATCTCAATCATTTAACTCATCAACAAACTCATGCTTTCACATGCTTAACTTATCATGGCGATATACACTAATCATACTCAAACTAGCTAGTGGTTAAAAAATATACTTATATTTTAACAAGCAATCTCATGCTAACATATAACCCAATTAACAATCTCATGCTATCATATAACTCGATCCCGGTAGTGAATATTAAATAGGTATACTATCTCAATCCCGAGTGTCCGAGCCTCAAGGGCCCGCGAGTCCCGGTCCGAAATGACACGTACCTGAGCCACAGGGGCCTGACCACAGCACATCTATTGCCTAGCGGGGCTTGTGGCAGGGCTTGAGGAGCCCCGCCGCCTGGATTTGCCAAGCGGTGGCCTAGGGCCACGGCTCTTACCATGAGCCGTGCCCTAAGGTCGTGCCTCCACGGGGCTGGCCAACGGTCCCTGCCTAGGGCCGTTGGCTAGCTCCGTGACTCATATGGTGCACACTGTCTTGTGCACCAATGAGATTCTTCTTCACCTGTAATGCAATTTCAGGCAATCAAACACTCTCAAATCCTCAACAACTCATCATAGATCAACAATAGACCACTTACTAGCTCAACCACAACATATATCTAGCATTTCTAAGAATTTTAACTAATAAAAAAACTTCACATAGTCTATAAAAGCTTATGGGAGCCCATGGGGTTATACATTTGTAGTTTCTTCCTTTTTGCTAGTATTCCACCTTCTTCCCAAGCTAGCTACACCCTCCTTCACCTCTGTGTTTTCTTTGGTGTTCTTGTAGAGCTTTTGAGGAGGAAGACAAGGTTGGAAATCAAGAGGAAAAGTCTAATAGCTTTCTAATTTATAGGGGCACTAAACCCTAGGAGAATCCATAATGATTTGTGGAGGGCATAATGGTAAAAGTTTGGCTAAG
Organism: Ipomoea nil; assembly: GCF_001879475.1. NCBI lineage: Eukaryota > Viridiplantae > Streptophyta > Magnoliopsida > Solanales > Convolvulaceae > Ipomoea > Ipomoea nil. Next base: position 1,550,430 of record NW_017616592.1, on the reverse strand, counting down.
GAATGTATCAGACAAAGGGTTGGATGCTTGTGGTCTACCAAGCTTCATGGACCAAGTCTAAATTCATAGTTTAAAAGAGTTCTTGGGGTAAAAATGCATTTTTCCAAAAATATTTCCTAGACAACCACTTAGTTTAGGTTCCTCAGTTTTTTCCCGGTTTCACTCAGATTGACTTTTGGATCAAAATCATGGTACGCGATGTACCCGAAAATTTAGGATTTTAGACTTAAAATAAGTCCCGGTGTTGAATTTATTTAAAAGTGGCTCAAAATAATTTATTCAAACACCGATTTTATCGCAAAATTTTTTATAGAGTGAAAAATGGCTATTTTAGAATTTCTTAAAAACGAATTTATAAAATTAAATTTTTGGTTGTCACACTATGAGAACAATTCTCTTCATAGTTCCAATCACTCTCACTGCCATTAGGTCCTGCATTTTCACCTTCAAATACAAATATACGTTCAACACTTGGAATGAAAATTGCCTTTACTTAGAATAGCATCACAATTGTCTTCTTAACAAGGAAAAAATCATAGTTTAAAATCTAATTGAGCCATTGAGGAAATCCAACAACATGGAGTTAGAATATGATTAACATTAATGTGTTTTGCATGCAAGCAAGTCATCAAAGCAGAAAATATTTGAGAGATAACAATTGTTAAGTAAAAATTAAAAGAGGAAAGTAACACCTCTGCTGCTTTGATGAAAGTAACAATTGCTAAGCAAAAAATATGTTCTCATCTGCTAGGAATTTTTCATTATTCAATGTTAATACTTTTTACTGTCTAAGGAAAGCATTGTTTGGAACAATCCCTTTCTATTGTCACTAATAATGGTCCCCACAGAAATGCAAAAGAACTGACAAACACTTCAAATAAAGTAGTGTCTCACCAAATGCCAAATACATAAAAAAGAGATCAAGTATTTCATATTTTGGTCCCCACAGAAATGCACAACGATAAATTGAATAAAATAGACAAGTACAACTCATACAAACCATGGACAGAGAATATACAAACTGCTACCCTTATCTCTTTCCTAAACTACTACCCTATTCATACAAACCTCCACTATAAAAACTCAAAATTTTTATCATTGATTCAGTGTTCTTACCGTATGCCATCATGTTCGAAGAATATGCGACTATTTGTGAAGCCATGCCAGTGAAGCCAATATTATACTTGATGTTTCTTCCTTGATTTCGTCCAGGCGTTGCTGATTAAGAAGGAATTTTGGGTTGATTTGAGTTAGGTTTTGTAGAGGTTTTGTTGCTTACAGTGAGAGGATATGTAGATACGTGAGAAGAATATGAGTTTTTTTTTTTTTTTTTTTTTTTTTTGTTTTTAGTTTCGCAGAGGAAGAAGGAAAAATGCGAAGGAGAGAGTGACAGAGAAAGGGAGGGGGGGGGGGCTGCGCTTCTGTGAAGAGTCTTGTTGTTGTTGATGACGAAGAAAGACGAAGCAGCGGAGTGGGGTACAAGGCATTCATTAATTTTATTTTATTTTCTTTTGTTTATTTTTTATTGATGGTGAAAGACTTATTTACCCTTCTAAAATCTAAATATACAGAACAATTTATTAATTCCGATCGGAACTTACCGCTCAGATGACCGGAAGGACTAAAAATGAAAAAAAAAAAAAAAATCAAAGTCAAGAACTACTTATGTCAGGAATGAAAGTTGTGAACCTAAATTGACGGATGCACTAAAGTCATGGGACCAAAAGTGGAAAAAACTCTAAGGAGTAATGAGGCAAGTTCTAGCAAAACACCCATGACTGAAATCTCATATAAGTCTTCACTAGCAATGCATAACACACAAGATCAAGAATTAATCCAATTAATGAGTGGTTAACAAGACTATTGGCAAGAGAATAGATCAATCACGTGTTACACCTCAAATCATCAATCACAAATTGAATTGCAACAAGTACCACCAAAACAAACAACAAACCAACAAGAGAGAGCAATTGTAACTGCATGCTATAACAAGCAACTTATTAACCAAAAGAACCTGAGTCATCCAAGCAAAAATTTTAAATTTACCACAAACGGTAGACTCCTCCCCCACACTTAAAACTTTGCATCGTCCCTGATGCAAAACAAGAGAAAAGGAGAACAAGAGAAAAGAGAAAGGTAAAAAGCCATAAAACAAAGACTAACTAGACGAAATAGAGAAAAGCAATAAACAAGCAATATGAAAGATAACATGGGGTGCCTTCCATTAAGCGTTAAGTTTAACGTCGCTAGCTTGACGTAACCTCATTATGGCGTGCTCATCCCGGTTGATCCGTGAGGTTATCCTCATCCCAAGACATGGTGTAGAGCATGTTGCATTCTCCAACTCCAAGAGATTGTGGCTCATCAAGAACATTAAATGCATCTCTTTCTTCCCCAAAATCGAAGATCATTGTCCCCTTCCTTGCATCAATTACAGCTCCAGTTGTGGCCAAGAAAGGTCTCGCTAAAATGATTGGAACATCGGGATTTTCTTGCACATCTATCACAATAAAGTCACAAGTCACAAAATACCCTTCCACACGGACTGGAACATCCTCAAGAATTTCAATAGGGCTCCTAGAAGACTGATCAGCGCATTGCAATGTAAGTTGGATTGGTTGTGGAACCCCCAAATTCAACTTTTGTCAAAGGGATAGAGGCATGACATTAACACTAGCTACTAAATCACAAAGGGATCTTTTTATAGGACAGCCCCCAATCACACAAGGAATCGTGAATTTCCCCGGATCTCTATGCTTACGAAGAGGCTTCCCTATACCTGGTGTCAAAGCCCGGTACTCTTGTGCCATAACAATCATCTCTTGCTCCCCATACTTCCTCTTCTTAGCAAGAATATCCCTCAAAAATTTTCCATAAGATGGAACTTGTAAAAGTAAATTAAGTAAGGGAATTGAAACTTTCAAACTCTTAACTATCTCCAAAAACTTTTTCCACCTACTCTCTTTTGCTTGCTTTTGAAATTTTTGAGGAAAGGACAATGGTGGTTCATACCTTCTCACGGGCTTCTCTACCTCATCATGAACTTGTGGATTATTCTTCACATCAGCTGACTCAACTTCTTCTTTCTCAAGTTTCTCCTCAATCTCCACATCAACAGTTTTATTTGGAGTTGATGTTTTGATTGGAAGAGATGGATCTCCAAGTACCTTGTCACTCCTTGTAACAATTGCATTGACATGTTTTCTAGGATTTTCGGGGCAAGCGGGCAACTTTCTAGTTACTTTGGTGCAAGATGTAGAGGCTTGATTGGCAAGTTGATTCTCTAGCATCTTATTGTGGGCACTCAATTGATCCAACCTCTCTGTCACTTGCTTGAGTCTCTCTTCACTTTGTAATTGGGATTTTAGTAGCATATTCATCATGGCTCCCAAATCTGGTTGTGGTGGAGCTTCCAAAGTAGGTAAATGAGGTCTAGTTGGAGACTACATGCACACCTTGAAATTGTTGCCCTTGGAATCCTGGTGGTCCTCTATTGACAAAATGTTGGGGATTTGCAGCCCCCATTGGATTTCTTTGGATTGCTCTATGAAAATCCTGGGTGGTTTCTTGAAGAAGTTGGATTGTAGGCCCCTTGAGGTTGAAAAGATTGTTGTTGTGGCCTATTGTACCCCACCAAATTAATATGCTCCACGGGGGATTGAGAACTAGGATCATTAAGGCATTCTCCCAGATTGTGCCTACCACCACAAAGATCACACATTTGAGAGTGATTTGGGCTAGCTTTTTTACCAAGGAAGCTACATTATCCACCTTGGCTGACAAGACTGAAATTTGCTCCACTTTATGAATGCCTCCTACAGGTTTTTGAGAAGATCTCTCCGAGTACCATGTTGATCAATTCATAGCAATCTTCTCCAATAATTCCTCGGCTGGAGTGGGGTCCAAACTGTGAATGATCCACCCGAAGAAGCATCAACTAGAACTCTTAAACTGTCAAGCAATCTTTCATAAAATTACATCATCAATTCTCAACTTTGAATGCCATGGTGTGGACACGGCCTCCTCAGCTCTTTAAATCTCTCCCAAGCCTCAATCAAAGATTCAGTTGCCAGTTGCTTAAAATTTTGAATTGCTCTCCTCATCCTTTGAGTCTTGAAAACTAGGTATAACTTTTTCAAGAACTCTCCGTGTAGTTGATCCCATGTAACAAAGTGGTTGTCGGGAAGTGAGATAAGTTAGCTGTGAACTTTATCCTCCACTGAGAAAGAAAAAAGACGCAACTTTATGGCTTCTTGAGGGATTCCATTTATTTTGAAGGTACCACAAACCCTTAGGGACTTGGTGACATGAGCATTGGGATCCTCCGTGGGTGACCCTCCAAATTGATCCAAAACAACCATATGTAGAATGGCCGGTTTGATTTCAAAGTTGTTGGCCTCCACACCCGGCACATTGATACTGTCCTGCTCCTCAACATCTAGAGCGATGTAGTCAGACATATATGGATCTCTCCACATGTGGTGGTTGATTGACTCCATTGGCATCTCCACCTCCATTAGGATTTAGATTTACTTGATTTCCTGGTACCTATGCCATTCTTCTTTGCTTTCTAAGAAACTTGACTGTTTTCTCAATCTCAAGGTTTAAAGGCAATAATCCTTCTTTCCCCAAAGATCGTGTACGCATACAAAACCAAGTTCTTAGATCCAAAGCAAAATCACACTCAACAAAAAACAACTTGTTTAAAGGTTAGCAAAAATTAAATAAAACAAAAATAAAAATGGATTAGACTCCTAGAATAAAACATTCACTAATGTTAATACTAAACGTCACTTCCCTGGCAACGGCGCCAATTTGATTGCAATATAATTCACAAACAAATAATACCCGGAGTATCGGGTTATCGATCTACAGGGAAGTGGGGTATTAAGCACTAGCTACTATTTATTAACGAGAAGCTAATCATAACGAAAAACATGATTGAGCAATGACAAAAACTAAATAAAAGAACAAGTATGCAAGTTTGTGGAAACAATTGAGAAAGAGTGAGATTCCTAGGATTCAAGTATTTAATCACCTAGTGCCAATCCTAAGAACAATATTAAAATCTGGGTTTAACAAGTGTGAGAATGCAAAGGTGGTATAGAGTTACTCCAGTAATCTCTAACCTAAGTGAATATTCACTCCCGTGATATAAACACAGAACAACGAAAGAACAAGCATTCATAATAAATCTCTAATTACTACCATCTCCCGATGTGCAACAATTAAGAATTAAGCTCCATAAAATATTTGCCCTCTCCCAAGGTGTAACAGTTAAGTGCAATTGTGTGTGCCCTAAATTATGCCCAACTCCCGTTGTGACACAAACAAAGCTATGAAGCAAGTAATTTGGGCCCAAACTACTAGCAACACCAATACGAATCACAATTGCAACACAAGTATAAACCCAAATAATAATATATTAAAGCATTAAAGAACTAGGCACATAAGTTCATAAATACTTTTCACCCAAGAATCTCTAAGAAAGCTTAGCCACACATGGCTAAGATGGAATACAAAACAATAATAAGAGTTTACAAATAATCTAAGGAGTACAATAATTAAACCAAGTGAATTCTCTCAAATCTCCTTAGTTTGCTCCTTGCTTCCCAAGACAATTTGTGGCTCTCAATTCTCTTCTTTATTCTCTCCAAAACTGAGCATAATCTGACATAGGGTTGAGGAAGGCGTCCTTTTATGGAGGGAGTCAAACCGGGGCAAAATAGGAATTTTCTGAGCAAATTTAGAAGCTGCCAAAAATGCTGAAACACACCCGCTCGACGCGTCGAGCCGAGGAGTCATTTTCTCGAACTGAAAGCTGTAACATATCGACGCGTCGAATCTCCTGTGTACGCGCTTTTCGGTCCACTTTGATTCCAAACTTGTCCTCGAACTTCCCTTGCTTTTGCACTTAATCTACAATGGTTCCAAAACACTAACAAACACTGTAAAACATTCAAAACAAGTGTAAACCACAACTAAATAATAAAACAAAGGAATATGCAATTAATGTGACATTTCCATGAACTAAAACTCAACAAATATGCTCCAATCAATATTAGAAATATGCACAATTAGGCTCACATCACACAACTTTTATTTATTAGTGTAATATTTTTAATCATGAAATTAATAGTAAATAATTACTCTTTACAGGGCGTTTGGTTGGAGGAGGGGAATTATGTGGGAAAGGAATTGTAATTCCATGAGAGTTGAATTACTGGGAATAAAGTGGGAATTTAAATTCCAGTCTTTGGTTGACAGGAATAGAATTACTGGGAATTTCAATTACAATGTTTGGTATATATGGGAATTGAAAGGGAATAAGTAGTATAAAGTCAAAAATGTCCATTATTGTTGTTAGACATTAATTTTAGGTTAAAAAAGGAAGGGGTAATTTTGACTCATCACAATCTTTTTTTCCCAGGAATTAAAATCCCAGGGGGGGACATGGGATTTTAATTCCATGAAAACGGGGGAATTGCAATTCCCTCCAACCAAACTACGGAATTTAATGACCTTTGAAATTAGGTGGGAATTAAGTGGGAAGGGAATTTAAAATCCCTCCAACCAAACGCCCTGTTAATATTTATGCATGATTAAGAAATTAAAATATTTACAATAATACCCTTTTTTAAAAAGTATTTACATGTGTTCTTAATTCATGTTTCCTTTCTTGTATTATATTTTTTTATTATCCCATTTTTTGTTTCCCATTTCCTAATACAGAGGGGTTCAAGTTTGACTTCTTATTAGAGTTGTAGATTGATTTTCTTAGTTTAATTCCGTCATCAACTATGGACAATTTAAACTAATTTATTTCATTGTGATTTTTTGTCGGCTAGAATCACCCTCCTTGTGATTTTTTGCTGGCTAGGGTCAGAGCGCACTTTCTGACAATAACAACAAATTTTTTCATAAATCAAAGATTATACTGCAACACGTTTCACTACAGTGTCTACACAACATCAGAAAAGTCTGTATTTTCTTAGGAACATATATGTATAGGGTTTTGGAATGAAGCTTAAAAATGGTGATGTAGATTAATAGCATCTTGTCTCATGAAGTGGGAATGATAATTAATGAAGGGAATTATTTATTTATTTTTTGACAAGAAACAAACGGAAATAGCATTAATTAGAACTCATATATGTTAGGGATTACAGCTGTTGAAATAAAAGGACTCGAATCAATCCAGGTCGCACTAGCAAAATGAGAAAAAGCGTAACTAGCCAAAAGATGAGCAACAGTATTAGCAGTTTTGCGAACATGGCGAAAAGTAATATCATGATGAAAACCTGAAAGCAAGGTTTGAATGTCTTCAAGTAGCAAACCAAACGGTGATAGACACGGTTTATGAAGACTAGTAAGCAACATCTCAGCATCTGTTTCCACAATAAGGCCATCCCAGCAGTGTTATTCTTTAGCCAACTTAAAGCCTCCCGAACTGCAAGCGCGTCAGCGTCTCTAGACTGCAAAGGTCCCGGCCGTGTATCAGATTTCGCTGCCACAAAAAGGCCATGATGGTCGCGAAGAATCCAGCCCATACCAATGTGATTTGAATCATGGTGGACAAAAGCATCAATATTTAATTTCAATTTTCCATAAGAAGGTTTTGCCCATAATTCCTGAACCTGTTGCTATTTGGAACGCTTCAACTGCAAAAATCTGTATATTATATAATGCCAAATATTACATATTACAATACCTATAATCCAAGAATACTAGGTATATTTAAAGGTATTATTGAATTATTAATCATATACAATTAATAATAATAATAATAATGTGTTTGAACTTCAATTCCCTATCCACAATGGGTGCGTATGGGAGCTCCAACAGTTACAAATCACTAACTAACTAATCCATTAACTCCTTAAAAAGGTTTTTTTTTTGGAGTATCTACACTTGAATTGGTCGGTTAACCTGTCTATACTATACATATACATACGTACATAGATCTCTCTCTCTCTCTCTCTCTCTCTCTCTCTCTGGTTTCTGGGCAGGTTCTATTTGACGCGGTTTTAATGGCGTGCTGTCGGACTAATCACGGCCCTACTTTCGATCTTCTCAACGTAGGAAATCTTTTTTGAGTTAGCGTTTAGGGGTTTTGTCGCCATGGGGGATTTCTCATCAGTTTCCTCGTTGGAGTTGTTGTTGTTCTTGGTTTCTGCTTCTCCTCCGCCTCCTGAATCCAGGTTCCAGCCCATGAAATCCAGCAATGTCATTCCAGATTCTGCGTCTTCTGCGGAAGCATTAGCCAAGTCGCTTGGCGGCGCCCCCGGAGTCGACGAATCCGACGCCGAGCATTCCGGGGACGGCGGCTCTTGTGTCAGAGAATCCGCGTACAGGACATCCTCAATGCGAGACATTACTGTGTTCGCAAGGCTTTCTAGTACCCTCGAGTAGCTCTCCAGCACAGAATGCCCCACATCCTAAACACCATTCAATTGTAGTTTTTTAAAGTTCCATGATTAAATGAAAAAAGTATCAAATAGGCTCTTAAACTTTATTCCAAAAGTCAATTAGGTTCTAAATTTTAAAACAGTACAATTAAACCCTCAAACATGTTAAATTGGGTCAATGAAAACCAAAAACTGATAAAATTATTATTACATGTTATTTCAATTCCGGCAACCGGCGACGGCAAAGTGGTTGCCAGTCACCTTCTATTGGTGAAGGCAACCAGTTGGTCACCTTCTCCGACGGAAGGCGACCAACTGGCCACCTTCTGCGGGAAAGGTGACTAGATCCGGTCTCCTTCCCATGGAGAAGGTTGGTTGCCTTCTCTGGCGGAAGGCGACCAATTGGTCGCCTTCTGCAATACAAGGTGACTGGCAACAGTTTTTTTGTCGTTGCCTATCACCGGAATTTGTCGTTGGTCATCGGAATCTGTCGTCAGATTGAAATGATCAGTAATATCAGGTCATTTTATCGGTTTTGGACTTCATTGACCTAATTTGATATGTTTAAAGGTTTAATTGCACTTTTTAAAGGTCTAATTGATTTTTGAGATAAAGTTTAGGGTCTATTTGACCCTTTTCTCTGATTAAATTACAAATTTAAGGATTATTATATTAAAAAAAAAAAAAAAAAGGATAGAATAGATGGAGTTACTTTGTTGAACTGGATTTTACTGATGTCGAGGGAGGATTGAGGGAGGCCTGGGAAACGATGCTTGAGGAGGAGTAAAATGGTCTCTGCTCTCTCCTCAAACTGTTCCCTCTTCTCCAAACTTACACCTGAAGACCAAGCAGACTTCACCTCCTTCTGGTTCATCTTCCTCTTCCAGATCACTATAGATGCCTCTATTTTGTTCTTCAGATCAAGTATCTTGTGCTCTGATGACAGGTCCATCGTTGACAGGAATTGCTCCGGGTCGAAAAACTCCACTGTTATGCTCTTGTAGGTATAATCCCCCAGACTTGATCTACCATTCTACACAGTACAAACCACACATATATATCACTCAAATTTCATGTTTATATATATATAAGAGTTTCTTTTCACTTTAGTCCCACGACTATGAGACAATTTCTATTGGTCTCCAACTGTTAATTTTGTTTTATATTTGATTTTACGAATTTTAAGTCCTTTTCATATTTGGTCCTTTCGGACTAATCATGGGTAAATTATCCTAAAGGGTAAAATTATTATTTTTTAAATTTCTTCACTTTTAGTTTTCGACTATGATACCCTTCCAAATAAGGTTCCTCGTTATCAAGATTTTCAATTTGGTGCATGACTATACGATTCTTCCCACATTTGGTCTCTCGTTCAACTTGCCAGCCAACCTAAACTGGGAAAAAAAAAACGCAAAACACAGCTCTTGACTTTTCGGTACCTTGTTTTTTACTTTTCGATACCTATTTTACAGCTTGACTGGGATTTAGATAATTAGATTGAATTGGCATGGCCTACAAATTGGACGAAGGACCAAATGTAGAACCAATTGAATAGTCAGGACCTAATTTGAATTAAAACCATAGTCGAGGGATCATAATTGAAGTTTTCTTTTTTTTGTTCTTAAACTTCTCACCAAAAGTGAAAATGGTGATGACCAAAAGTGAAAAACATCAACATTTAATAAATGTTTATTACCTTTGGGAGTGATTCAATGTAGCTTTCTGGGATCTCCATCTCTAACAAAATCTGTGCATTTATGGCCATGGAAGCTTTGAGCACTTGATTCACGCAGTCCTTCTGATACTGCAGCCATTTCCGGGATGCTTCAGACAGCCCATTCGGCGGAACCTTAACTGTGGGAAGCCACCATTTGGCGTTCTTCTGCACACCTTTCTCTGATTCATCCGCGTCTTTCGACACATACCAGAATTCGTTCTGGTCTTTGCAGTTGTCTAGGCAGTCCTGCAGTGAATCATACAATTCAATGATGTCCGGTCGGAAAATATATATAATTATATTATTGAAGGAATTTCAGCTAGGTTTCTTACTAGGAGCATGTTATCAAGCTTCTTTAGTGCAGGTATGTTCATCAGAAGGTCCCTTCTCTTTTGTGTCACCATTATCTGTCATTCACAAACATGAAATCATATATATGAGAATTGATATTATTATAATTATAATAATGAATAATGTATTGGGTAACTAGGGAAATTCGAAGATCCGAGGGTGTTCACCAATAAACCATATCTTGTGATTCTTGGACCAGAATGAAATAAATCAGCTTAAGTTGTTTAAAATTGAACGGCTCAAACCAAGAAGGTCAATAGACCACTCCGAGGAATCGAACTTGTAACCTTACAATAATAATGTAATTATAATGTTTTGAGTAAGGGAAACACGCAGACCCAAGAGTATGCACCAGTAAACCCTGTCTTGTAATTCTAGGACAACAAGGAGATAAATCAGTGTAAGTTGTCCAAAATTGACTGGCTCAAATCAAGAAGGTCAATAGACCACTCCCGGGATCAAACTTGTAACCTTACAATGAATAATGTAATTATAATGTTTTGAGTGGCTAAGGAAACACGCAGACCCGAAAGTGGGCACTGGTAAACCCTGTCTTGTAATCCTAGTCGACAAAAGACCACAAGGATGTAAAGCAGGTTAAATTGTCTATAGCTGACCGGCTTAAATCAAGAATACCAATAAGCCTCTCCCAGGAATCGAACTATAATGAATAATGTTGTGTTACCTCCATGATTTTTCCATCCTTTCCCGTTTGCTCAGAAGGGACAAGCTCAACAATGTAATCTGTGACAGATAAGAGCCACTCTACTTCCTTCTTCCACCTTGCCTTCCTGTCTGGAGCCATGGGTTGTAACTTGGATTGTTCTCCAAAAACAGAAGCTAAACAAGAATCCAAGCAAATGAAATGGAACAATAATCAATCAATCCAACACAAGAGTTATAGCAATTTCATGATACCAATTCAACATTCTTGAATATCTGCAGAAAGAAAAAGCTTAATTAATTACCAGCTAGATTTGTGATGGCATTTGATAAAGCCAGAGCTGATGAAACACCCTTTCCTCCTCCTGACATGTCCTCCCCCAGCAGCAGCTTAGAGAACCTTTCTTTCATCATGTCCATATCTAAGAATCCATCCACACACACACAAAAGTTCATCAGAATCCTAGCTCAAGACATGCTTTAACTTAAAAATTTATCATAGCCCTGGGTCAGACTTTCTCCGAGTAAGAGTAAAACTCCATACGTGTGACTAGGCAAAATGTGATGTTGTAGGTAGGGATGTCAATTGGACCAGCCTTTTAGGCTTCGTGCTAGTCAAGGCCATCAGACTTATCAATTTCAAGTTAATTTTTGCGAAAATTGCACTTTTCGTCCCTAAGTTAGGGACGAAAAGTGAGTATGACATTTTTCGTCCTTTCGTGCTTACTTTTCATCCCTGAGTAATACTAAAATAACAAATTTCGTCCCTAATGTTTTATTAGTAAAGGGACAAAAAGTACAACGTCAATGAAACTTAGGGACGAAAAGTGAGTATCACTGCTGGAAATTATAAAATTTCCGACCACCTGAAAGTGATCTTATATCAAGTCGAAAGCAAAAAGCGGTCGGATATAGCAATAAAGATTTTTCCGGATACCAAAAGTGGTCGGAACAAGGCTTTCGACTTGATTTAAGATCATTTTCAGGTGGTCGGAAATTCCATAATTTCCAGCAGTATATGACCAACACATAGAGACGTATCCTACAAATGCCCTATAACTCAGAGACGAAAAGTACAATTTTTCCTTAATTTTTTATGAGCCTAAATTTTTTCAGTCTTATCGAGTCAGCTCATCGGTTTCGAGCTAAGAAAAAAAATGATGAGTATTGGATTAACCTGAAGGTGGTTGTCTTTCTTTTTGGGGAGGAGGAGCTGCAGACACATGGTCATCATTGGTGGAGGAGGGAGTGGGGCCCTTATCCCCATGCTGAATGGTGATATCAGCAGTCTGATGATGTTCTAAGTCTGCTTCTTTGCCATTCTCATGCTCAAACATCTTTTTAACCTTTGAATATATGTGTTTGAGTTTTTTAATCTTCGCCTTTACCTTGGCACCTATATTTCAACCCCTTATTAATCACCTCTATGAAGAATTCTTGAACACCAGCACCAATATATGGGGAATCAGCAATGCAATAATGCAAAAATGCAGGTCATCATATGATAATATATTGTCATATTGTGACGACGGATTGGAGGACGAAAATTAAAGAAAATGAAGAAAATCCCTCGGCTCGAATCAAGAAAATGATGATGATTTGGAGAAATGGTGAAGGGGGTTTTTAGATGATTAATTTCCCTTGGTTAATTTGGAACAGGTAGATAGGGAGATTATAAAATTTTTAGGTTTTTTTTGGGGATTTCTGTTTTTTGTTTTTGGAGTTTCTGATGTGCGCATCCCTTAGCTTGTTGGGAGTATGGGAGCATGCATGGTTGTGTTTGGAGAATGGATGGTTTATTTTCTAACACTAGCAAAAAGCCCGGGAATACATACATTGAACAACTAACTCTTATTATTCCTACAAGCAAGGACAATTTTTGTATTTTCAACCGGCTTTTCTTTTTTATTTTTCTGCTGATAATAATAATAATGACTAAAAACTTCTTTCTGGAAATTCATGAACCCAATCTGCATGTATGTAAATCCAATAGAGAGATCGAGATTGTAGGTATGTTTCGTTCCAAGTTCCACTCTTTGGCACGGGAGGTATTTTTTATTTTGGCCATGGTAACATAGTTAGCTTGTCAGTCAATTTTAACTTGTTTAATCATTATTACCCGTTTGATTTGATTAAACAATCAATATGAGTGTTTAATTAATTAGCTTTTTGTAACAATTTATTGCTCCAAAACGCTAAAATTCAAAAAGTTGTTCAAAGAAATTTTTTTATTAGCTTTAAAAAAAAAAATCATTTTACATGTAATCATCTATAGGTTAAGAGCTAATTTATCAAACATCTTTTTCCAATCAGCTAATGATATCAACTAGTCAAACCCACTAACACAAATCAGCTAACAACTATTTATCAAACACCCCCTTTAATTTCTTGGTGTGTGCCGATCAAATCAGTTATGAGAATCTAGACTCATTTACTTTCAATCATATAAATGAATTATGGTCAACATCGTAAGGTGAATCACTTGACATTCAAGTTCATTGTTAGTATACTAAAGTTCATTCTTAATATATTGAAAGTTTATTTTTTGAATATTAGTGTACTGAAGGTTTATTATTTGTATATTACCTAAAAATGAATTTTTAGTATATAAAAATAAACTTTTATACTAAAAATGAATATTTGTTAGTGATCCACCTTTCAATGTGATTCATAGGCTATATTATAATTTGTCATTTATCTCTTGTTGTCCTTTGTGCGCTAGCCAGGCCAGGTCACAAGGTGAGAATGTGAGATATGCAGAGCTTCACTCAAAATCCACATTCGAATAGTAATTACGGACTTTTTCGTAAATCAAAGAAATATGATTGTATGTTCGCTGAATATCACTTTACTTGGTAAATCAAATTTTAACATTTCATTTATTTTTAAAGACGGAATTCATTGAAATTAATAGAGTTGATTCCAAATGGGATTTCTTGTTTTTTGTGGCAATTTCACATTTAATGTGAAGTTATCATTTTTGCCTTTAAACACCCGATACTATCGTGGCACCCCAGGCTGATCCAACCCCAAAGCCAAGGATCAAATCCTTAACCTTTGATTAAGGATAGATGAATCTTTTCCACTCAACCACACCTTCCAGATTACCTTGTGCTTTATTTTATTATTGATACATTTCAGAAAAACAAAGATGACACCCTTCAGAAAAAACAAAGATAACACCCTATTACCTCCAGGTTCACTTTTTTGGAACTTATAGTTCACATAGAAATGTTAGTAAAAACCGGCACATTCAATTCCTTCTTTTTTAGGGATTTCGGTGGATTATTTGGGGTGGAATACAGCGAAAGAGATGAACAAAAATGATAAAAGATTTAAAAATGTGATTAGACCAATTTACAGTTGTTTAAAATAAAATTTCACTAAAAAAAAAAAGTACAAGAAGGATTAAAAGTATCCACAATTTAATAGTTTAGGGTTTTAAAGACAAAATTGAATTTTGCCTTGAGTAAAATACAGGTATATTAATATCAGTTCAGTAGGTCTTAGCGTTTTGCCTTGATTCATCGATTGAATATTGAGAGTCTTATAGTAATCTGATCTGGTATATCACTCTCCCTTCCTCATTTATTTTCTAATTTTTTAGGTCTTTTCTTTTGGCTATAATGAAGTTTCCACCTTTGTCTGAATCAAAGAATTTTGAATTTGTATTTTACGTTGCTCATGACTTTTAGGTTTTGTTCTACAACTCAAGTAGTAATTTGCCCCTAATCCTACCTTGATATGAAAATATAGCAATCTAAACACTTTTTCCTTTCTCAGCACAATTGTGATAATGGTTTTCATTTATTTAACTTTGAGCAGGTAGGTAATGAATGCTGAGTTGCTGGAAGTTGTAAATCTTGTAATTTGTAAAATTGTTGGAGACTTTGGAGTGTTTGAGTTGGACAATGGACAATATAATTTTGTATATTTCTAAATTTATATTTTAGTTTTTGTATAAAATTTTAAGTTGTAACATGTAATTTGTATTTTATAACTTGTAATTTTTTGTTCACTAAACTGTAAAATTGTAAGGTTTAACTAGTTTAGTTTAAAGTTGTTAATTTTTTTTCCAATCCAAACAAAATCAAAATTCGACTAAAATTGACTACACCTGAACACATAATATCCGATGTGATTTATGTAGGAAAAATAGCATTAAAATGACATTTTAAGTAGCTATTTTGTGGTACAATTATCAGTGGGGTCCACTTCCGATTTGCGTCGGGTCAAATTGGATTCGGGTTCTTCATAGTGAGACAAAGAGATTGATATATTGTACGCTCAAAACGGATAATGGGTGAATGAGATATTGATTCTCAAAGTAGACCCATTTGAGTTGGAAAAATGAAGGGAAAAGCTTGGAAGAAGCTTTTGTCCCACATTGGTTTGGAAAGAGGATTTGCCCCACTATTTATACAAGAGCTCTTTTAATACTTATTGAATCATATAGTGTAGAGGCTCTTTGTCACGTGTGACAAGGCTAGACCCAAGCCTGAACTCATATATGCTGGTTCTTGCGAAGTCGAAGTCGACTTGATACGTTCGGTTCGCGAAGTGGTCTTCTGGTGCACGGTGCATCTGAAGGCGTGGTACCTTTTGGAACGGTACGTTTGGTTCGCGAACCTTTTGGAACGGTACGTTTGGTTCGCGAAGTGGTCTTCTGGTGCACGGTGCATCCGAAGGCGCGGTACCTTTTGGAACGGTACGTTCGGTTCGCGAAGTCGTCCGCTCGGCACGGTACATGTCTGTACTGTTTGAATGGGTTAATTCAGTTGTTACGAAATTAATTCTATATTAATTCCAGAATTAAACTCCATATTAAATAGTCAGTTTTGAAGGTTATAATCTGATTTTTAAATCGGATTTAAATGCTATTGTTGAATGCTATTTGCACCTCAATCTCCTATATAAGTTTGTTGTTGGAGCAGCAAATTTACGAGGAAATAACAAGTGAAGGAGACACAACAGACACACACACACACTAGATTTTACTCTCTCAAAACTCTGCTCCGATTCTTGTCTTGCGGGTGTGTTCTGTCCATGCTCTAGTTCGCCGGGTTCGTTCGTTTGGGTGCTCAAACGTCAAACCGTAGTATGTTTTATCCTAGGAAGCCTAGGCCACAACGCTCCTATCACTTTTGGGAGGTGACAAATAAGATTTTAAGGAAAATGAGTTTACGCTCGAATCGTACTTACCACTCTTCTTCATCTCCTTTCTTCTCCGGTTTGGGATTATGCTTTAAAGCAATAAATCCTTACTTTGTTTCCTTTTCGTTAGATTAGAATTATAATTTGAGGATTATAAATTCCATTTTTTGTTTATATATATATATATATATATATATATATATATATATATATATATATATATATATATATATATATATATATAGATTTTGGATTCGGTGAGGTCCTACTGACATGTGAGATCGTAAGGCTCAATCTTATTCGTTTATTTGTATTTTTTAACGCTCCAGATTTAATGATGTATAAGGCCATGTGCGCTGGTTTTTTAGAATTAGGGGCATTGGTGTCTTTTTGTTGATATATTTATTACGGTATATTAATTAGTATGCAGATTTTTTAGGCGTGTGCAGGGCTAATTATAGTCTCAAATCGCATATCAAGATTTTTTGCAGAGTTATTGCCGTCTCTTCAACTCCTTTTCCTTGCGTGACTTTGTTATCTTCTCCGTCTCCATTAGTTTCTTCTGCGGTTCCTTTTTTCGCCGTCCGTTCATTCTACGAGAAGCCCCGTCTCTGTTACGCTCAGCCCGTGCCGTCCAAGCAGAAGTCATGGCGGGTTTTACCAACAAGCGGTCCGAGGGTCAGAAGGGTGGGTCTTCCGGTTCTATTCCAGGTATTCCGTCGCCGTTTGGTCAATTAGGTTTGCTTCGTTTATTTGTGTGTTTTGTACTGATTTTGCATTTTTACGGTGGGGAGAGCAATGTCAGCGGGGTTATTTAGTGTTCTAGTTCCTGTTTTTTTTTTGGGGGGGTGGGGGGGTTTAGGATTTTTTTTCGGTTCTTTTTCGCAGGTTATTTCGTCTAGTGCAATGTTGGTTTTTTTTTTTTCTTTTTTCTTTTTGCGTGTTTTCGAGATTGTAGGTTCATTGCATGGCTGTGTTTTGAGGGGGGGGGGGGTGGGTAGGGTCCCGGTGAGGACCTGTTGTGTTTGTGTGTGTGTGTGTTTTTTTTTTTTTTTTTTTTTTTTTTTGTATTGTTGTTGATTCTTTCCGGTGTGGGGGGGTATAATGACCAGGGGCACATCCGATGAAGATGAAGGAGGGAATAATTCTGTTTTGGGAATGCTAGGGGCAGCTAATGGCTTTCATACTCACCAGTGAATATTTATTTCCCACACACATAGTATCTCCTTCTCTTCAGCTTCAATTCAATTGCCATCTTGCCCTGCTTGTGGCCATTATTTTTGTAGTTTTCTGTATAGTTTGTAAGAAGAATGAGATTAGGCAGGAAAGTAGAAAGTATAGACTGATTGGTGCAGAGGTGCAACAGATGGAAATGGGTGCTTGCTATGCTTTTACTTTGGATTCTGATGAAGATGAAGGAGGGAATCATAATGCTTTGGGAATGCAAGGGGTGGCAGCTAATGCCTTTCATACTCACCAGTGAATAAATTAATGATTAAATGTAATATTTTCGCTACATTGACACTTCTATATTCGTAGATTTTTTTTTTCCTGTGTTACTTTTTGAGAAATTGGATTTTCTTAGGATTTTGTTTATCTTGGGTGGGTGCATGTGTGTTGTGTGGTGGGTGCATTTTACAATAACATTTGATTCAAGGTAATGTTTTGTCCTCTAAATAAGAACCAATGTGTGGGGAAGTTTTGGACCATTAGATTAGATATGTAATGACCTCTTAGCCTTCTCCAAGAACCAAGGATTGTTTAACTGTTAAGTATTTTGGGAGTACTTGAATGCAGCAATGATTAGAAATAAATTCAGAAGCCAAATTCCTTGTAGCTCTGCAATATTCTACTCTAGTTTTGGACTGATGATGTGATTGACCCTCTAGTTTATCCTGTCCCATGGTAACCACTGCACTGCATCCTGTACAATAACATTAGATTCAAGTTAATGTTTGTCCTGTAAAAGTAAAACTAAAATAGTTTTACATTTGATTCAAGGTAATGATTTGTTTTATATGGAATCAGAAAAGTCCTTAGTTATTACTTCTTTGCCAACTTTTAGTAGTTTTTCAAATATGTCTTTTAATTTTTGTGGGTGCATGTGTGTGTTTTGGTCGGTGCATTGGTGGATTAGGTGTGTGCATATGGTGAGCCTCCGTAGATTTTGGTCTGTGTGAGGCATTTTCATATATTCTTAAACTTTTATATATTCTTAGGGTTTTTTTTTTTTTTTTGTGTTCCTTTTTGAGAAATTGGGGTTTCTTAGGATTTTTGTTTTTCTTGGGTGGGTGCGTGTGTATTGTGTTGTGGGTGCATTGTTTACATTATAGATGTGTTTTTGCGTGTCTTATATTTTTGTTACAGATCTTAAAAAATATTGCTTTTATTGTGAGAGTAAGATATTTCCTTATATATTTTTTAATATATTATTTATTGAACTTTATTTTTTACATTGATTAATTTTTCATCTTTTTGATGTCCTTTATTAAATGTACTGAATGCACTGATTTTAGTAATGTAGACCAAATGTAATAAACTTTCACTTTGCGAATGTATAATTTCTTTTTTGGTTCATGATTTTTGTTTATAAATAAACGAAGTGTACAGTGACATGTGTATGCAACTTCCATGTTACAGCAAAATGCACAAGCATCTGAACATCAACGCACACACCACCTTATATATATATAGCGCGAAAACAGATGAATTCAAACATAGAAAAATTAATTTTGCTATCATTTTCATTGTAAACTATCTAAATTTGGCATATTAAAACAGACACCTAATAATATTTCTTATTAACACTTTCATGAAATAAATATATACATATAGATGTGTTTAAATGCATCATCCACACACGTTGCACATGCTACTGCACATATACGCACACACCACCGTATTCAAAAACTGTGGTCCACAAAACAAAACAAACAAATACTACTCTACCAGTAATTTTCTTTCAAAACAGAGAAACAACAGGCATCCACCCCCACCCCTAACAATAAATGTTGATATAAAATAACGGGCTCAAAATTGTCAAGTTCCCATTCCACATTTCGCACACGCTATAGCAATTACATGCACACACCACCCTATATTAAAATTGAAATTTAATAAATTGAAACAGACAGCTCATACTATTTCTTAGTAACACTTTCATGAAAAAAAATACATATAGATGCGTATAAATGCACCATCCACACACTAAACGGATCATAATTGACAGGTCCCCATTCTACAATTCGCACACGCCAAAGCAATTACATGCACACACCAGCGACTACCATGTTCCCTAATGGTTTAATAAAATATTTTTCTTATTAGATCAAAAACCTACCTGCGTGCACTTCACATTACAGAACAAAATTTTAACTTACACGCAACGTACCGGGTCTATGGTGTTGCACACGCCTTCACTAACTAATGCACACACCTGTAGTCGAAAATCACAAAAAAAAATAATAATAATAATAATAAAGTCCTTGAACACATACCTCTGTCCATTCACAAGCTTAAAACTGTTTTGGCATGCACCCTCCTCTGCGCACGGTAATGTTGATGCAACACTACAACAATATTATTACAACTTATTACCATTATTATATACCCTAATATAATTCTAAAGATTCCAAATTAATTCTATCCAAAATTAACCACTCTACTACAATTACATTATTGTCCTTCTACTAAAAAAATATCCTTACTTGCTATATATTTGTCATTCAATCACAACCATCCTTTTAGAATGAATTGATGGATAGGATGAGGTCTCATGATCTCATTTATAATAGGGGTCTCATGGGATCCGGAGCCTATATATATATATATATATATATATATATATATATATATATATATATATATATATATATATATATATATATATATATATATATATATATATATATATATATATATATATATATATATATATATATATATATATATCGGATATATATCGAATAATATTTTATATACTTTTGTGTGTATATATAAATATTATTTTGCGATATTAAATCGACTTTGGTTCATTATTTTCAACAATTTATACTTAAAAATAAACAAATTAAGTATAATTTATACAAATCAAAATCTGAATGGTTCACAAAATCGAACCGCCCAATACACAAGACAAGACGTCATTTTCATTTAACTTTAAGGTTTTTCTACTCTTCGGTATAGGTCATTCTGCAAAGGTAATTGCTAGACTTCATTTTCATTTCCACACCTTTTCTATAGTTCTCATATGTATCATGTGTAGCATTATTTGCATTGATCACTCAATGATTTGATTTTAAAGTATGTAGTATCATTATGATCAATGCAAATAATGCTTTTATGTTTTTTAAAATTTTGTATTGTATTAGTGTGTCCGATTTCTGTTGACTTGCCAATACAACATTATTGAGGATCGGATGAATTGAGTTTTTGAAAGTTAAATCTTATGAATCCAGGAGGATTAGAGTATGGCTACTAAATTGTTTGCCAAAATGTTCAATTCACTGTAGGGGAGACCTGTTTTGGTGTATGACTTTTATTTATATGATTTGTAAAACAAATTTATGTCTTCAGTGTAACACGGTTACCATTTATAGCTCCTTTGGTTCGTTAAAAAATATTTTAAAAAAAATGGAATTGAAATTCCATGGAAAATAAATTTCATTATTTGGTTGGTAGAAAAAAAAATTACTGGGAATATGAATTTCATTGTTTGGAATGGTAAGGAATAATGAATATAATGACACATATAACCCCACACAACAATAATAATATAATAATGGGTTAATTTCATCATAGGTCTCTTGTCTTTGGTGGTAATTCCTAATTTAGTCCCAGACTATCGTTTTTGCCATTTTACATCTCAGACTATCGTCGTTTTTGCCATTTTACATCTTAGACTATCGTTTTTTGACACTTTTAGTCCTTCTTATGACTTTTTCTATTTTTAGTAAGGGCATTTTTGTCTCTTCATATTTTTCTTTAGTTATTTTTCCCGTTGCAACCGATTTAATTGGTTTAGGACTTTATTAAAAATCCGTTGAAAAATATAGTTATTAAAAATCAAAGGTTTAGTTCTAAACAAATTAAATCGGTTGAAATCGGAAAAATAATAAAAGAAAAATATAAAGAGACAAAAATGCCTTTACTAAAAATAGAGAAAGTCATGAGAATGATTAAAAGTGTCCAAAAAACGATAATCTGAAATGTAAAATGACTAAAACGATAGTCTAGGACTAAATTTAAAATTGTTACCAAAAGACAAAGAGATCTTTAGTGGAATTAACTCTATAATAATAATAAGAGTAATTAATAAAGAATGGTGAAAGTAAAATTGTCATATTAATTTTACATGGAAAACAAAAATATGTAGGATGAACTAAGTTGATTTTAAACTGAGGAAGTATGTTAAACTGCTAACAACCAAAATATGTCTTCACTCTTCATGGTGAAGAAAAGCTTCCGAGTTTCATGTATGGAGAATGAAGTATCTTTCTAACCTCATACTATTACTGCTAACATCTGTGACTATGAAAAATGTCGCTGCCAGGTCTGTTGAAACTTTGGCCCAACGGGACAATGGTAAACTCGCCACCCGTTATGCGGCCCACCTTCAACTCTGCTCCTCAAACATACACACCCCTGCTACGTCTTCTCTTGCTAGAAGCATCCATGCCAACATGATCACCTCCGGGTTCAAGCCTCGTGCCCACATCCTCAACCGCCTCATCGATATCTATTGCAAGTCCTCTAACCTCCTGTACGCACGCCACCTGTTTGACGAAATTCCCCAACCGGATATTGTTGCTAGAACGACCATGATTGCTGCATATTTTGCTTCTGGGGACCCCAACCTCGCTGCAGAGATTTTTGATAGAACCCCTTTAGGCATGCGCGACACGGTTTTTTATAACGCTAGGATCACGGGCTATTCGCATCAAAATGATGGCCATGCTGCTATACAAGTCTTCAATGATATGAAAAGAAACAACTTTCAGCCTGACCAGTACACTTACACTAGTGTGCTCGCAGCCTTGGCACTTATAGCCGATTGTGAACTGCACTGCCAGCAGCTACATTGTGCTGTTATCAAGTCCGGGACTGGGACGATTACTTCTGTACAGAATGCCCTTTTGTCAGTGTACGTTAGGTGCGCATCTTCACCCTTTGTGTCTTCATTGCTTTTAATGGAATCAGCTAGGAAGGTATTTGATGAGATGACCAAGAGGGATGAATTGTCATGGACAACAATCATTGTGGGTTATATAAGGAATGATAATGTTGATGCTGCACGAGGAGTGTTTGATGGGATGGATGAGAAGTTAGTTGTGGCGTGGAATGCAATGATTTCAGGGTATGTGCATAAGGGTTTAATCTCTGAAGCGTTTGAACTTTTTAGACAAATGTACTTGCTAGGGATTAAACTGGATGGATTTACATATTCAAATGTACTCAGTGCCTGTGCTGATGCTGGATTATTTCTCCATGGAAAGCAGGTGCATGGTTACATAGTAAGGACAGAAACAACACCTATGGAGCATGCTCATGTGTCAGTATATAATTCTTTGATTACGTTGTATTGGAAATGCAATAGAGTTGATGATGCTAGGAAAATTTTTGATCAGATGACCACCAAGGACTTGATCTCATGGAATACAATTTTGTCTGCATATGTGAGTGCTGGACGGATTAATGAAGCTAAATTGTTTTTTTCTGGGATGCCAGAGAAGAATTCCTTAACATGGACAGTGATGATATCTGGATGCTCACAAAATGGGCTTGGGGAAGAAGGTCTAAGGTTATTCAACGAAATGAAATTAAATGGGTTTGAGCCATGTGACTATGCTTTTGCAGGAGCCATTGCATCTTGTTCAGTGCTTGCTGCGCTAGAAACTGGACGCCAGCTCCATGCTCAGATTATACGGTGTGGATTTGATTCAAGCCTCTCTGTTGGAAATGCATTAATTACATTCTATGGAAGATGTGGAGACATTGATGCTGCGCAGTGTCTGTTTCTTACAATGCCATTTTTCGATTCTGTGTCTTGGAATGCAATGATTGCAGCCTTGGGGCAGCATGGACATGGTGCTCATGCGATAAAACTCTTTGAAGAGATGCTGGAAGAGCGTATATCTCCTGACAGCATAAGCTTTCTTACAGTCCTATCTGCTTGTAGTCATGCAGGGTTAGTTAAAGAAGGACAGCATTATTTTGATTTAATGCATAGAGTGTATGGCATAAGTCCAGGAGAAGATCACTATTCTCGCTTAATTGATTTGTTGTCTCGAGCTGGAAGGTTCTCAGAAGCTACAAATGTGATCCAGACTATGCCCTTTAAGCCTGGGGCACCCATTTGGGAAGCTCTTCTTTCTGGTTGTCGACTTCATGGAAACATTGAGTTGGCAGTGCAAGCTGCAGATAAACTCTTTGACCTAGTTCCACAAAATGACGGAAGCTACATACTTATGGCAAACATGTTTTCTTCTGCGGGCAGATGGAGTGATGCTGCCAATGTACGAAAATTAATGAGGGAACGAGGGGTCAAGAAGGAGCCTGGCTGTAGTTGGATTGAAGTTGAAAACAAGGTCCATGTATTCTTGGTGGACGATACTAGGCACCCTGAAATCCAAGCAGTTTACAACTATCTGGAGGAATTAGCACTAAAGATGAGGAAAGCTGGATATATTCCAGATACGAAGTATGTGTTACAGGATATGGAAATTGAACAAAAGGAGTATGCTTTGTCAACTCATAGCGAAAAACTTGCTGTTGTGTTTGGGCTTTTGAAGCTACCTCGTAGTGCCACGATTAGGGTCTTCAAGAACCTCCGGATATGTGGGGACTGCCATAATGCATTTAAGTTCATGTCAAAGGTAGAGGCAAGGGAGATTATTGTGAGAGATGGAAAGAGATTTCATCACTTCAGGGATGGTGAATGCTCATGTGGAAATTACTGGTGAGCAGAGAGATTCTATTGTAATTACGTATTAAAAGAATTGGATGTTTGGACAGATAAGTATCATTCATGATGCCAAGCTATTGATAGTGGAGCTTAAAGAAGTTATTCTGGAAGCCTGACCTTTCTTTCCTCATCCTGTTCAGCCAATCATCCTCCAGTGAAGTCTTCAATGGCAGAGTAATTGTTCAATTTCCTTTTATGTCTCTCTTCCTGAAGAGGTTTGGACTTTAGTTTCCAGCTATGGAGATTCATTGAAACCATTAGCCCTTTGCATTAAGATATTAACATGCCTATCAATGTTTGGCTTGTCTTTTGACAACATCTACTTCAGTTTGGAAATGCTATGAAAATGTAACCTGGGAAGCCATTAAACGCAGCTAAGGCAGCCAGCCAAGACAGTTGCTGCTGCAAAGCCCATTGCTCCAGAACATGCTCAGATTCAGGTCGTCAACTCTAAATCTCTAATCAGTTGCGGAATATGAATGAGAATATTTAACTGCGGGACAGGCCGGCTTGGTGGTGAGCTTTACTATTGTTTAAGATTCAACTCAATTCCATTTGCATTTATTTAGAATCAGTTTCTGTGGTTGTTGAAATCTTGGTTTATACAGTTCAAATTCAACCAATAATTTGGTATTCTGAACTTGAAAATCTGAAAATTTTCCTTTCAAAGGACACCTATTTGCAGAATTCGGAGAAGGTTGCAAGCCAGACATGTGAAACTCAATGAGCCTACACTACACTGCTTGCTGTTATATAGAGAAACAGATTGGAGGAGGAGATGCTGAAAGTATGTTTGAGATGAAAAAATATGTGAAGAAAGACTACAGCTTGGCCTTCTAACTATAGACAAAGGAATAAGAAGGATTAGTGAAAAGCTTTGATGTCTTCCAATTGGACATTCACAATGGGATAATACTATGCTTAAAGAGTTATAGTTGTAAACTGCTAAAAGTGTTTTTATGTTCCAAGAAAATTTGGCTCAACTTTTATTTTTTTATTGTAGAGATCCTTGATAAACTTTTAAGACATGTTCCCATCAGCTGTCAATCCATCTTCAATAAATCTAATAACACTACAGGACTATTGGCCTTGGTTTGACCTGATCAGTTATGTGCAAGTTATATTGGGTTACTTTTTGTGATCCTTTATCAATTAGAGTCATAAGATAAGATATACCTTGTGCACGCTATTGGGTAGTGACCAAAGGTGTTTTTTTTTTTTTTTTTTTTTTTTTTACAAGTTCAGGACTTGTTCAATTTAAAAACCATAGCAAACTTCAAAAATCAACTTCTTGTAGAATATGTAGACAAGTTACAAGTTTTACATTTCCACAATATGCTTGGTTTATGAAATGAATTTAAAACAAAGAATATAATGGGTAAAGAATAAACACCATCCCACATTGATATATATAACATTGATTGTTTGTTAATGATAGGTAAAGAATAAAACAATAGGGATGATAATTTTAATCCGTCCCTAGATATCCACTTGAATCCACCATGCGTGGATGGAATTCTTTTAAATGATTGTTTGTGGTGGGTCGGAGGTAGACAAATTATTATGTGGACTATAAAAAAAGTATATTTTAATATACTAAACGTACATTATTTGTGTACTGAATTTATATTATACAAAATAATGTACATTTTTTTTCAAAAAAAAATGTACTTTTAGTACTCAAATAATATATTTTTCCTGAATACAATGTACATTTTTAATATACTAAAAGTACATTATTTGATAGTATGGTCCACACAATAATGATTGTCTGAAGTAAGTCTTAAAAAATCAAACTCATAATGGACTGGGTTGCATGCAAGTTTTATATACAAAACCCGCATAAAAAGTGATAAAACTCAACCCGACCCACAATGTGTGTGTACAATTATTATTGTGTGGACCATAGTTTGTATACTGTAAAATCATATAAATTCATTACAAAAATAATGTACTTTTAATATTTATAAATTGTATTAAGGGGATATACATTATTTGTGTATTGAGTATGCATTATATTGTATAATGTATATTCAATACACAAATAATGTACATTTATTATATTAAAAATATATTTTTTATTATAATCCCCACACACACACATACATACATACATACATACATATATAGGCTTGGGTTCCTGTGAGATCACCCCTATATGATGATTATCTCATTTTCAATCAACGGTTTTTGTCCTTTTCCATACATTTTTATTGTTAGTTGTAGTGGTGTGACAAAACCATTATTAACACCAAGGATATTATTTATCGCATTTTCTTCTATCACTACAAAACCATTATTAACACCAAGGATATTATTTATCGCATTTTCTTCTAACTACTCTTTGAATATAATGTGATTTTTCTATCATTTCTAGTTAATCAACATGAGAACAAGTAAGTTACTATTTGATGTACATTACAAGACCAAGCGACTTACATTTCATTACCTGATAATTTGTGCAAATAGGTTTGTTAATATATATATATATATATATATATATATATATATATGGTTTTTCTTTTAAAAAAAAATTTCGAAATAAAAAAAATGATAAAAATAACATCTAAACAACATAACTAATATTATTATGTTAAGTTTTACATGTTAGAGTTGTTAATTAAGACACAAAATTTAATAAGTTCTTAACTTGTCCGTGGTTATAATTTTTTTCCTCCATAATTTTTAGTCTTTTAAATGTCACTCCTATTGATTTTCTTTTTTTTTTTTTCAAATTTTAAATATAAATCTACATGTACACAAAGTCATTACTTTAAGTAAAAAAATTTAGTTCATAAAAGTCATTATTATAAATACATAAATTCACTAACGTAAATACATAAATTCATCAATGTAAATACTAAATACATAGATTCATTGCTATTGGTGTCATTTTTATGTACATACAATATTATTTTTATATAATATAGTAGATTATAGACCACACTATAATTTACCTTAATGGATCAACCGTTAATGACTCATGACATGTTAATTAAGGCTAAACCCAACTTGTTATTTTCATGTTAAATTTTGTCGTGTAAAAATTTGTTCCGTTTAGTCACTTCACTAAGGGGGGGGGGGGGGGGGGGGGGGGGGGGAAAGTTATATAAGGATGTTATCAAATGTAGCCTAGGTACTTTTAATTTATTTATTTGCAGTTACAAACCAAACAAATATAGTACGTACTACATGTGTAAACAAATGCAAGCAGCATATATTACAAATTTTGAATTTAAATTATTGGTAGTTGGTGCCCTACCAATGACTCCACCAACTATAAATTAAAAGCATGGCAACTCCTACTGCAGTACAAACTGTTCAAGGATTTAATAACATTGTAGGGTAGTCTCATGAAGAACATGGAGAGATAACCCTACATAAATTAAGGATTTTGATATGCATGCATGTACCATAAAACAAAAGCAACGGTAAGTCTAGTCCTAAAATGAATGTACGAGTGAATTGAATAGAACATGATTCTTGTACTGGAAGGTCACGAGTTCAACTATCATCATAAATCTCTCAGTTAAGTCAGTTGCACATGGTATTCTTATTAGTACAATTTATCTCATATGTATAATAAACCCCGGCTAGACGTACAATAAGTGTAGTTTCTCTCATCACAAAAAACAAAAACAAAAACAAAAAAAAGTTTGAATATATCATGCATATTAACTAAAAGATCAATTATCCTCAATGATCAACTAGTCTCTAGTGACATAATTTTAAGATTTTACATAAGAGATTTTGAGATAAATTTCCTTCTATCTAAAAGAGATCAATTCTCCCGTCTAAGAGAACATATTTAATGCAATTTTGATAATTGATTAAGTAGCCATGTATAATTCTTATTTTGCTTTTCATAAATTGTACTATTAAATGTATAAATATTGTAAAGCACATCGTGCTCATATGGCACCTTTGTGGCTCTCCTTAAGGGAATGTCATAGGATCAAACCTCGGTGGTGGATAATTGACTCTTTGAACTGCAATAAAATAAATTTATTTAATGTGATGGTTTTTGGCAAACTATACCATGAATCAGGGTTCACTTTGCATTGTAGACTCTGGTCTAAAACGATATTTAGATTATGTATTTGTATTTAACATATTATGTACATTCAGTTATTAGATTATGTACCTATAAATAAATATAATTGAAGGAACATAATATGTTAAATATATATACATAATTTATTAACCGCAGGTACATAATATGTTCATTGTAGTAGTTATAACTTATAATACAATAATACATACATAATTTATTAATTGCAAGTACGTAATATGTTAACGATACATGTATAATATGTTAATTATAGTAGGTACATAATTTATGAACTAAAAGTACATAATACGGAGTATGTTAATTATATGTACATAATTTAAATGTCATTTTGGACCAAGGTCAACAATGTAATGTGAACCTTGGTATATGGTATAACCAATCATTATTGTGTGGATCATATTGTCAAATAATGTATATTCAGTACACAAATAATGTACTTTAATATATTAAAAATGTACATTGTATTCAGGAAAAGTACATTATTTAAATATTAAAAGTACTTTATTTTTTATAATGTATATTCAGTACATAAATAATGTATTTTTTTAAAAGTATAAATAATGTATTTTTAGTATATTAAAAATGTATTTTTTTTTATGGTCCATATAACAATGTATGGATCATAATTTGCCATGGTATAACAAATGATGGTTTTTGTTGGACATTTTGAAAGTTTTTAATAATTAGGAGTTTCATTTTAAGTTACTAGGGAATTAAATGATGTCGATTTTTTTTTCGGAGTTTTTTTTTTTTTTTTTTTTTTTTTGGTGGTTCGAATATTCTAATTAACAAAAGAGTTGCGATGCATTATTTTCTTTAACGTTCATTCTAATTTTCACATCTTGTAGTGTGATAGATTATTTTATTAAAAATTTACATTTTTCTTAATCTTGATAAAAAAAATATTTACTTTAATTATCTAATTTTTCTTTCTCCAATTTTTATTCCCTTTTTTTTTTAATAACAAAAATGTATAAATAAATAACTTTTTACTATATAAATATCTTTTTAATTTTTATTTTCAATTAGTAAACACATCGGGATACTCTCAACTCACTAGAAAAAAGTAACAAAATACCAACAAATTGTCTATTTGCATCATTGATTTGAGCCCGTCAACTATGGACGACCTAAGCTTGTTTTCCTCCTTGTGGTCCTTTACTAGCTAGGGTCACAAGGCGGGATTTATCGAAAGCACACTTTCGGATAGTGGCTGCAAGTTTTCCTATTCACTCAAAAATACCAACAAATTTAACTATAGATTAAATAGTTATAGCTTCTTTTTTTAAAAAAATAAAATAAAATAGTTATTGGCTTAAATATCTACTAGTTTTAGTATTTTACCTACAGAAATTCATTGATAAATTAAATGCATACTAATTTGAGAGTAATGCTAAATACCCATCATATTTTTCTCATCCCATCCATCCCTCATGACATGGTAATATGGCATGCAATATCTAATTGATAACAAAATGTTATTTTTAATTAGTGGTGTGTTACCAATTCATGAACACCCAATGAATAGAAGTCACATTATGAGGTAAAATAATGACGGAGAAATTTAAAAGAGGAATAAAGTATTTCCTTTTCAGTAATTTATTTACAATTTTATTCTACTTATAAATTTAATTGCTCTGATAGTGCATCCCATTTTGACATATTACGGAGTACATTATTTACATACCCTAGTTGTTTTTTTTTTTTTTTTTCTTTTTGGCGCCGAAAGGATCAGAAGGTCCCAAAGATTAGTAAACTCTTCTCGAAACAATTCTTTGAAATTCAATTTTTTTTTGTGCCGTTTGAAAAGGGAATTTTGAAAAGTCCATCTTCAATCTTTACCTTGCATTCAAGTGGAGCAAATAAGCTGACCTGTAAAATGCTTTCAGATTAAATTAAACAATACTCCGTAAATACTTCCGTAATATAATTCCATATATTACAAGACATGCCCTGTCTTGGTACACTCCAAAAAGTACTTAATGCTACTATTTTTTACCATGTTTGTCAGTGGGTGAAACTCTTTAATTTAATGGGGGAGGGGGAGGGGGGTTATGTATAAAAGTTGTCTATAGGATTTTGAGTTAATATCATAAATGGTCTTCTGGCTATTGAGATAGTACTCATTTTAGTCTTCAACTTTCAATTAGACCAGAACACCTACATTGATTTTCATTTTTTTTTACCACAAATAATCATCCGTTAAAATTTCTATTAATGAGTGTTAAATCTAAGGGTTTTATTGTCAAATTAATTAATATGATTATATTACCTATTTAAGAGAATTATGTGAGTTAATTTAATAATTAATATGAATATGGTTCATGAATTGTTCCTTTAATTTAGTCTAATGCCACGCTTATGCCCAATCCAAGTATCCTAACACCATCAATTGTAATTGTTAAATAAATACATTTTGGAGAAACTCCATGCTAAGTTGGTCAGACAATCCGTTTGATAATGACAAGCTTTCAACTTTGATTCTCAGTAGGCGGAGCTGTTTTTTTTTTTATTTTTTTTTATTTTTTTTTAGTTTGAGCCGATAAGCTACGGACAACTTACCTAGGTTGGTTTAATTACCTCATTGTAGTCTATTTCCTTCTAGGTCACGAAGTAGATTTCATCCAGAGTATACATTTGGGTAGCATGCAAATGCTTGACTTTTTGTAAATTAAAAAAATAAATGTATTATGACAATATTAAAAAATAATCCTCTCTCATAGATTTTAATTGTGATCTCATTTTAATTATATGTAAATAATAAATACTTTATATATTTATAAATAATTAACTTTATATTACTAACTCTTATTTATGTATGTTATTTTTCCCTCTTGAATTTAATCACCTTCTTGTGTTCACATCCTGAGTGATACTAAAATTCTTTATATACATCAGTAATTGGTTATTCATTAATTCGTTCATCCTCCCACAAGTTGAAAAGTGAATCTACTCAATAATCAAATCCAAATAATATCCAATCAAATATTACCACATAAATATTATAAGGTAAATTTAAGATAAAAGTGTAGTGTTAATCATTTATTATTTGTGAAAGGATTTTTTTTTTTTTTTTGAAAAGGTGAAAGGGTTTTTAAAAGCTTGTGTATTAAACTTCATTGGTCAACAATAAATTATACTTTTAAATTTTCAAAATAAGTATTTACTTATTGTAATTTATCAACATATACCACAAATTTGTATCATTTATGAATTTATTTGATACTATAACTATCAAATAATTGTACTTTTGAAATAATGATAACTAATTATCTTTTGAAATTTTAATCTAAGAATAATAAAATTTTGGCTTAACAATATGAGAATAATTTATATATTTATAATAATTTTGCTTTACAGTACATTTTACAATACGATTTTTATATTTATTAACTTAATTTTTATGAATATTTGAAATTAAGTATGTTACCATATAATTCTTTAAAAGATGTAATCATAATCATATTATTGATTTGATGATAAACCCCTTAGATTTAATACCCATTTAACAGAAATTTTAACGAGGACTATTTTTAGTAAAAAATGAAAGTTAAGGTACATATTTTGTTCAAATTAAAAGTCAAGGACTA
Organism: Ipomoea nil; assembly: GCF_001879475.1. NCBI lineage: Eukaryota > Viridiplantae > Streptophyta > Magnoliopsida > Solanales > Convolvulaceae > Ipomoea > Ipomoea nil. The sequence continues at coordinate 1,518,512 of NW_017616592.1, read as the reverse complement.
AAGTGAATAGTAATCTAATGGTGCATTAAATATTAGAGCTTTAATGACTTTTGTAGACCTTTTAAAATAAAAATTTTAAAATGTCATCAGAAGTTTATATATGTAAATTTTTATAGGCTTTCTACAAATTAAAAGTCTAAAAAAATTATGAAAGTCATTTAATCTATAAAACTCTATTATTTTAAATGTTTGCGAAAGTTCTAATTGAATACACCCTTTAATGACTTTTTAAATTTGTATACTTTTAAAATTAAAAACAAAAAAAAAAAAAGTCATTAGAAGTTTATATGTGTAGATTTTTATAGGCTTTCTACAAAAGTCTAAAAAAATTATGAAAGTCATTTAAAATTTATAAAAATCTATTATTTTAAAGAAGGTAGATGGGGATCCTACATGCCAAATGTGTGGCTTGGCTCATGAAAATGTTATGTATGCTCTAGTACTTTGCAATTATTCTAGACTTGTTTGGGATGTTGCACGCTTACCTATCATGAATATTGTAGCAGATTCTTTTCTCTTATGGCTTATGGGTGTGTTGGCAGTATTGACGGAGGAGCAGAATGGATTAATGGTAGCCGTGCTATACCATCTTTGGAGGAGCCAAAATGCGGCGGTATGGGATGGATCGCTGCTGCACCCCAACGTTGTCCGGCGACAGGCCGTGGCATCCCTGCATGCATTCGATCAAACCCGACTACGCAACCAGAGCCGCGAGCAGCCGGTGGCATCATCCCCTACACTCCATGCACGACCGCGCTGCTATATCGACGCCGACTACAAACCACCTTCCGGCGAATCGACGTATGGAGCGGTCCTCCTAGCCACGGACGGATCTTTTATCGCAGCAACAAGTGGCAAGCTACCCGTCTGTTTCTCACCTCTTATGGCGGAAGCTACGGCTTGTAAGGAAGCCTTGTCCTGGTTAAGGGGAAGGAATGTCACGATGGTGGATCTTCTCACAGATTATTCAGAATTGCGGAGCGCTTTGCACCACAGCTCGTCAGCTATCTTGTCCTATGCTGGGGTCGTGATAGACCATTGCAGACTATCTATGGCTTCGTTTAATTTTTGCTATCTTAATTATGTTTCTAAACAAGTTAATTTACATGCGCATACCTTAGCTTCGTTAGCTTTTTCTCAAGAATACTCAATGTATTGGGATGCTATGATTCATTAATACAATCAATATGGTTGGTTTAAAAAAAAAAATGTTTGCATTGCAAAAGTCCTAATCGAATATACCCTATAAATATTAGAGACTAACTACGGATGAATAATAAAATTAAAAGATTTCTATGATAATTTTATTATTAAGAAGATCGAAGTCGAGCCCAATCCCTCAAAAAAATCTCAATATTGTTAACCAGCCAATTCGATAAGCACTTTATTAATTGCAATTGTTATTGCTCTATAATTTTTTTAAAAAGGAATGAATTGTATTCTTTTACTCACTATTAATTGGTATTTATAGTTAATAAATTAGAAGGATATGATTGTAAGGGAACCATTCTCATATAAAAATGGTTTTATTTAATTTATGAGAAAAGAGAAAATTTCAATTTTGGTCCACTGACAATTGGGGTTGTGTTAATTGCAACACTTGACTTTCAAAAATGTTAATTGAGTACCTTGACTATGCAATTTCTTTCAATTTTAGTCACTCCGGCCAAATTACCGGCCAAATCTCACCGGAAAAATTTAATAAGTCAAATAAGGAGGGTATTTTAGTCATTTGATCGTCTTTTCTTTCTTCCCCGATGAGTTTCTCCATTTCCGGCGAAATTCGATGAGTTTCCCGATTCTCTTAGATGCGGCGGAGAGGAGAGGGATGGGAGTCGGCAGAGTAAAATCGTCGGATGAATTAAATGCTCAACCACTAGCTACCAACCGAAGCAGTGCTGAACAGAGTAAGGTAACTAAGAGCATCAATGATCTGGCAAGTAGAATCGTCAGCTTCCACCAACAAAACTCTGAGCACCATCTTCGTCAGAAAGCTCTCCCACCTCAACGCCGTCGCAGCCGTCTGCAGCGGTTCTGCGCTGTTTGTTTCCCTATTCTTCCCCTGTTTCGCCTCGATTACTTCCATCTGCTTTGTTTCTTGAACTCCGAACTCCGTTCCGCCGCCGTTTGCCTGCGCTTCACCCATTCTCCCTAGCAAAATAAACCCACCACTCTTTCCGATATTCGGTGCTCCAGTAATAGAAAAAACCAACAGTAGTGTGTCGAAGGTGGTGAAATTCAATGTTGTGTCATGTCTGGTTTCTCATTGCTTTGCCATCTAAAAATAGCCTCGCCGGAGCCTCAGTCAAGAACAATAGTGGGTGTGGGTTTGAGCCTCGCCGGAGCGACTGATTTTGAGCCGGCATACTCGCCGGAAATGGAGTTGCTCGCCGAAGCAGAAAGGTAAAAAGTAAAATGACTAAAAAAGCCCTCATTATTTGACCTATTAAAAATTTCCGGTGAGATTTGATCGGTAATTTGGTCGGAGTGACCAAAATTGAAAGAAATTGCATAGTCAAGGTACTCAATTAACATTTTTAAAAGTCAAGTGTTGCAATTAACACAACCCCAATAGTCAGTGGACCAAAATTGAAATTTTCTCTTATGAGAAAGCTCGCAATCGCTATTTGTGATCCTAACTGGACAAAATACTACAAAGAAGTAAATCAACATATGTTGTCTATAATGGATCAATCCAAATCAAGAAGGTTAATAAATAATTTTTACAAAAAAATAAAAGTTAAAATATTGTGGCCGCAAAATCAATAATTCAAATAATCTAGTTCGAGTTGCCCTCAAATAGTTTCCTATGGTAGGTGAAAAGGATAACATCATTTAATTTTACGGCATTTTAGTCTATTAATCATTAATGGTTGTTAGGTACCCCCTCTTGCATGCAATACAATTTCAAGTAGTCCATGGATGGGACATTGCAAAAACCCTATAATAATCATTGACATAAATTTAATAATTTTATAGAAGATTTTTTAGATTATTATTATTATTATTATTATTTTATATGAAAACATAAATAACCAAATAAATAAATAATATAAAGGTGTTTTAGTAATTCAGTACTTGAAAATTGTAACGATTGTTGAATCTTTTTAACATTGTATTATTATTGAGAGGAAATATTATTCGGTTGAAGGAATATAATTATTATAAATTTTTATTTTAGTATTTTTTTGAAAGAATTTTATTTTAGTATTTAATTACATGATTGACATGCATGCATGATTACTGAAGGTTGTGGTTCAGTGGAAGGGATTCATTCATCCTTAAATGAAGGTTAATGGTTCGACGATCCTTGGCTTTGGGTATGGAGCAGCCTTAAATTTCCAGGCCAGCTGTTCCACCCAAAAGAGGTGCCTACAATTCACCGAGGGGATTAGTCATTGTGTTCGACGGTGGAAACCCTTGATACACAAAAAAAAAAAAAAAAAAAAAAAGTATAAAAATCAAAATGTCGATCAATGCATTATAAAAATAATGGTATAATAAATTAAAATGAAATAAATTCAATAATAAGAATGATGTTAATAATAATAATATATTATTACTATTATTATAACATTTTTATAATACATTATAAAGTAAAATTAATTACATTAAAAATAGTATAACAAAATAGAGTAAATTATAATTATAATAATATAATAATTCATAAATAAATAAAAACTAATTTAGAATAGTATGTTTTGTGTGAAACCGTCTATGTGAGATATCTAATACTTTCTATTGATATATGTTTCCAATTTGTTAAACGATCTGTAAATCGTGCTGCCTATATTGTTGTTAGAGGCCGGAGCCGTTTCTGAATCAGGTTGTGGCGAGTGGCTACATGCACCGCCTTTGTTCATTGTGGATATTTTGACTTATGATTTAATGAATTGATTTTATTCTTTCAAAAAAAAAAAGTTAATTACTCCATATATTTTATATAAAAAGTATTATACGTCTACATGAGATCGTTTCATACCAGACCTATTAATTAATTACTTAGGGGAAGGGTATTTTTGTCTTGATCAGATAGCTCCATTTTCCTTCCCAACCTCCATTGAATTAAAAATCCTGACGGGAGAGGGGTGAGGGGGGAGGGGGTTAGAAGTTCCAATTCCACATGACGAAAAAATTTCAAATTTCTAACTCCTTCCAACTAAATCGTGAAAAATTTCTACTTTTTAAAGTTAGGGAGGAAAATAATATAATTACAATTACCTTTTAAGTCTTCAACTAAATACCCGTTTAATTTTTGAGTTTTCAGTAAAGTGATGAATTTCATTCTTATGATTTTAATGAGACCTTAATGTCAAGCATTAAATATGATAGTTCACTATAAAAACTTGATTATTAAAGAAATAGAGTTAATGAACGATTTGGTTCCTCAGTTATTAGCGAACTGTCAATGTAGTCCCTCAATCACTTATTCATCGATTTGGTCTCCGAAAATAATAATTTTTAGTTGATTTAGTCCCTCAGGCCGTCTTCCGTCAACGGCCGGAGAGACTAAATCGACTAAAAATAATTATTTTCGGAGACTAAATCGACGGCCGGACTAAATCGACTAAAAATAATTGTTTTCGGGGATCAAATCAATGAATAAGCAATTGAGAAACTACATTGACAGTTTGCTAATAATTGAGGGACCAAATCGTTGATCAACTCTAAATTTACAGTACGACTACAATTAATGTAATTTTCTTAAAAACTATTTTCATTACGGGGTCAATCTTGTTATAAATATACGGAGTATTTTACTAAAATTTCACTTTAATTACTAACTTAAACTCAGTATATTATAATAAATAACTATCGCAGTCTATATACAACCATCATATGGTATGGCATTTATCATGTATAGTCTATCTTACCTACTTTCCAAGCAAACATAGTAAATATTACACAACTTGTGACAGTGATGTGTATGCATTAATGTGCATTTGTACATTGAAATTCCATAATTAAGGTTGAAATTCCATAAATTAAGGTAGTTAATATGATTTGTAAATCATCTCTTGATGTAGGCTTTGTTTGACAGAGCTTATTTAGGAACTTATAGTTTATTTTAAACTACTAATAAGCTATAAACTCTGTTGGGTAAGTTCCCAAAATAAGCTCTTAGCTTGAAATAAGAGCTTATTTTGGACAAAGTAGCGTTTCAAAATAAGCTAGTAGCTTCCTAATTTTTTTTTTCATCTTTGTCCTCATTATTTTAAAGAAATGACATCATCTACCCTTTTCAATTAAAATCATTTTCTCTTCTCCTTTATCCGCAACTTTTACCACAATTATTATTATTATTATTATTATTATTATTATTATTATTATTATTATTATTATTATTATTATTATTATTATTATTATGAGATGAAGAGATTCGCAACAATATTGCTACTTCAGGATGCTAGATCATGATTATACTAATAATTTTATTTCAAAATGTTAATATTTTTAAAGATAAAATGTTAAAGTTTCATATTTAAATTAAACAAACTAGTTTAAATTTTATGAAAATGTCATTTTTTGTCTTTTTACATTTATCAGCTTATCAAAAAGCTAATTTTACCAAATACTTTCAAATATAACAACTAGCTTAATAGCTCTTCAGTGTTCAGCTCTTAGCTTATAACTTTTCAGCTTTCAGCTCCTTTTAAGCTTTCAGCTACCTATATCCGTAATAGTTGTTTAATAGTACTTTAAACATCATTAGAAGTAGTTATGCATTGATTAGTCTTTTTAATTGAAAGTATTCAACCTTTGTACTTATAATGCAATGAGTGCGGTTTGTCTATAAAAAAATATCTTGAATTTTAAAAATTGTTTTGAGAACCTGTTTAAATGGAGTTTGATAATAGTTCAATTTTGAATAATGAATCACATTGCACCATACCAAATGAGATTTGCAAAGATAAAATTATGATTTTCCTATAAATTGTGCAATACATCTAGTGTCTATAACACATAGCCTACTATACATGGACGAAAGTGTGTTTAGGAACAAGACAAAGTAAACCTACCAAATCCTATTTTTATCTCCTCCAATCTAATCATCGTTGTATATTACCCCTATGATACTTCGGACCAGGGCCGTATTTTAAGTTTTGGTGGCCCTGTTCTAGTAAATAAATGTGGCCCTACCAAAATCATAATTTTTAAAACTAATACATGCAAGTTTCGAACCTTTGACCTCCAAGTTAAATTACAATAAATACACATTCTTACCATCTCTTCATAAAACCTTTAAAGTTTAATTGAAAACTTTTTAATTTTTATTTTTAAACTAGCTAGGTAAAAATTAAATATTGAACCTCTAAATTTTGGGGCCCCTCTAAAATTAGGGGCCCTGTGCGGTAGCCCAGCTTGCACAGCCTAAAATCCGGCCCTGCTTCGGACAAATATTAACATTAATTAACTCTTTAAATCTAGGCTTATCTAATTGTGCAACTAAAGTTGTTACAATGTGCATACAATAAAAATATTGCGCATTTAAAAAAAATAATAAAAAAAAGTGGTTGGCAATTTTATAAGTCAAAGGGTTTAACTAAATTACAAAATCCTTTATATTATAAAATTGCCAAATCGATAAATATTTTTAGTATAAAAAAGTGAATTATTTTCTCAAACAAAAATATATACCTTAGACTTAGAGCATTTGTTTAATTTGTTCTTAACCTTTCTATTATAAATATATGTAACTTTGAATCGAATTTTTATTACCACGTCAAAAATTTAAAGCTAGTTAATAGCGAATGAACAACTTTATTTATACACTTGCATGGTAGTTAATGTTACGTTTCAATGACAAGATCTTGACATTAACCCTTCAAACATCTGTCTGGCCAATTAGGGATGCAAATGAGTCAAGCCGTTCACAGCTTGATTCAACTTTGATCAAATTTGAATTCAAGCCAACTCATTAAATAGTGTCCTTCCCCAACACACACACACATATAGTTTGAACTTTAATTTAACTCAATTCGAACCAATAGAACAAAGTCAATTGTTATACAGTGAACCATGGTCAACAGTGCTATGTGGACCATAATCGTCAAATGAAATTGTAATAGAATTAAAATGATACTTTAGTGTTGCTATAATGAAACTAGTGTGTGGAAAATGAAACTAAGAATATTATGCCTTGAATGAGACGATTTACTGGGTGAAGCATGATTCTTGTATCAAATAAGTAACGGGTTTGATTCTTGAATTAATTAACTCTACCACATGTTAAAACCAGACCTAGATTTGAGATCCACTCGTTTGCATCTCTACGGGAGTTCTTTTTAACTTGTGGTAAAGTTAATTAATTCAAGAATCAAACCCGTTACTTATTTGATACAAGAATCATGCTTCACCCACTAAATCGTCCCATTCAGGGCATATTATTATTATTATTATTATTATTATTATTAATTGCATAGTATTCAATTTAGACATTAGGAAGGGTTTACGTTTACCGCCTGACTCGTGAAGCAATTTATTAAGGTATCCAAGAGAATAAGCTCCCAGATTGGACCAAGGAGCTTAAAAAGGGTGGAATATTTAATGATTTCACGGGCATTTTCACGGCAATTTCTCCCTCATTGTACAACTGTGCACACAGGGAGTGTGTTCTGTGTGTGTAATCTGTGATCCGACCTTCCCTCGTCAAAGCTTCCGACAGATTTTTGCCTTTTCCCACATAAGACAAACCATAATTTCTGTAACAACCACCCACATTTTTTTTGTTCATTAATTCCCTCATTATATTACAGCACTGGATTATATTAGTGAAAAAAAGCCAAAAAGAAAAGCTAAACAAAGGGGCCAAAAGTCTTAGTTCTTGAAATCATGGAGATATTGTAGTGGATGGAGAATAGAAAGTCAAGATTCACATGCTAGTTTGGATTTGTATATAGTATATATTCGTTTGGGATGGATCTGAGGTTTCCGAGTCAAAGATAGAGCTGCAATGCAGGTGAGAATTAAAGTGAGGCACTAAAATGCTACAAACGTTGTTGGTCTTTTTCTTAATTTCTTCTACTTGGTGAGCAGAAAGTGTGTGTTTTACCAGATTTTGATTTGGGTTTCCTTGTCTGTAGATTCTTTAGCCCTTTTTTCATCCATTTGCATTTGAGGTAGTATGAAAGGAGGAGAATTGGGTTGATCAAAGATTCTGTTTTTATCCATCAGGAGCCAAAAAAGAGTGTGTCAGGTACTTGATTCATCCAGTGATTGTTGTTTTTGAAGAACATTTCTTGTTTCTTGATTCACAAATGATTCTGGGTTTGTCTGTCTCAAGCTTTTTGTCTGTAGATCCATTAAAGCTTTGGATTTCACCATTATTGCTCTCTTCAATCTTTCTAATAATGTTCTTGAGTTCCTGTTTGTGTTTGTTTAAATGAAAGCTGGTTACTAAATTCTTTGAATCTTTCAAAAGCACTGATGTATATGGAAATTTTGAAGTATATATATATTTTTTTCTTTTTTTGGAAGGTGGCTAATTTGTTATTTTTCTTTATGCTTTCAGTATTTTAAAGCTGAAGATTGAAAAAGAGCTGTGTTTTGTGTCTACATCATCATATCAAGCTTTTGACAGCTTGGCTGAGATATATATATATGTGTTGAGGTGAATCCACTGGGCAGAATTTGAATAAGCCTTTGAATGTTTCTATGAAATTTGTGTGATAGAAATAGTACAGAATATGCCACAAGACAGGCCGAGATCTGTGTTATACAGATCATTTCTGACGTGTGATGATCCTAGGGGTGTAGTTGAATGCAATAGGATTAGGAGGTCCAAGACCGAGCTCCCGAAGATGGTGGATGATGATAAGCTTGTAAAACGAGGAGTTCGTGAAGGTATGAGTGTGAAGAAAGAACGCGAAGAAAGGGTGTGCCAAGGGTCTGCAGATGAGTTAAACGCCTCGTGTTCTGTCCAGCTCATGGAGGTATCGAGAGGAGCTCAGAAGCTGAGTCGAGTGATTGAGTCGTGGTCGAAGGGAGGTGGGTTAGACGGGAAGTCGAAGGAGGTTGCTAAGGACTTGTTGAAAGGAGCTCTCGATTTGCAGGAGTCTCTTGAAATGCTCGAGAAGTTGCACGAGGCCTCGGAGTTTATGGCAAAGAACAAGCCAAGAAAAGAGAGGAGTGGGAAAGGCGAGTTGAGAAGCTCGGGTGTTGAAAGGACTAAATCTGAACGAATTGTAGGGGATCAAAAGTACAAAATGGAGTTCCACAAACCGAGACATTCTATTGATGGAGGGGCGTCTTGGGATTGTTACGATGAGCTAAGGGAGGTGATAAGGGACAGCTTTGCTAGACAGAACTTGTTGCCAGAAAAGGCGAGTTATGGAAGTAGAGAACTCGACTTTTCTCCAGACCTCCCATCCACTAGCTCGAGCCAATCCTCTTATGAAAAGCGTTGTTTCGATAGAAGACAATTGCTTTCATCTCCCGATCTCCCCTCTACTAGCTCGAGCCAATCGTCCGTGTTTCAACCCCACGAGTTTTCTTCTTTTGGCACCTCTCTCCCAAAGGCTCAACCGTTGAAACCAAAAGCACCGAATTTGATTGCAAAGCTGATGGGTCTCGAGGAAATCCCTTCACAGCCCCATCAGTTCACTTCCCAGAAACAGATGGAGAAAGACAGGCTTTCCAATCAGACGAGACCTGCATTCGAAATCGATTTGCCAAAGGCAAAGAAACCCCCTATTGAGAACATGGATACAAAGCAAAGAACTCTAGAAGAAATTATCGGGGCTATGCAATTCAAGGGGCTACTAAAAAGCTCCCCTTTTTACGAATCAAAGCATGGAATCCATCAGCCCGTTGTCTCAGATTTGGAAAACGAAGTTGATCAATATTGTGAACCCATTGTGATCATGAAGCCCCAATATTCTGTGAACCCCAAAGATATGCCTACAAATTGGAAAAGAAAAGAATTCACAACTGAACCCACCGGACAGCCAAAAGGAGCTCCTAGTCTCGCTGTCAAGAAAAACTCGAGAGCAGAAAAAACTGAAGTGACCAATTCTACGCGTGAAGGAGGGGCTAAACTAGCAAGTTCAAATGACAGTGGGATCAGGATTACGGGAAAACTATCTTCTAATAGAACAATCAATCCTGCGAAGCCTAGGGGGCAAGAGAAGAAAGAAGTTATCGAGAAAAGGGTTGATAAGATTCAAAAGATAGCTCCTAAAACGAGGAAAGAAGAAATGAAGAATGTGAAATTTAGGGAGGCCGTTAAACCGCATGGCTTAGAGAAGGTGACCTCTGTCAAGCTTAGGAAACAGGAGACTGTGCCAAATATATCGCAAAAACAAGTTACTCAGCAAAAGAGCATGGCCTCAAATCTTACTCTAAATCATGCTGCTGTGTCTCGTAACTCCAAAAATAAGAAGCATATGAAAAAAACTGACAAGCCCGAAAGAAATTTCTCTGTACCTATTGTGAGTTCATCTTCCTACTACATTTTAAATTTCTACCATATTTTCTTCAGGGAACTTGTTTCCTATTTTCATAGTCAACCATTTTTAAAAATTATTTTTCCATATTTCTCCATTAGTGAATAGATCTTCGTCCTTAATAGCAGACCATTATTTGGATAACAGCTTTATTGTTGGTCCACACTGATGTCTAATGTTGAAGCAGGTTGAGAATCTGGGAGACAATAAAGCACAGATAAACCTTAAATCCGAGAAAGAGACTGATAAAACAGAAAATGACGATGAAGTGCCAGAAAAGCTCCATCTTGAGGAAGTGTGTGATGTTTCCCAGACTCTCATCATTGGTAAGCCGGTTTTTCCATTACTTTGCATCAATGATAAAAGTCGCCAATGTTCATCTACCTTTAGTGTGTGGTCTAAGTAATTTTTTTTTTTTTTTTTCGGGCAAGTATGCATTAGACATATAGCTTTATGAAAATTCTTGATTGGTCCAAATCACATACTCACTTTGCATATCCTTGCTAGTATACAAGTGTGGAAAAAGTCGAGTGGAAAGCTTAGTAAATAAAGCCTCCATTGGGGTTTTCCACATCTTTAATTGAATAAAAGAATTATCACCTAACCAGCTTGGTTGGCGTGAGTGGCCATGCACTCTTGTCCCTTAAGAAAGGTCGGGAGTTTGAACCCCCTCTCGTATAGAAAAATTAATCTGGCCAGTACTTTGCCCCTTAATTGGGCCGGCCCGATGCAAACGGGGATTAGTCTAAGTATGGTACGGGCTTAAAAGTGCATCCTACAGTTAGGGCCTGGTTAGGACACCTTGTGGTCTGACCAAAAAAAAAAAAAGAATGATCACCTATTGCATAGCTGTTTATCCCAATAGGTGAAATTGGATTTCCAGTAGATTTTTCTCGGAGAAATTTGTATCCACCCAATGTGATAACAATTTGCTTTGTTGGTTGCAGATGATCACAGTGAAGCTGAAAGTCTTTCTTGTGTCTCCAAGGAATGTGATCAGTATTGCATCGGTCCCAAATCAAACCTCGAAGCCGATACTATAAAGAATTTGCTTCTAAGCAGTACATCTTTCCTCAGTCATGCTGAAGAGCTTTTCGATATTTATGCATGGCAACCTGTAGAGTTGAAGCCCGATAGCTCACACAACGAAACCCCCGAGACTAAACTCTTACTGGATTGTGCAAGTGAATTACTAGAGAGCAAAAAGTTGCAGAAGAAAGCTATTAGGTCACAAGAACATATCTCGCTAGACAAGTTGGTGGGTGAAATTTGTGACGGGATAGAAACTCTGAGAAGCTACAAGGATCTTATTACTGCAACTCTTTCTGCAGACACCCTTTTTGCATTGGTCGAGAGAGATCTGCAGTGCAACGTAGCAGTTAGCGGGGCGTGGGATTTGGGTTGGAGGAAAGGGTTCACTTACGACGAAGTTGAGAATGTAGTGGCTGACATGGAGAAGCTCGTCTTAGGTGGGATTCTCGAGGATGCACTTGCAGATTTTGCATGGCAGTGACTTTGTGTACACAGATTTATGAACAGCAAATCTTAACTTCTAAGCTGTAAATAACTATACACCTACTGATACAAAGATGCATCTAAATTTCACCCCCCTTTATTTATTGATTCATTTGGAGGTGCCAAATGCCAATCTCTTTCACATATTTTTTGTTTTTTGAGTTCTATTGGCAATCTCTTTCACATATGATTGTTTATAATATGTATACTATACTATATATACCTTATATTAACGAAGAGGTTTTTGTATATTAAGTTGGTTAGGTTGTTGACTTGGTAACCACAATGTTACAAGTTCGACTTTCAGTGGGAACAACCTATTCTTGGTTTGAGTCGGTCAGTTATGACCTATGGGCAACTTAGGCCGGTTTATCTCCTTGTGGTCCTTTGTCGGCTAGGGTCACAAGGCAGGGTACCCAGTGCAGACCCTCAGGTAGTGACTACGGGTTTGTTATAGGCTAGGATCGCGTCACAGGCATAGAAACTTAGGAATACAAAATGAAGCTTTTCTGGAGTGCTTCGTCTCCCCAAATGAAGCGTTTTTGTGGAGTGCTTCTTCTCCCCCAAATGAAGCGTTTTTTGTGGAGTGCTTCTTCTCCCCCAATCTTCCATTCAATATGAAGCCCAAAATACAAATTTCCCAAATATCCCCTTCTTCAAATACATAGATACCTATTTATACACATAATAAAACTAACCACTACTCTAACTACCCCACTACCTTAAACTACTCTAACTACCTAAGGAAGTGGTCATCCCACTACTACTACTTCTACCACAATAATAATAATAATAATAATAATAATAATAATAATAATAATAATAATAATAATAATAATAATAATAATAATAATAATAATAATAAGTGCCCCATGATCATGGTTATATCAGGGTTTCTCTTGTCGCTCAAAAAAAGAAAAAAGAAAACAAAGAGACTTTTGTGTATGATGAAGAACTAAACCTTTAATGTATGCTAAACAGGCATGTATTTATGTATATTACAGGCTATACTACATTAACATCAGGGATAGAATGATTTAATGAACTTTCTGAAGAGGTATTTTGCTAGTTAGGATCACAAGGCGGGGTTTATTCCGTGCACAGGTAGTGACTACTGATTTCTCTTGTCACTCAAAAGAAATAGACTTTTGTGTATGATGAAGAACTAAACCTTAATGTCTGCTAAACAGGCATGTTTTTATGTATTAAAGGCTATACTACATTAACATCAGGGATAGAATGATTCAATGAACTTTCTGAAGAGATCCTTTGAAGATTAGAAACTAAAGACTCCCTAGTGCAAAATAAATAGAAATTTCTTAATGAATAAAGAATCAACCAAAGTTTGAACATTGTTCACAATTTCAATAAATATGATTTTCAGTTTTAAGGAATATGATATAACCTAAGGTTTGTTTGTTTAACTTATATTGGTGCTAATTTCGAACAACAATAGTGATAAGGAAGAAAAGCTAATTGAGGAAACAAAATATTTCACAGAGACGACGAAAACAATATCAGTGCAGAAAATCAAAAAAATCATTTCCATCAACTCATGCCTATAATCAAAGAGTTACAGAAAATCAATGAAATATTCAAAAGAATCATTCTCATCAACTCATGCCTATAATCAAGGAGTTAATATAGTATACAGCTTGTATCTTGCTATTTTGCCTTTTTAATTCTCATTTCTCTTTGTATGTATTTATGAAAAATACACAACAATTAAATAAAATATTAAGTTTATAAGAAGTTTTCATGGTATTAGAGACTTGAAACTTACAAGTATCAAGAGTCCAGTTCTTCCGTTTTCTTATTAATCCTTTAGGGAAGAACCCAAGCTTATATTACAATCATTTCATCAGTGTGCCAGATTTCAATCAAACTAGGCTCCAATAACTATCTCATATGGCGATCACAAATCCTTCATCTGACTCGTAGTCTCGGCATGCTTCATCATTTGGAAAAGAATGATGACAAACTTGAACGTTTGCTAAAAGATGGAATTGTGAATCCAACCTATACTTTGTGGTTAACAAATGATGTCTTCTTATTTCATGGTTGCTTGTTCACAATAAAAGAAGAAACTCAATCATCCATTGCAGAAGATGGTATTGCCTACGTTGTGTGGAGTTCTTTAGAAGAACAAATGCTGCCAATCACAATTGAAAAGGAAGATCTTTTGAAAAATATACTGATAATCATCAAGAAAGGATCACGATCCTTAGATGATTACACAAAAGAATTCAAAATTATGCATATGTTTCAATTTAGTATTAAAGTCAACTCCATGCAAGAGGTCATAAGTTTGAATTTATGTGATATCCGATAAAAATATACTATGATCCACACATTTCATGGTCACTAGACGTTGTGGTGCGCGGCCAACAACTTTTCTCATGACTCACATAATAAAAATGCATTATGCATAATTGTCACATTATGAAGTTTGATTAGTGGGATAAAATTGGGGAGTTTGCATAGTAAACTCTTTTTTAAAGTAGATTAATTCATTTGTTCTCAAAATTTTTTTTTTTTTTTTTTTTTGGGGTCCAATTCTCTGGGCAAATTATATTGTGCGACGTTGTTTCTCATTTTTGCTGCTAATTTCTAAAAAAAAAATTAAAAAATTCATGTTTCGGATGTACAAAATTGTATAATAGAATATATATAAACTCCTAATACAATACACATAATCTAACATAATACATAATACATAATACACAATACACATAAACTCTTAACAGAATACACATAAACTCTTAACAGAATACACATAAAACACAAGTGTAGAATAAAAATAAATAAATAAAAAATTATAACGGGATTGGACGGACAGAACGGTGTCTGTCGCGTCAACTCTCCATACAATTTATAAAAACGTCATTTTTGGTTAGGGCGTACAATGCATTGTACGCCCTGGTGCATGATATAATGATTGAACTTTCGGTTCACCTTTAAAACTCATCAATTAGCATAAGCGTACAAGTTGAAAACGGCAATTTATATCCTGCACCAGGGCGCGCATTGCATTGTGGGCTCTGATGCAAAACGACGTCGTTTCAGATTTTTTTTTTTTTTTAAATTTCGCTACCCTGTGTTGGCGGTTAATTTTCTTTAAAAAAAAAATCTCATGTTCAAAAATGTACATAATTTTATACTAGAATACACATAATTATATACATGAATTTACATAATTGTATAACAAAATAGACATACTTCTTTAAAAAAAGATAATACATATAATCTAACATAATACATAATATACATAAACTTTTAACATAATAAACATCAACTCTTAACATAATACACATAAATTTCCTGTTCGGATGTACATAATTGTATAAAAAAAAAATGTACATAATTGTATAAAAAAAATGTACATAATTGTATAAAAAATGTACATAATTGTATAAACAAATACACATAATTGTATAAATAAAATACACATAATTGTATAAACAAATACACATAATCACGTCAACTCCCTACATAACTTACCAAAACAACGTCATTTTGGGAGGCGCGGGGTGCACAGTGCTAGTGCACCGTGGTGTAGGGTATGGAGCGTTATGCTGCATTGCTGTGCACCATGCATGGTGCACACGGATGCAAAAATGACGTCGTTTTGACGTCGACTTTTAAAAAAAAATCCATAACTTCATAACTATACATCCAGAATTGCATAACTACACATCCATAACTTCATAACTATAAATCCAGAATTGCATAACTATACATCCATAACTTCATAACTATAAATCTAGAATTGCATGCATAACTACACATTTATAACTTCATAACTATACATCTAGAATTGCATAACTACACATCCATAACTTCATAATTATAAATCCAGAATTGCATAACTATACATCCATAACTTCATAACTACACATCCATAACTTCATAACTATACATCCAGAATTGCATAACTATACATCCATAACTTCATAACTATAAATCCAGAATTGCATAACTACACCATGCATAATTACACATCCATAAGTTCATAACTATAAATCCAGAATTGCATAACTACACATCCATAATTTCATAACTAAAAATTCAGAATGAATGAACAACATAATGTTGTTGCTAGGAATTGAAACTGGATTATTTTTAAGTGGAACGCGCGTTTTTAATCAAAACGACGTTGTTTTTGTATCCGTGTGCACCATGGTGCACATGGATGCACATCATCGTTTGCCGCAGGGTAGAACGCGCGGCATTCAGAATGGATGCACATGGATGTACATCATCGTTTGCCGCAGGGTATAACGATTGGTTGAAAACTTATTGGATCTTCTTAGTTCGAATTCTTGTTATTGGGCCTTTGAGTGCCTTTAGTAGGCCTCCAAGTTAAATTTGAACATGTCATTGGATCTGAATCTCAACAGGAGAGTTATGCCATGGATCTGGGTCCATCTTGTAAGGTGGACTTAGATCAAAATATACAATTTATATATTAAATGTTTACAATTTATGACAAATACCAGTCACCAGGGCACGCATTGCATTATGCGCCCTGATGCAAAACGATGTAGTTACAGATTTTTTTTTGTAATTTTTTTTTTGAAATTTCACTACCCTGTGTTGACGGTTATTTTTCTTTTAAAAAAAATCTCAGGTTCACAAATGTACATAATTTTATACTAGAATACACATAATTGTATACATAAATGTACATAATTGTATAACAAAATACACATACTTTTTAAAAAAAAAAAGATAATACATATAATCTAACATAATACATAATATACATAAACTTTTAACATAATAAACATCAACTCTTAACATAATATACATAAATTTCATGTTTCGGATGTACATAATTGTATAAAAAAGATGTACATGATTGTATAAAAAATGTACATAATTGTATAAACAAATACACATAATTGTATAAACACATACACATAATTTATAAACAAATACACATAATCGCGTCAAGTCCCTACATAAACAAATACACATAATTGGGAGGCGCGGGGCGCACGGTGCTATGCGCTCCGTGGTGCAGGGTATAATGATTGACAATTTACATACTGAATGTTTAAATTTGAATTGTGAACGTTCAGTATGTAAATTGTGAACATTTAGTATACAAAATTGTAAACATTCAGTAGGTAAATTATGAAACATTCAATATATAAATTGTACATTTTTGGACCCAGGTTGCAAGGTGAACCCGGGTTCACAGAATAATTTGCCAATTGGTCAACATGAACATATACATAAAACACAATCATTATTGTGTGGACCATCCTATCTAATATTGTATATTCATACATAAATAATTTACTTTTAGTATATTAAAAATATACATTGTATTCAGAAAGAACATATTATTTGAGTATTAAAAAATACGTTATTTTGTATAATGTACATTCAGTACACATAATATAATTTTAGTATATTAAAAATGTCTTTTTTGTTATAGTCCACATAGTATTGTGTGGACCATGATCCACACGATAATTTGCCCATAAAACATTGCCTTACACAACAACAATAATTTGCCCATAAAACATTGCCTTACACAACAATAACAGTTGCATTCCATATTGGAGGTCTCAGGTTCGAATTACATCCCAATTTAGAGTTGCATTCTATAAAAGAGGTCTCAGGTTCAAATTCCATCCCAATTCAGAGTTGCATTCCATAAAGAAGGTCTCAAATTCGAATTCCATCCCAATTCAGAGTTGCATTCCATAAAGGAGGTCTCAAGTTCAAATTTCATCACAATTCAGAATTGACATAATTATTAAATAGATATTACTGTTAAGTTTTGGCCTTTTCACTCGTTAGTCCCCGCGTGATGCTTGCACAATTATACACCCGGAATTGCGTATATATATATATATATATATATATATATATATATATATATATATATATATATATATATATATATATATATATATATATATATATATGTATGTATGTGTGTTTGTATATGTAAAGAGAAGAAAAAGGAGGAGGAGAAGAACACCAAGTTATAGTATAACCATCATGTAAGTGTGTCCCTTTCATTCATCTTCACTCACTTTATATAGTGGTCATATACAACCTTTCAAGTACACAACATCAATACATGATTAAATGATAAGCAAATGAAAGGTCTAAATAGTTTAATGGCCATAAATATAAATATTTACAACACTCCCCCTTGGCCATTAAATAATTATACTCATGCCTCGTTAAAAACCTCGCTAGAAAATCCCTGTGGGAAAAACCTAGTCGAGGAAAAGAGTACATGTAGTATCAATCATGTGTTGCATCGGTTGCCTCGTTAAAAACCTTAGCCTAAGAAAAACCCAGTGGGAAAAAAAAACTTAGCTAAGGGAAAAAGAGTACAACCATAAGCCTTCTGGGCATCATCTTCAGGATTTAAAAGTCTCCTAGACCGAGTTTATCGCTCCCCCTGAAGACAACAGTCTTCCTAGACTCCGCATCCCAATTTTATAAACATACTTCTCAAAAGTGGATGTAGGCAGGGACTTAGTGAACAAATCTGCCAGATTTTCACTAGAGCGAACCTTTTCAATGAGTATTTCACCACTCTTCTGGAGTTCATGTGGGTAAAAGAACTTAGGAGCAATATGTTTAGTAAGACCTCCTTTAACGTACCCATTACTCATCTGTGCAACACATGCCGCATTGTCCTCATATAGGACAGTCGGGGAATCAACATTGCTCATTGTTCCGCATGAGCGATGAATATGTTGTATCAGTGATCTCAACCATACGCATTCGCGTGCGGTTTCATATAAAGCAATTATCTCCGAGTGATTAGATGAGGTAGCAACTAAGGTCTGTTTAATGGACCTCCAAGATATAGCTGTACCTCTACAAAGAAAAACATAACCAGTTTGCGATTTAGCAGTATGAGGGTCAGACATATAACCAGCGTCTGAATACCCTTTCAAAGTAATGTCCTGGTTGTTTTCAAAATAAAGACCAAGGTCTTTTGTCCCTTGGAGATATCTAAAGATATGCTTTATTCCACTCAAATGTCTTCTGGTCGGAGATGCACTAAATCTAGCAAGTAAATTCACTGAAAAGGCAATATAAGGCCTTGTGCAATTAGCCAGGTAAAGCAAGGCTCCAATAGCACTTAGGTAAGGAACTTCAGGTCCTAGAACCTCCTCATTATCCTCTTTAGGTCTAAATGGGTCCTTTTCCGCTTCAAGGGATCGGACCACCATTGGGGTGCTAAGGGGATGAGATTTATCCATATAGAATTTCTCCAATAATTTATTAATGTAGTTGGCTTGGTGAATGAAAATTCCATTTGGAAGATGCTCGATCTGCAGGCCGAGGCAGAACTTGGTTTTTCCCAAGTCTTTCATTTCAAATTCTGCTTTTAAGCATGAACATGCTTCTATAAGGTCTTCCTTTGTTCCAATAATGTTCATGTCATCGACATAGACAGATATAATGCAGAAGCCATTAGATGACTTCTTAATGAATATACAAGGGCAAATATCATTTTTAACATATCCCTTCTTCAGGAGGAATTCACTCAGATGGTTATACCACATTCTACCAGATTGCTTCAAGCCATATAATGACCTTTGAAGTTTGATGCTATACATGTTTCGATCTTTATCCCTCATATTGGAATTTTGAATACCCTCGGGTATTTTCATGTATATATCAGCATCTAGTGACCCATAAAGGTAAGCTGTCACTGATGGACAATTTAAATAATAAGTCCTCGCAAGTGCACGAGTCTCTGTAGTAGTAGTGTGCTTTCGCAAGAGTCGATCCCACAGGGAATTGATACGAAGCAATTTAATAACTAAACTTAAAAGAAAAAATTGAATGAAATGTTCTGAAGCACTCAAAATGTGATAAGCTTAATATCAATAAAAAAAACTAAAGCAATGCAATTTAGTAAACCAAGAAAAGAATTGAGCAACTAAAAACCAGACAAATAAGATCGCAAATAACTCAGCAGCTAATAAGAAAACGAGACTCTAAGAACATGAATAAAATCGGTCAAAGTTTAACACGATTAATCTTATAAAAAGAATAAAACTTAATTCGTTGGCAATATAAGAATCAAACTACTGCAAAATCAATTAACTAGCAATGCATTTTAAAATTAACAAGAAACACCATACAATATCATCCTTTCACCAAGAACCTAATATCAAAATAGATTAATAACAAGGGAAAAATAAAGTGGAAGAAAGAAATGGCAGTATGAGATGTTGTGCTCAGAATTGCAGATTAACAAAATTATCTAAACTAATGAAGCAACAATTAAGTAAATAACTCCTAAACACACTTAGCAATGACTAATCACAAAGAAAATCTTCCAAACACTAATTACGAAGTAAATGAATTAATGATATTAGAAGGAGTAAGGAGAATGGAGATTGCCGCGTGAATATTGCTTGTTGCTGCCCAGACCACCAATTTGTTGCCGCCAGGAGAAATTGCAGCCGCGACCGGAAGAGAATTTGCTGATCAGAATTCGCCGACCACCGAACCAGAATTACTGTCCGCCAAATATTCGTACGACCGAACACTGGAAATCACCTCCGACCGGAATTGGTCCGGAGTGAACTTGATGATCGACCTTGATGTCTTTGCTCCTTATTTATAATGCTGGAGCTTCATGTCTTGAGCTTGTCAATCCGATCTCCAATCTCCAAAGGCCAGATTTGTTGAAGATTGCCAGTCGAAGCTTTGATCTCGCGTTGGAAGACCGATTCGCGATCCACCTAATTCGCCCATCACCGCTGGTATACCTTCTTGACTTACAAAATTTATTTAATGGCTAATAATAATAATAATAATAATAATAATAATAATAATAATAATAATCAACTTATTAGAAACCATATATAACTAATCCACCTTTATTAAACTCCTGTTGATCATGTACTACTAAAATTAATAATATTATTATTAAATTAGGATCAAGGAATTATTGGACTGACAAAAATCAAATAATAAAATAAATTTAATAAGTAAAACAATCTAAAATTGAATAATATTAACAAAGCTACTAATCACAATAATAAATAAAATAGATATAAAATTAATCAATTATTGTAAATTAACTATAGAAATATCATTAAAAATAACACTAAAAATAATGTTTATCAGTCACTACATCCATCAACTACATATCTAATTTCATACTTACTGCCAATGATATTAAATAGCGGAATGAGATGCCATCAATAACAGGAGAGTATGTTTGATCAAAATCAATTCCGGGTCTCTGCGTGAACCCCTGAGCTACCAATCTCGCTTTATATCTAACCACCTCATTGTTTTCATTCCTCTTCCGTACGAATACCCACCTGGATCCTACTGGGATCATATCTTTTGGGGTAAGTACGGTGGGACCAAAAACTTTTCTTTGATTAAGCGAGTTGAGCTCTGCCTCAATTGCCTGTTTCCACTTCAACCAGTCAGAGCGCTTCCGGCACTCGGTTATTGACTTTGGTTCTGGATCCAGATTATTTTGTGGAATATTACAGGCAACTGCATAGGCAAAAGTGTCGTCGACGACTATTAAATCTCTGTTATATGTTTCTCCTGTATCAACAAAATTTATGGTCGTTTCTATATTGACATCAACCAGATCATCGTCATTTCCCAAAATATTTTGATCTGGATGTTCCGCATTCCCAGTGTTCGTATTATTTAGAGCACGTGCAGGTTCACTGGGTTCTCCGTCTTCGGGACGGTCGTCTTCAGGACGGTTAACATTTTTCTGGAGTGACTGAGATATTTTACCAATTCTCGTCTTCCGTGGATTTAAATCTTTTGCACCAAGTGGTCTCCCGCGCTTCTGGCGATGGGAGTGTCAGTGTGCATACTTGGTCCCACGGGGACTTCAACTCTCGAAGGAGCATTCACAGCAGGGATATGGGACCTAGTCACTCCTCTGTTATCAGTAAAAGCATCTGGCAGGTTATTTGCTAAATTTTGCAAATTAATAATTTTCTGAACTTCTAGTTCAGTTTGACTAGTACGTGGGTCTAGATACTGAAGATCCTTTTCATCCCATGAGATTTCTCGACATTTCGTTAAATAAGGTCTTTTATCTCCCCCTAATACCGGGAAATGATCTTCATCAAAAATGCAGTCAGCGTACCTCGCGGTAAACTGATCTCCTGTCATGGGCTCTAGGTATTTAATGATGAAAGGAGATTCATAACCAACATATATACCTAGTTTTCGTTGCGGGCCCATGGAGGTACGATTTGTAGGTGGTATGGGGGTATAAATTGCACACCCAAATACACGCAGATGGGAAATGTTGGGTTCTACGCCACGTAGTAGTTGCAAGGGGGAATAATCATGATATGCACTAGGTCGGATTTGAATTAAAGCTGCAGCATGTAATACTGCGTGTCCCCAACATGAGACTGGTAAACCAGACTTCTGCAGTAATGGTCTAGCGATTAATTTAATACGCTTAATCAGAGACTCAACCAAGCCATTCTGAGTATGGACATAAGGTACAGGATGCTCCACTTTGATGCCCAAGGCTATACAATAATCATTGAAAGCCGTTGATGTGAATTCTCCAGCATTATCCATTCTTATTGATTTAATGGGATAATCTGGGAATTGGGCATTCAACTCAATAATTTTCGCAACAAATTTAGCGAAAGCTTTGTTCCTCGTGGACAGTAGACTAACATGAGTCCAACGAGTGGAAGCATCAATAAGGACCATAAAATATCTAAATGGTCCAGAAGGTGGACTAATAGGTCCACAAATGTCGCTCTGCAATCTCTGCAGAAATATAGGCGATTCATGTCCAACCTTAGTATGCGACGAGCGTACAATATATTTACCTTTCGCACAAGCCACACATGTAAACATATTTGGCGAAAGTACCTGAGATCTAGACAGGTTATGTCCAGCAAAATTAGATATGATCCGGCCCATCATATTCTGCCCAGGATGACCCAGACGGTCATGCCACATTTGAAAAGAATGTGGATTTTTTAGTTTCA
Source organism: Ipomoea nil (assembly GCF_001879475.1). Taxonomy (NCBI): domain Eukaryota; kingdom Viridiplantae; phylum Streptophyta; class Magnoliopsida; order Solanales; family Convolvulaceae; genus Ipomoea; species Ipomoea nil. The sequence continues at coordinate 1,495,552 of NW_017616592.1, read as the reverse complement.
TGGTAAGTGCCACAAATGAATCATTGGGTTGTATATAGGTATAATATAACCCAGAGGATAAAGAGGCAAGTTCCTCAACCTCCCGCTTTTGACCAGTGATCAACTGAGTCATGGTCAAGAACTCCTCTTTGTTCTTAGTCTTGGTTTCAATATGGAAACCATTTGAACGAATATCCTTGAAACTCAGCAAGGTTCGTTTAGATTGAGGGTACAACAAAGCATTTTCAATTAGTAGCTTTGTACCCTTAGGGAGGATGATGGATGCTCTTCCGGAGCCCACTATTTGTACCTGATCATTAGAAATGGTAGTAATATTACTACTTGATTTGTTTAAGGTACGAAAAAACCTCATATCCGTTAGGATAGTATGCGTGGTTGCACTATCCACCAAACACAATGTTGGTTCATGCTCCATTGTGCGAACAACAACTTTGTAATGTTGTAAGATCTTCGGGGTTACTTCTCGAACAGTGGTTGTTTGTTACTAATTAACCAATGCCTTGGTACAAAAAATAGCATGTGAAGGTTAAAAAAAGAGGTGAACCATTCATCATGATAAAATAGAAAACATAGAAATCAAGTCATAAAACGATATGAAAAAAAAAACATAAGTTCATAATCCAAAAATAACGATACGAAAAATAGGTTCATAAACCAAGAGCGTAAGACAGATCATTCTTGATCACCAAAGTCTTCAAGCTCATATTTTAAAAGATCATCATCATCATTCATCACTACATTTGCTTCAGGCAAATCAGTGTTGGTGTGATGAGATTCCTTTCTTGACGGTTGCTTATCATTTTTCTTTTGCGTCATTTTGTAAGCTTCAACCAGATGCTTTGGTGTACGACATGTACGAGACCAGTGTCCCGTACATCCACACCGATAACATGTTTGTGACCTTGATGAACCTTGATCACTTTGTTTCTTATCTTGGGCCCGTGCTGATAACGTGTTAAGTTTTGGCCTTTTCACTCGTTAGTCGCCGCGTGATGCTTGCACAATTATACACCCGGAATTGCGTATATATATATATATATATATATATATATATATATGTGTGTGTTTGTATACGTAAAGAGAAGAAAAAGGAGGAGGAGAAGAACACCAAGTTATAGTATAACCATCATGTAAGTGTGTCCCTTTCATTCATCTTCACTCACTTTATATAGTGGTCATATACAACCTTTCAAGTACACAACATCAATACATGATTAAATGATAAGCAAATGAAAGGTCTAAATAGTTTAATGGCCATAAATATAAATATTTACAACAATTACAAATATGTTAGATTGTACTAAAAAAATTTAATTTTTTTTTTTAATTCTAATCGTGTCTATGTTTAACATTATCATGTTTGTGTTATTATCGTATCAATTTGTTAACAAACCATTTATATGAAATATGAATTGCCGGATCTAGTTAGAAGCCAAGGGAGTACTACTACCTCAACTATACGAATCTAACTGAATATTCTCAGATAATCAACAATCTATTCAATCTTGATGTGCATACTAGATGTTTAGTATGAACATTCAATTCAAGTAATGAGTCTGCATTCTATATAAATGTTACAGCATCCTCTGTGGTATATAAACCTTTCACAAATTATTGCATTATCATGATACACACAAGACCCAAAGATACCTAAAGATCCAAGTAACATACACCCAAAGACTACAACTTTAACCCTGTATACAGGTCTATCAAAGTTCGATCCTATTGGATGGACGAAGATTACACGTCTATAGTCAAAACTTGTCAGGGTCGGGTTTATTGGGCGGCCAAACTCGTATCTTCACCGGCCAAACTAGTAGTATCGGGCTTGTCAACAGCACAGCCTTCGGGATAAACTGTGCCGCCAATTCTTGTTGGTGGCCAATACCGTAAGACAGATCTCCCGATTATGTTCTTCGAAGGAAGTGGACCCCTGGTAGAGAAGGGAAGGAAACTGATATCTAAAGAAAGCATATCTTGACCAATATAAATAAATTAGGTGAGAAAAAACGACATTCTTACCACACGTGTGAATCGTAGCTGTTGTTCCGATTATCACCCATCACGAAAACTGAATTTTCTGGTACACGCTGCAAAGAAACACGAGAAGACATTGTAAGCATAACTGAAGGTCTAGGTTCGTTTTTAAAAGACCGTTATGGAAAGAATGGTTCTCGTTTTCCTTTTAGTTATTGGAAGCAGGGAGAATTATAGAGCTAAATTAGGGCAAAGATGAACATACAATTGGAGTCATTTCATAGTTGGGTTTCTCGAGAATAAAATCTTCGTTTCTGACAACTCCATTCACGATCAGTTTCCCTTCATGAACCTGCACTACAAAGCTCAAAGTCACAAACGATGAACTTTACATACCACTACTAAATTAGCCGTCTAAATTTTATAGGACAGTCCAGCATTACTAAACTAGGTCCGCCATTTCAAATCATATGATTTGCAATTAACATAGGCCTTGTTTGGTAACATAGTTAGCTTATCAGCCAATTTTGGCTTGTTTGACCACTATTAGCTATTTGACTTGGTTAAACAACCAATACGAGTGTTTGATTAATTAGCTTTTTGTAACAGCTTATTGCTCCAAAAAACTCAAATTCAAAAAGTTGCTCAGCGCAGCTTTTTCGATCAGCTTTTTTAGAAAGTCATTTTGCATGTAATCAGTATAGCTAACAAATAATTTACCAAACATCTTTCTACAATCAGCTAATGCTATCAACTAGTCAAACCCACTAACTGAATTAGCTAACAACTATTTACCAAACACCCCCATAGTCGTTGAAATCTAGAGTTATGAAATGAGCTTGCATTCTTGCAAGACTGTATACATTAGACAGAAGATTAAAGCCCCCCGGGTTTGTGACAGCAAATCAGGTACAGAAAGCATTTATAGTCTCACCTCGACCGTATCACCTTCCTTGGCAACAATTCGCTTGATGAAGACATCATCATCGGTGTATCCGACTTCCTGAAGCACTGGAGGACTTTTGAAGATAACGATATCATTAGGGCAGGGCTTTCTAAAATAATAAGAGACCTGAACATGACAGAGTGAGCATCAATTTCCCAGGTCGGATAATAAAACAATCAAATTAAACCCAACATTCACTCCGCTAAGTTTCTGATATTGAACATTCAAGCTTGAGAAGTGTTAAGAAAAGGACCCATACTATCAGCGAGGAAGAGCAAATATGCATTATGAATCAAATTACAGCTCCATAGACCATAATTACTTCCAAATCTCAAAATTGCAAAATCTTGTCATAACCTTCTTAGATTTGTGTATTTTTAGTTCAAGTTCAACATATAAGCTCTTGTACTTAACAAGACCGAGTACCAGAGTACCCGCACAGACAGCTCAGATGGTTCTTTAGAAGTATATTGTGGGCAAAGACACAATATCGAGCCCGCCTAATGAACCGTTGACTATCCTGTCAGGCCCGGGTGTGGGGCCGAGGGAATTTTGCCATTTGTGGGCAAGACCAATTCACAAAGTTCCTCAAGAATTAAAAGCAGAACAGCTTTAAAATGACAATTAACTTCAAACTACAGTTTCCAAAGTTACTCTCAATGACAGAAATCAACACACTCATCACACAGATGCCCATAAAACTTCCAAATTTATGAATAACAAGTGTGAAAATGAACAACTTCGTACTAAACAACATAAAAGAACATTCAAACGCAGAAGGTAAGGTATTACCTTCTCAGCCACAATCCGATCGCCAACGTCAAATGTGGGATACATAGATAAGGAAGGTATGAATCTGGGCTCAGCCACAAATGACCTGAACGCCAGAGATATAGCCAACGCGGCGAAAACCGTTTTCGCATCATCCGAGGTTAAATTCAGCCATTCTGGCAAGAACCCATCGCGCTTCTCCACCTGCCCATCATCTCCTCCACCCCCTCCGTCCCCGCCGCCGCCGCCGCCAGAGTCCACCTCATGTTTGGTCTCCTTGTCGGATTCTTGAGTCCTTTTGGAGCTGTGGGTCAGAAAGCTGTGGCTTCCAGAATTCCTATGCAGAAAATGTGTGGACTTTGGAGTGTTGGATAGGGGTTTGAAGGGGACGGATTTAGATGAAGAATTAGATAAATGAGGCAAGAAAATTGGATCTTTTGAGCAGTGGATAGAGGGAAAGTTAGGGTTTTGAATCGAAGAGAAAGGATGGGTGCAATTTAGTGTTATCATTGAATTGAATTGAACTGAGCTGAATTCAATCTAATTTTGCTCTCCCGCAAACAACAATACCACTTTAACTCTCACGGAGTATTTAACTATTTATAGCATTAATAAACAAAACCAAACAAAAGAATGTAGCTATTTGGAAATACAGGGGGGCGCTACCCGGGCCGGAAACAAAAATAAAACCAGCTAACTAGTCTCATGAACGAGACGTATACTAGTAGCGCCCAATTGGTCATTGCTCTCTGGGGAGGAGAAGAATGGAGCTATTTACTTTCTTGTAATTCTTTACAAGTTAATAGGGTGTTCGGTAAATAATTATGAAGGAAATGAATTACAATTTCATGGAAAAGGAATAAGGTGAGAATAATGTAGGAATTCAATTACACTGTTTGGTATGGAGAATAGAATTATTGAGAATGAGAAGAAAAGAAATGTTGTAAAGACTAAAATGTCATTGTGTAATAGTAATACTCGTAATAATAATAACTAAGGTATTGTCAGGGGCGGAACCACAATGGGGGCCGTGAAAGCAGCTGCCCCCCTCCCCCACCTCATCCCTTTTATATATATTGTTTGTATGGGTCCTTTATATATACAGAATAAACATGTATAAATACTAGATGTACAAAAATTTAATCAAAGAATGAGTTAGTTTAGATGGTTAAGTTTTTAGTAGTGTGTGGAGTGTCCTAAGTTCAAAACCTTAAGGTATTGATTTTCTAAATTTTATTTTTTGTCCTTTTTATAATATTAATAGTGAGATTATAATTGTGATTTATGAGATTAATTTCTAATTCTAATTGGATTCTTTATATCTAACATTGGGATTTTCTTTTAATTATTAATACCGAGATGAGTGATTTAATAATGTAATTTCTATTTGGATTACGTTTTTGTTTTGAATATTTTCTTTATCGCCTTTTAATGTATTTTTTTTTTATCCCTAGTCAACAATATTTATGGCTCAGTCTCTAAGTGTTTCATTTTATTTTTCTATCGCCCCCACTGAAGAAAATTTCTGAATTTGCCCCCTGAGTATTGTTGTTATTTCTTCACTTTTTTCCTTTCTTACAAGCATTGAATTACAATTCATGGGGTACCTCATGAATTGCAATTCAATAAAGGGAAGGAATTGCAGTTCCGTAAAATTGTAAAATCCCTCCAACCAAACAACGTAATTTAAGGTTTCAACAAATTTCAATTCAATTGTAAAGAAATTACATTGAACCAAACAACATAGGTTTACACACATTCAAAAGAGTTATGACTTTTTTTCATCATCTAAAAAAATGGAACTATTTAATGGAGGTGGCAACCAAAATGAGATCAAATAGCGAGTTTGGTAATTATATAATTTTAAGTTTGATTTTTGTGTGAGAGTTATATTTGTTTTCCTCAATTTGAGTCAGTACTATTACATTAAATACTATTCTATTTCTTGCCTATCCTGTGAATTAATCATAATTTAAATTTTTTTAAAGTAATAAATTTAAAAAAATTTATAAGGTGTCATCAATACTAGTATTGATAATATTATATACAATTAAATTAAATATGATATATAAGGCTATATTTCGTATTGAGTATTAATGACACACTAATTGTAATTAAATATGAATATATAATTATATTAGATACTATCACGGTCGGAAAAATTATTCTTATAATTTTTATAACAAAAGTCATGTTTGATAACATAGTTAGCTTATTAGTAAATTTTGACTTGTTTAACCACTATAAGCTGCTTGACTTGGTTAAACAACGTAACCAATATGAGTGTTTGGTTAATCAGCTTTTTGTAACAACTTATTGCTCCAAAACGTTAAAATTCAGAAAACTACTCAAATCAGTTTTTTGAGAAAATATAGTATATCCTTAAAGATCATTCTGTATGTAATCAGTTATCAACTAACAACTAATTTACCAAGCATCTTTCTACAACCAGCTAATGTTATCAGCTAATCAAATCTGCTAACCCAATATGCTAACAACTATTTGCCAAAGAAACCTAAAGTCTAATTTTATACCCTAAATCCTTCAATTCACTAAAAACTAAAATATTAAATATATAAAGCAGATAATTAAGACCTCGTTTGAAATAGCTTTTAAATAGTTTTATTACATGTACTCTCAAATCTTACTTTCTAAATTTTACTCCATAATATGACAGATATTTATAATTTAATTTTTTTAATGTAGATCCCAATACAACAGATATTTATTGTTGGTTTTAGGGTTTTTGGGCCCAGGGAGGTCCAACACAACCTTGGTTGATGGATACACCTTTCAATAAAGCTACTAAAAACAGAAAGGAATAAGCAATTTTAGTGAACGTGTGTTTCTATTCTTTGGGCATGGACTCGCCCCTTTTACATTTTGGGAGGGGCCTTTATATAGTAGGTCCTCCTTTAATTCGGGCTTTAAAATACATTCTTAAAGGGCCTTGATTGCTAATTATGTCGGAGGGCCGTTGGACTGTCGTTACTGGGCCTCCCAACGGCTCTTTGACCGGGCTCTTCAATGCCTCCTTAAATGCCTTCCAACGGCTCTTTGTCACTTCTGCCGACCGAGTCCTCGTTCCAACCTTGGGGTCGGCCCGACTCCTGGACTCGGTCTGAGTTCCTTTCGGGTTTTATTACTTTTTGGGCCTCTGCTCTTTTCCTTTGGGCTACATCTTATTCTCTTTGGGCTTCCCAATTCTTCTTGGGCCGGGGTCCACACCCCATCATTTATAATTAATTTTTTTTATGTAGATCCCAATACAAGTGTCTACATCAAAATTTTGTGTGTAAAAATAAAAGTTGAGTGTAAAAAATGAGAATACACATATATTATTTTCCGCTTTTAAACTTGCGGGAGAGATCAATCGTTATATCCTACACCACGGCGCACATAGCACTGTGTGCCGCACGCCTCCCAAAACGACGTCGTTTTGGGGTAGTGTTGGGAGGCGCGGTAGGAAGTTGCTGAGATTATGTGTATTTGTTCACAACGTTATGTGTATTTGTTCACAACGTTATGTGTATTGGTTCATACAGTTATGTGTATTTTTTATACAATTATGTACGTTCTTTTTATACAATTATGTACATCCGAATCAGAAAATTTGTGTATATTATGTTAAGAGTTGATGTGTATTATGTTAAAAGTTTATGTTTATTATGTATTATGTTAGATTATGTGTATTATCTTTTAAAAAGAGTATGTATATTTTGTTATATAATTATGTACATTCATGTATAACATTATGTGTATTCTAGTATAACATTATGTACATTCTTGAACAGCGGGTTTTTTTTTTAAAGAAAAAACTACTTCCATTCACTGGGGCGGGAAATTAAAAAAAAAAAAAATTAAAACGACGTCGTTTTACATCTGGACGCATAGTGCAACGCGCACCGTGGTGTAGGATATAAATTGCCCAATTATCGACTGGTTCAAAAGCTAAAAATTTTAATGTTTGTTTGCTCTTCGGTTGGGGCAATGCATTGGGCCGAAAGCACTGCCCCAAAAGTTGTGCGCTAAACTCTCACCGGATCCAAAAGGAATGGGAACTTTTGGCTTTTGGGGTGCAAGATATGATATCTCCAAATGCACCCCTTAACTATTTTATTAATTAATTTAATATATAAATATTAATAAAAAATATTATTATATTATATTTATATTAATAAATAAAATATATTATATTCATATATTAATAAATTTATTGATTATAATAAATAAATTAATATATTATAAATGAAATTAAAATTATTTTTATTTATATGCTAAAATTTGAAATACAAATTAATTTATTGATATAAACAATTATTATTAAATGTCTAATTTTTTTTTTTTTTGGGTGAAACAAGACCCGTTTACAACGGAGAAGAGCGTATTACCAAACTCTAGCGGCGCTAGCCCCAAAAACATCAGGCGCGAGAAGAGTCTAAATGACTAGGCGATAAGTCTAACCAAGTGGTACCCCAATTTGCAGAATGCCCCATGTTGGCTAGGTGATCCGCACATTTGTTCTCCTCCTGCAATGTGTGTTGAAAAATCACGGCCGCAAAGCAAACGGAAAGGAACGTGCAATCATTAAGGAGAATCGATGAGCAGGACCGGCTTTGGACATGTTTGCCCCATATTTAAAAAAATAATAATTATTATATGTATTATGTATATATAGTATACTGTATACAAAATTGTTAATTAAGATTTAAGAATAGCAGCTTCCAAAGTTCCAATTCCCAAATCTCAATTACAGTTTACACGGCCAGGGCCCAGGGAGAAAAGGCCACACCGCCCACACTATTTTCCCAAATCCCCGCAGGGAGCACCGCCAACGGAGCGTTATGCTGTGTATCCGTATGCACTATGCATAGTGTATACAGATGCAAAAACAACGTCGTTTTGACGTCTAACTTAACAAAAAAAAAAAATCAGAATTGCATAACTACACTTTCAAAGTCAAAGCATGATTAGGTACTCTAGTACATCGCAAACCATTCAAGAATTCTGGAGTGTGCAAATCCGCTAACATATCTACATTTGAATTTGACTTACAAACAGAACCACAACTCAAGTAAGTCCAACCCTTAGCCGGATTATGATCATTCATGTATTGGTTAATGTTATCTACTACATCCAATATTGGAGCCAAAATAGCACTATCCTTAATATATGACAGATCCACATTACCACGTCTAAACATAGGGAATGTGCTATCAACAATTGTAATAATACATAGAGTGATATAGTTTCTAAATAAATTTTTATTTTTTCCTTAGGATTTGATAATTATGTCTTCTAGAAAATATTCATCTGGGTTTGAGAAGCGTAAAAAGAAAAGAAGAATTGAGCAACTAACCCAATCTCAAAAGTGAGCTCTTGAAAAATTCATTATAAATAGATGAGCAAAAAGATGATGCCAAGGAAAAATTGTTAGATGTTAATCTTCATATAGAAGATCAAGATGATTGTGAGATTGGAAAAATTTTAATTGATAGTGTGCCCAATAATGATAGGTATCACTGTGACAATGAAAATAATAAGAATGTTGATAGTTCTTTAGATGATGTTGGTCACAATGATAAACCAAATGATTTGCTTTTATTTGACATATATGATCTAAGAAATTGGGATGCCCTTGTTTCTAAATTAATAGATATTCTTGTGAAAAATGGTCCTAAAAGAGATTTATCAATAAATAAAGGTCTTAAAAATAAATTATCTAGAAGATTTACGTCAACAACAAAAGAGTTTGCGTCTAAATGTGCATGGTGCATGTCACATTTTAAATGAAATTTTAAATGTACTTTTTATACAATATTTACACAACTTTTTTTGAATAACTATTATTTATATATAGAAATTACTTGAAAAAAAAAGTCCCAAATTTAGATATTGCACAGGACCCAATTCTTATTGGAATGGCCCTGTCGATGAGCACTTATCTGTTAGAACCGTTGGTAGAAAACAAATAATGATCAAATAAAATATGACTATTATTTTCCGGAAAGAAGGGAAGAAAAGATGAAGAAATTTGGCTAGTGTTTGGTGTTGGGTTTTTGCAAGAGTCAAGTGAGCACTCTTTCCTTAAAACCTCATTTGCCACCTCCCAAAGATGCTAGGAGCGTTGTGGCTTAGGCTTCCCAGGATAAAACTTGCTAGTGATTCAAAGTTTGAGCACTCAAACAAGGAATCCGGCGAGCAAGACACGGTTATGAACACATGAGGCTAAAGAAGGAGTAGAAGCAGAGAGGTTTTGAGGCTAAAATGAAGAACTTTCATGTTCTATTTCTGTGTATAAAACTCTACTGCCCAACTCCTCTTTATATAGGGGTGAAGGATTTAATAGCTTTTAATTAGGCACTTAAGGGCACCCCTCCACCTTCCTGTAACAGCACCATTAACATGACCTTCAATTCAAAATTAAAAATTGGAATTAACTCAAAAAATTAATTCCGTAACAGTAGAATTGAACAGCCAACGGTCACAAAACTGCACAGTTAAGTTTCGGCCATGGGGCCTTTAACGACTCGGCCCGCCAGGCCGAGACATGGATGCTTGTTTCGGCCTCATGGTCGAGTCCTTACTGGTTTCGGCCACATCCAGTGGCGTATGTTGGAAAATGATTCCGAAGTTTGGCATAACTTAGCCCGCAAGGCCAACCAATTTCCGGACGACATTCGTGCCCGCAGGTGTCGGCGCACACGAGCTCGAGCTTGAATCAAGCCTTTTTTCTATCTTGTGTAGTGAGACATGGCTGCTTGTTTCGGCCTCATGGTCGAGACCTTACTGGATGTGGCGTATGTTGGAAAATGATTCCGAAGTTTTGGCATAACTTAGCCCGCAAGGCCAACCACTTTTCGGACGACATTCGTGCCCGTATGTGCCGACGCACACGAGCTCGGGCTTGAATCAAGCCTTTTTTCTATCTTGTGTAGTTGGAATTTGATTTGCACCCCCCCCCCCCCCCCCCCGCGCGAGAGAGCCTCTATGCTATACAATTCTACAAGCTTCAAAAGAGCTCTTGTATATAAGGGGGGAAAATCTTCATTCCAAAGCAATGTGGGACAAAAAGCTCACTTTTTCCCTTCATTTTCCAACTCAAATGGGTCTACTTTGAGAATCAATATCTCATTCACCCATTATCCGTTTTGAGCGTACAATATATCGATCTCTTCGTCTCACTACGAAGAATCCGAATCCACTTTAACCTGATCCAAATCGGAAGTGGACCTCACTGATAATTGTACCACAAAATAGCCACTTAACATGCCATTTTATGCCATTTTAAGCTATTTTTTTCCAACAATCCCCCACATGAATGAAAAATTGATTTTCGGGGTATTTTGAAATCGGAAACAACTGTGTTCAAACGGTCGATCCCTGCATAGGATAGGTAGGGAGTCACTATACCCTTTGAACCTTCCCTTGTGAAGACATGTTTACTCTACTGGTTGTACGGTAGAACGCGATGTCTTTAAACCGACTGCCGTTTGTGTAGACGATGATATATCTCACACAGGAATCTCCCAACCATGCTCTTGCTCTCACGAGTGTGCCCGTTTTGGTCGTGGGTCACCGTTCCTGGTTCTGCGAGAGTTTCTAAAGAATTGTGCCCAACAATTCTCCTTTGAAGCGACCCTCACTTCTCTCTAACATAGGTGATTCTTTCTCGAGTATCCCGCATACTCAAGAATCATTAAAGCATTAACATGCTAGCCTCTTGCGGGAGTCACTGTTTTAACGAGGAGTGGTAGGGGGTCCGAGACCCCCACAGTGACGCGCTCCGTTCCATAATTTAGTTGTCCCATTGAACCTAGGTGCCAGCTAGGTTGGGTATCCACTATAGAACTTTTTAGTCCAAGGGCATTAGACCCATTCCTCGTGTCAACTTCTCCACAACTTCTCTTCCTAACCCTTTGGTCAACGAATCCGCTATATTGTCTTTTGACTTTACATAGTCAATCGAGACAACACCAGTTGTGAGCAGTTGTCTAATGGGGTTATGTCTACGACGCACATGTCTAGACTTACCATTATACATATGACTCTGTAATCTCCCAATTGTGGCTTGACTATCACAATGCACACATATTGGAGGTACCGGTCTTTCCCAATTAGGAATATCCTCCATAAAATGGCGTAGCCATTCAGCCTCTTCACAACCTTTGTCCAAGCTATTAGCTCAGATTCCATCATGGATCTAGCTATCACAGTTTTCTTAGAGGATTTCCATGCAACGGCTGCACTGGCTAGTGTAAACACGTAGCCACTCGTGGACTTAGAGTCCTTAATATCAGATATCCAATTCGCGTCACTATACCCTTCAAGTACGGTGGGATATCTCCCGTAGTGCAGTCCAAGGTCACGAGTATACCTCAAGTATCTCATAACCTTTACTATTGCCTTCCAGTGCATAGCACCGGGGTTACTCGTATATCTACTGAGTTTACTAACTGCATAGGCAATATCCGGCCTAGTACAGCTCATAAGATACATCAGACTACCAATAACCCGAGCATATTCCACTTGTGAAATACCTTCTCCGTGGTTCTTGGTTAGATGAATATTTGTATCAAATGGTGTCCTAGCCACTTGACTATCATCCTTGTTAAATTTCTCAAGGATTTTGTCAATATAATGTGATTGGCTCAACACGAGACCATCAGGTCTTCTAATGATTCTAATCCCGAGGATTAAATCAGCCAAACCCATATCCTTCATGTCAAATCTCGCATTTAACATGTTTTTGGTAGACTTGATCATCCGATCATTACTACCAACGATGAGAATATCATCGACATATAAACAAAGGATGACGTAGCCGTCTATCGTTTCCTTAACGTAGACGCATTTGTCACTTTCGTTTATTTTAAACCCGTTAGTTAACATTGCATGGTCAAACTTCTCGTGCCACTGCTTAGGCGCTTGTTTTAAACCATAGAGAGATTTAACCAACTTACACACTTTCCTTTCTTGTCCCGGAACCACGAACCCTTCGGGTTGTTCCATATAGATTTCCTCATCTAACTCACCGTTTAGGAAAGCGGTTTTCACATCCATTTGATGAACTTCCAAGTTCCGCAACGCGGCTATGGCAAGTATCATCCTAATGGAGTTTATTCTCGTCACGGGAGAATACGTGTCAAAGTAATCAAGGCCCTCACGTTGCCTGTAACCCACGTTGCCTGTAACCCTTGATTACAAGCCTAGCCTTATACTTCTCGATGGAACCGTCCGGTTTCATCTTCCTTTTAAAGACCCACTTGGATCATAAGGGTTTACTACCCGGAGGAAGATCAACAAGTTCCCAAGTGTGATTCTGTAGGATAGAATCCACTTCACTTTTTATAGCCTCTTTCCACATAGGTCCTTCCGTAGAAGTCACAGCTTCTACATACGTTCGAGGCTCGTTCTTTATCAAACAAGATAGAAAATTGGGCTCACTTTCTAATAAACAAGTTAGAGTACCCGAATCATACTCTAACAAGTAAGTTAGAAAATCATGACCGAATGATTTTCCAACTCTCGCCCGCTTACTGCGTCTCGGCTCGAGCTCGGGTTCTCTCTCAGATTCCCCACTATCATTATCCATAGTTTCATCAAACGTTCGTTTTGACGTACTAGGTCCCTCGTTGGACCTACAAGGAAATATATTTTCGAAGAAATATGCATTCCTTGATTCTATTATCTTGTTCTCGTGTACATCCGGATTATGGGACTCGTGTACTGAGAACCGATAAGCACTACTATTATGTGCATAGCCAATAAAGATACAGTCCACCGTCTTAGGACCTATCTTTACTTTCTTTGGTGTTGGCACCAAAACTTTGGCAAGACACCCCCACACTTTCAGGTACTGGTAGGAAGGTTTCCTACCGTTCCACAGCTCATAAGGAGTCTTATCGAGCTTCTTTCGGGGTACCTTATTCAAAAGGTAATTACTTGTCAAAATTGCCTCACCCCACACATCTTGAGGTAGGCCCGAACTTATAAGCATCGCATTCGTCATATCTTTCAATGTACGATTCTTTCGTTCGGCAACACCGTTCGATTGAGGTGAGTAAGGTGTAGTACGCTTGTGTATTATACCTACACTCGCACAGAAGTCACCAATAGGTGCTTCGTACTCACCACCTCTATCGCTTCTAACCTTCTTAATTATCCGATTAAGTTGGTTTTCCACTTCATTCTTATAAAGAATGAATTTATCAACGGCTTCATCTTTGCTCTTAAGCAAATACACATAGCAGTATCGTGTGCTATAGTCGATAAATATGATAAAATACTTATTACCACCTCTCGTTTGTATCGATCTAAAATCGCACACTATGGATTAATTCTAGTGGTTCAGTTTCCCTTTCAACCGATTTGAAAGGTACTTTCGTTAGTTTTGCCTCAACACAAATTTCACACTTGTTATTTGTGTCAATTTTAAAGTTAGGAATATGGTCCATGCTAATTAATCTACGCATAGAATTAAAATTAACATGACCTAGTCTACCATGCCATAAATTAGAAGACTCAAGCAAGTAAACAGAATTAACTTTGCTTTTATTGATAACAGGAATTACATTGAGCTTAAAGAGCTCATCAGTTACATATCCTTTACCAAAAACATCCCTAACTTGGACAAAACTACTTTGTCTGACTCGAACACCATGTGAAAGCCATGCTTGTTCAACAGAGAGCCAGACACAAGATTCTTCCTCAGCTCAGGAACATATAGCACGTTGTTCAACGTCAGTTCCTTCCCGGAAGTCATCTTCAGAGCCACCTTGCCCATGCCTTCCACAGCAGACTGAGCAGAGTTTCCCATCCCACCTTTTCACCCTCAACGGTCTCAAAGGTGTTGAACATCTCTCGGTTGCAACACAAGTGCCTGGTTGCACCGGTATCAATAAACCATTCACGAGGGTTTGAGCCCACGAGGTTCACCTCGGTCACCATAGCCGAAAGGCTAATCTCGACCTCTTTCTGATTGCTAGAACTCTTGTTCTTCTTCTTTGGAGCCTTGCATTCAGATGCTCTGTGGCCATGCTTGCCACAATTGTAGCATTCATCAGGAAACTTGTTCTTGGTAACGCCACCTTTCGGACCTAGCTTTCACTTGTCCTTCTGGTTCCTCTTGGAGCTCTTACCGTGCTCCACAACGTTGGCCTTAGCGCCAACAACGATAGGAACTTTCCTATCATTCGTCCTGTTCCCTTCCTCAATCCTGAGTCGCTGGATCAGGTCATCCAGATTCATCTCCTTTCGCTTATGCTTAAGGTAGTTCTTGAAGTCCTTCCAACCTGGAGGCAACAAATGGATCATAGATCCCACTTGGAAGGCTTCACTTAGCACCATGCCCTCGTCACGGATCTCATCGAAGATTAGTTGCAAATCTTCTACCTGACTTAGCACGGTTTTTGAATCAACCATTTTGAAGTCGAGGAATCGGCCAACCACAAATTTCTTTGAGCTAGCATCCTCACTTCGGTATTTATGATCCAAAGCTTCCCACAACGCTTTTGATGTGCTTATCTTTCAATATACATCATATAGCGTGTCACACAATCCATTCAGGATGTAGTTTCGGCAAAGGAAGTCCGAATCCTTCCAATAGCCAACTGCCATCACGGATTGTGCATCTTGTTCCTTCAACTCGAGAACCTTCTCGGACAAGAACCTCGCCAAGCCGAGAGTTGCTAGGTAGAACAACATTTTCTGTTGCCACCTCTTGAAGTTCGAACCAACACCGGTGAACTTCTCCGGCTTTTCTGCCGAACCACTCGGTACCGAAGGTATGCGAGACATGGGAATATATCCCTCAGTGCTCCCACCATATTGTGAACCAACGTTCACTGGTGTAGCTTGGGAATTAGCAACATGGTTGCCGTTTCCTCCATTGTTGTTCTCAACAACATTTCTTCCCCATTGTTAACGATAGGCAGCTCGGGGTTATCCATTTCTTCAGGGAAATTAGAGAAAACAACCAACGGGAAAACAAGAAATAAGGTTTTAAGACTGTTAGAGCCGTTGGTAGAAAACAAATAATAATCAAATAAAATATGACTATTATTTTCTGGAAAGAAGGGAAGAAAAGATGAAGAAATTTGGCTAGTGTTTGGTGTTGGGTTTTTGCAAGAGTCAAGTGAGCACTCTTTCCTTAAAACCTTATTTGCCACCTCCCAAAGATGCTAGGAGCGTTGTGGCTTAGGCTTCCCATGATAAAACTTGCTAGTGATTCAATGTTTGAGCACTCAAACAAGGAATCCGGCGAGCAAGACACAGCTATGAACACAAGAGGCTAAAGAAGGAGTAGAAGCAGAGATGTTTTGAGGCTAAAAAGAAGAACTTTTGTGTTCTATTTCTGTGTATAAAACTCTACTGCCCAACTCCTCTTTATATAGGGGTGAAGGATTTAATAGCTTTTAATTAGGCACTTAAGGGCACCCCTCCACCTTCCTGTAACAGCACCATTAACATGGCCTTCAATTCAAAATTAAAAATTGGAATTAACTCAAAAAATTAATTCCGTAACAGTAGAATTGAACAGCCAACGGTCACAAAACTGCACAGGTAAGTTTCGGCCATGGGGCCTTTAACGTCTTGGCCCGCCAGGCCGAGACATGGCTGCTTGTTTCGGCCTCATGGCCGAGACCTTACTGGTTTCGGCCACATCCAGTGGCGTATGTTGGAAAATGATTCCGAAGTTTAGCATAACTTAGCGTGGCGTATGTTGGAAAATGATTCAAGTTTGGCATAACTTAGCTCGCAGGTGCCGGCGCACACGAGCTTGAATCAAGCCTTTTTTCTATCTTGTGTAGTTGGAATTTGATTTGCACCCCCCCCCCCCCCCCCCCCCCTCGCGCGAGAGAGGCTCTATGCTATACAATTCTACAAGCTTCAAAAGAGCTCTTGTATATAATGGGGGAAAATCTTCATTCCAAAGCAATGTGGGACAAAAAACTCACTTTTTCCCTTCATTTTCCAACTCAAATGGGTCTACTTTGAGAATCAATATCTCATTCATCCATTATCCGTTTTGAGTGTACAATATATCGATCTCTTCGTCTCACTACGAAGAATCCGAACCACTTTAACCCGACCTAAATTGGAAGTGGACCCCACTGATAATTGTACCACAAAATAGCCACTTAACATGTCATTTTATGCCATTTTAAACTATTTTTTTCAACATTATCAACCTCATTTTCCTTTCTCATCACTGCAACAACCAATTCTGAATCAAGTTCAAAGTTCACCTCCCCTTCTTAAATCTCTGTCCTTTGCGACCCTCCCTTAGACCCCACAGCTTAGCGGTAAAGCTATTAAAAATTTCAATTTTCGTATCCCGACTCTCGAGCTAGCGCTAACCTCCCCCCCCCCCCCTAGCAATCCCCGTATTCTTCTTGTAGGCACCATCCGTCTTGATCTTAGTTCAACCTTCTCCCGGAGGGCACTAACACACCCAGCGTATTCTATCAACTCTCTCATATCTGTGTTTGAAGAACGCTCCCACGGTCTCAGTTGCCGAATAATATAATTTTATTGGGAGAAGAAATCTTATTTTCGAATGTGTATGAATTTAGAGAATCAATGAGAACCCAAAAACGTTATTTTCTTTCCTATTTTATAGTTTAATTTATTTCTCTTGCCACCCAAAATGTGCATTCAACCTTGTTACAAGTTCCATGCTCACCACTTGCGCGGAATTTGAACCACTGCTTACATGTCATTTTACACGTACATGCATGATCGACCCTTAATCCATCCAATATGGTAAATTATGATCCACATAGTTATGTGTACCACAGTTCAAAATGACGTCATTGAATTTTATGAGTTAGAATAATATATGTTATGAATTAGAATAATGTATAGTTTTATGTGTTAGAATAATGAAACTTTTGAGATAAGATAATGTACTCTATGAGTTATAATAATATACATTATACTCAGTGGCGGATCAAAAAATCATCTGAGTGGAGGCGAATATTAAATGATGTTAGAAATGTCAATGACAAAATATCAAACAACCATAATAGGTTAAAATACAAAATACATTATAAATTACAATATATTTATCAGAAAATATGAAACATAATCAATTAGATAAAATAATTTGAATAACAATATATTCTAAATACTTTTAAATTTTAATTTCTTTTAATTAGATCGGTTTTTCTAAATTAGTTCGAATACAATAAAGTATATTATAAACTTGTATACTACATTAATTAAATGATTTATAAAAACTAGATTAAAAGAGCATTTAATTTATTAATTAAATTATTCATAAAAAGTAGACTAAAAATATTTAATTTATCTTGTGAAGAAATGAAAGAGAGAAGATAATTAAAAGTGTTGCTAATGAGATTTGAACCCATGACATAAACATTCTACATGATAAAATTTAGAGTTCAACCAACTAACCTACTCAAACTATTGATAATTTTAGCATAAATATAGATTTTATATAATATTTCATGCTATATATGTATACATATACATATATATAAAGGGGTGGGGTGGGGGAGTGGGGGCAGTTGCCCCCACACTGGGTCCACCCATGATTATACTTTAGAATAATGTACATTATGAGTTATAAAAATGTATGTTGCAGGGGTTCGTGTAAAGAAAAATACTCAAAACAACATCGTCTTTTTATCGTGGTCCACACAACTGTGTGGACCACGGTCCATGCAATAACTATTGATACCAAATCAATTGGGCCGCACAATATTCTTCAAATTAAATTTGTGTTCATTCTTACTAGTATTTGTCCCGTGCGATGCACGGTATAAAATTTAAGTATTTTTATTGTTGATAAAATTCAAACATCAATCATTAAAATTAATTATGAAATGTTACTTTTTTTTTTGTAATATTAAATTGGTTGTTATATTGAAACATCACAATATACTATTAGCATATATTATAAAGTATTGTGTTTTTACATTTTATTTTGCATTCTCAATGTTATTGAATGTCTTAAATGTGATATTAAAGAACAATTCTGATATGCAAGCTGTCCGAACACACTCATGGAATGAGGGGTGCGCCGCCCATGCTATATTAAATTTGAAGCTGTAAGAGCTCTTCCGTAGAGAAGAACTGGCAGTAGAGATAAGGAGCGGTGAGTGGTTCGAACGAATCCTAGGCAGATGATTAACAGTTGTATTTGGGAACCGAAGACTCCATTCCACATTACACAAAGCGCGATCAAGTCGAGCACCTTTAAAGGTAGGTGTATCAATACCCCTTGTCCAGGTAAAAGAAGGGCCTGTGAAACCCAAATCTACTAATCCTTCTCTAAAGATCCATTCATTGAAGTCTGAACAACGTGACGCAGTGAAAGCTTCCGTGTTACTGACTTCGTTACTACTCGTGACTGAATTAAAATCTCCAAATGATAGCCAAGAGCCCTGTGGATAAAAATGGTGACCAGACAAGTCGGAGAAGAGACGCTTTCTGAGAGACAAATTTGGACTACCATAGACCGCGGACATGAGCCTCGGGGAAGAACCATTCTCGGCTACCTGAAACGAGACAAACTGCGGGTGAGTATACAAAATCTCAATATCAATTGAATCCTGCCATAACAACCAAATGCCCCCCGAATAGCCCACTGCCTCTACTTTACACCAATCAGAAAAAACCAAAAGAAGAACAAATATCATTGGCTTGGCTCCTTGACACCTTAGGTTCAAAGAGGCAAACGGCTTATGAATACGTAGCAGAAATTTAAGGGTGCGCCTAAACGAAGACGATGCAGCACCTTGGCAATTCATGATAAAATAATGAATGAGAAGGAAAAGCAAACACACGTCTAATGACGCAAGAGAGCCTCCCCTGCCACGACCACATGATCAACCAAACCACCATCTTACTGCATATCCTCTGCTTATGGTGCTGCTGAGACCAAATCTGTGTCCGGAGGTGTCTCTTTGAAGGTATTCTCAAACTCTGATAAAATGGGGGTATACTGATGGTCATCTTCATGATAAACTGAGTGGATTGTGATATTTCTTCCCCCACTAGTTCCTCTCACTACAATATGTTCCTGCCCGGCTGCAGCTTTGTTGGGTTGGTAACCCCTACCGCCTCTCCCTCTGTACGCTCCTCGAGGCTGTGGATGAGTGTGTGCTACTGGAGGGTCAGGGGGTCTTTGGACAACCTCCGGTTCCCTTGATTCCATACGTTGGTGGCCACCTCGATAAGCCGTTCTGATTCTTGGTAAATTAGCATTCTGTTGATGTACCACTGGAGGGGCAATCTGATCAATTGGTCGATTAAAATCTTCTGTGACTTCCATGTCCTCTAACGGCTCAAAGCGAGATTGTATCGCCACACCACCAGCCGGACGGTTCTCAGGACCTGAAGCATCGGTCTGACCAGTAGTGGTACGAGCCATCGGTGGCTGATTTGGGTTCCTAGGATGATTTCTCCTATCCCTTCGAGTAACCAGCATCCACGGGCCGTATTTCTCTTTAGGTTTCTGGGCGAGTTGTTCATTCTCTGGAGTTGATCTTGCTGCAGAACCACCATCTCCATTACCTGATGACGGTGGAGTATCCTTACCACAGGAATCCATTCAATGTCCATAAACTCCGCACTTAAAACATATCTGATGAATCCCTTCATATTCAATCGGCCATTCCATTTTATTGATCACAAAGTTAGACAACAGGGGCTTGGACATGTTGATTTCCACGCATACCCTCACAAACTTCCCTTTAGTTGCTAACCCGGTGGTGAAGTCTATCTTGACTGGACGTCCGATGACCACCCCAATCTTCTTCAAGAAATCATCGTCAAAGTACTCGATTGGGAGGGACGGAAAACGAATCCAGGCCAAGAGTGTATCCATCTTGTTGTTTCTTGGATCAAAATTGGGTCTCCAGTTCTAGGTGACCAAATAATGGTCAAGAACCATCCAAGGACCACCATATTTCACTGCTTCATAATCCAAAAGAGACTCAAATTTTGCAATGAAATATTCATGAGTTAAAGCGATCAATTCAAAACCTGATTCTGTCTTCCACATCCGTTGTAGACGCTACAGGAGGAAGGAGTAACCTACAGTCCTACCCAAGATACGCAGAATGAGCGACCTACGCCATGGCCGACGCAACCTTTCTTTTTCTTCCTTCGTAACTCGAATAACAGGGTAATCATAGGTGGCACCATCGTCTTCCATCTCATCATCATCGGAGACAACTTCTTCCACAGGAGGTGGATAATCAACCCTGCGATTCCAAGCATGGCTCTGTGTAGCGGCTGGGGTTCTCCATTGAGCAGAATCCGGTGTACTCGCCCCATGTCCAGTGGGATTGTCCTGTGTGCCTAACTCCGGTGTGGGGTGATCTGAACATGCAGCCGTAACTCTGCCTCTTTTCGCCCTTCGCGTGCTTCTTTCCAACAAGTCTTGATCTTCCGGGGACCTTTCGGATGCCGCCAATGACGGGATGTCCAAGACAGAATCCATTCTAGCAACGTCTTATTAGATTCCGACGAACTTGATCTGTTGTCAAACACTACTGCATTGGCCCAGGTACTTCCAGAATGGAGCAGAAACTCCTTTGGTAGTGTCGTCCAGAGGAAAAACAATTTATTAGCTAGATTAGATGGAGTTCAACGGTGTCTTGTGATGGGTGCAAGAGCTGATCTTTTGAGACTGGAACGCAGACTTCGCAAAGAATTGGAGGAGACACTTCATCAAGAGCAACTCATTTAGTTCCAACGCTCACGTGAGCAGCGGATCGTTTCTGGTGACCGGAACACCCGATTCTATCAACTAGCAACAGCCATGAAGAGGAGTCATGCGATCATCCCTTGTCTAATTAACGATGATGGACAGAGCATCAGTGATGAAGGATTGTTAAGGAAACATGTCTACGACTATTATCGGGGGTTTTTCTCGGCAGAAGGGGTGTCTAGTCCGCAACTTTTACTCCATGGTTCTTTCCCACCTCTCACAAATGCGGATTGGACTGTAGTGAATGCACCTTTTACCCATGAGGAAGTTAGGTTAGCATTATTTGATATGGCTGCTTGTAAGGCCCCCAGTCCTGATGGTTTCACCGTTGGTTTTTATCAAAAGTCATGGTCCATCACCGGTGAGAATCTGGTCAGTTTTATTAAACTTTTCTTTGATTCTGGATGGCTTCCCCCTGGATGCAATGACACCTTGCTCTCCATCATACCGAAGGTGTCGAATCCAGATCATATCAAACAATTTCGACCTATCGGCCTCTGTAATGTTGTTTATAAACTCATTACAAAGGTCATGTCATCCCGTCTTAAGGACATTGCAAGCAAACTCGTAGGCCCGCACCAGTCAAGTTTCATCCATGGCAGACAAATTACGGATAATGTACTTACGTACCAAGAAGTACTTAACTCCCTAAGAACCAAGAAAGGTAGAGTAGGGTGGATGGCTGTTAAGATCGATCTTGAAAAGGCATATGACATGCTTTCTTGGAGTTTCATTGTAGATACACTCAGGGAAATCGGATTTAATCACTCCTGGGTCAGGAACATCATGTATTGCATATCCTCTTCCCGTCTTGCGGTTCTTTGGAATGGGCAACGAACTGATTGGTTTTCCCCGGAAAGGGGTATTAGACAGGGAGACCCTATATCCCCTCTTTTGTTTGTGCTTTGTATTGAAATATTAAGTCATATCGTTTTGAATTCAGTTAACTGTGGACGTTGGAAAGGGGTAAGAATTTATAGTCATGCTCCTAATATGTCTCATCTATTCTTTGCAGACGACCTAGTATTTTTTGGGGAAGCCATGGTCGAACAAGCTATGGAAATCAAGGCACGTCTTGATGTTTTTTGCTCATGTTCAGGTCAGAAGATAAATCACTCCAAGTCATCTCTCTTTTTTTCCAAGAACACTGCCATGGACTCCCAACTCAACATCGTACAGACTTTGGGGATTCCTAGTGTACTGGATATGGGGAAGCATTTGGGATTGCCTTCCATTCACGGTAGATTAAAAAGGGGTTCTTTCAGCGACATTTTGGAGAAAATTCAAGTACGACTGGCAGGTTGGAAAGCTAGGACCCTTTCACTAGCTGGCCGACATGTTTTAGTTAATGCTGTTTTGTCTGCAACACCCTACTATACCATGCAGTCTATGAAGCTTCCTATAGGGATCATTGATGTGATAGAAAAGTTCATTAGAAGCTTTCTTTGGGGTAGTAAGGAAGGTGAGAGGAAATGCCACTTGGTGAGTTGGGAGACTGTTACGAAAAGCAAAGCCAATGGCGGCTTGGGTATTCGAAACCTCAAGCACATGAACATAGCTTTTCTTGCGAAACTTGCTTGGAGACTCTCTCAGGACGAGGATTGCACTTGGGTTAAACTCTTCAAGGCCAGATATGGCGTGATTCCATCTGATTAGTCCTCTTGGCAGCTGCGAAGTAATAGCTCCAATGCTTGGAGGGGAATTATTCACTCATTATCTACTCTCCAAAGTGGCATCAGGTGGCATGTGAGAAATGGTCTTACCACGCGATTTTGGCTGGACAAATGGTTGGTTGCTAGGCCCTTAATTGATTATATTTCTGGAGCAATCGCCCCATCTGCCAGATTCAACCATGTGATAGATTACTGGACTACTGACCATGGTTGGGATTGGGAGATGCTTGACCAACTCCTCCCGCCATATCTGAAGAGCAAGCTATCTACTTTCATTCTTCAGGAGGATTCAAATTTGGATGATCAATTAGTTTGGTGCAGAGAACTAAATGATTGTTTCTGTCAAATCTGCTTATGAGATAACAGCAAATGATCCGGAGGAGATTGATGCAGCCAAGTGGAATTCGATTTGGAAGTTAAAACTTCCAAACCGCATCTGCTCTTTCATCTGGCTTGTCAGACATGATAAGATCCTGACGAATCACAACCGCATGAGGCGTAATCTCACACTCAACGACAGTTGTTGGTGATGTAGTAATATTTCTGAAGATTCCAATCATGTGCTTCGTTTTTGCCCAGCCGCGGAAGAGGTTTGGAGGAATATCTTGCCCCAGATGCATGAAGAATCGAGACACCTTTCCTTAGTGCCATGGCTCGATAATGGCTTAGCTGCAAAAGGTGGCGGTAGACGACCATCCAGCGATAGTTCTATTTTTGCCGTTACCCTTTGGTGGTTGTGGAAGTGGCGCAATGAAGCCATCTTTAAAGGCTCAACTGTGTCGCTTATGGCCAAGATATCCCATATTAAGACCCAGGTTGAAGGTTTCAATACTGCCTATGCAACTTTGAAGAGCTCTCCCTCTCCAGCCTCTTCTATGACATGGAAGTTACTGTCTTGGAACAAACCACCCTCAAACCTGTTCAAGATGAATGTAGATGGTGCAGTTGCTATCCAATCAGTCGCAGCAGGCTGTGGTGGTGTAATTAGAGAATCATCTGGAGCCTGGTTTAAAGGCTTCATTGCTAAACTAGGATCCTGCACACCCCTTGAAGCAGAGGCATGGGCGCTATTGAAGGGTGTCCAATTTGCCTACTCCCTGGGCTTTAGGAGCATGCTGTTCGAAAGTGATTCATGTGCAGCCGTAGATTTCCTTCGCATTCCACGCCCATCAACGATTGCTGCTCATAACGTCTTAGAGGCCTACAGGAAGGAGCTTGGCACGTTTGATTTCTGGCAGGTTACACACGTTAACCGGGAGCAAAACACCGTAGTCGATGCTTTAGCCAAAATGGCGTTGAACCACGACTTCGGGCTCTTGTCTTTGACGGACCCCCCGGATACAATCGCTACAGTTTTAGACCGTGACTTTGCCGGTCTACCAACCTGGCGGTTTACGAATAGCTAGTTGTAAACTTTGTTTTGTTTGTTTTCGGGTATCCCCCTTCTTTGGTAAAAAAAAAAAAAAAAAAAAAAAAATAGAATTCTGATATGCAAGCAACTTTTCATATGTCAAGACATTTAAAATTCAATGTGATTAATAATTCAAATTTCTCAAGACATTTAAACTCATTGTGATTAATAATTAGCCGTCCACAATTAATCTAGCAATTAAGGTTATACCATGGAAGATGCCGTTTCATTTAGGCGGGAAAATGACATGGCAAAAATATTTTGCTATTATTTAGAGTAAGATAAGATAAGATAAGATATCACCAACAAGGAAAAACTATTATTTTAAATGTGTAATTCAATTTAAAAAGTTTGGTTTAAGTCATTTACAAATTACAATTCAACTTGTGTAGTATTTAATTTAACATTAGTAAATAAAATTTATATATTTAAGAAGTATATGAAAAGGATATTAGCCACAAAATTATAAGAAAATAATAAAATAAAACAATCAATTTAATAAATTAAACAAATAGTCAATAAAACAAGTAAAATAGAGCGGGTGTAATATATTACTCCACGTTTGCGAGCTCCAAACCTTTGATAGTTTAGCAAGACTGTTTGATGTGTTTGGCATTGCGCGATTCGGATAATGCCCAATGTTTTTTTTTTTTTTTAATAAGTACTTTAAAGTATATCAAGGCAATATTATATTGGAATCGTTCATGCATAGATAATTGAATGTTAAATTTGCGTATTTAAATAGGCAATTCCAAGTTTACAAATGCAAGATAATATAGTCAAGATTGATTATAATTGTCAATAAAATAATTGTATAGGTATGGTTGAAATCAAATACGGGACAAAAGGGAAAGCCAAATAAAAATTATGACATAAAATATTAAATATATACTAATATTGAAGAACTAACTGCTGATTGTCAAATAAAGACATTGCGAGATAGTTTCCGACTTTAATTTGTTGTGATTTGAATACTCTTTTTGTGAATAAATCCCCCAAGTAGTTAATATGATTGGCTTAATTATATTTTTTTATTTTATTTTAAATTTTTTATAACAATTATTATTATTATTATTATTATTATTATTATTATTATTATTATTATTATTATTATTATTATTATTATTATTATCATTATTATCATTATTATCATTATTATCATTATCATTATTATCATTATTATTATTATTATTATTATTATTATTATTATTATTATTATACCCTTAGAAATTTTACATGTTAATCTAAACAGCTAATTTTTTTCAAATATCTTTTTACCAACCGTTGATATAATTTGCTGGTCAAATTCGCTAATATAATCCGCTAACGCTAACCGCTAACTACTGATTGTCAAACAAGGACATTGCGAGGTAATTCTCACTTGAATTTGTTGTGTGATTTTAATACTCTCTTTGTCAACAAATCCCTCAAGTAGTTAATATAATTGACTTTATTAATTATATTTTAATAAAATTTTTTCATGGTATAAATAAAATACTTGGTAAATAAATATATAGCATTATTTTGTATTATAACTTTGATATTTAATTAAAAAATAGTGCACAAAAAGATAATAGACAATGTAGTGAATATAATCAATTGATGAATTTGAATGTGAAGAATTTTTACATTGGAGAAATATAAAGATAATATAACTAATAAAATTATTTCTCTTAATTAATTTATTGATAATGAATAATTTTTTTAATAAAGACATTGTAGGGACAATATAGCGAATATAATCAATTGATGAATTTGAATGTAAAGAATTTTTATATTGGAGAAAAATAAATACAATATAACTAATGAAATTATTTCTCTTATTTAATTTATCGATAATGCATAATTTTTTTTTAAATAAAGACATTGTAGACACATAATTCTAAATTAAAGAAATGCATATGTATTATTTTTTGTTGTAGCTACTATATTATTATTTATATAATTTAATAAGAGTAAAATCGAGTACTAATTATGCCAACTTTGATTGGGATGCGGTTCGAACCTAAGACATTTCTTATTGAAATCAATGAGTAAGTTAACGGTGAACTAACATAAATTAACGGAAAAGATAATATTTAATGGAAAAATTAACAGATAATCATATTCATTAAGGATAAATTAGGAAATCTTAAGGAAAAATTAAAATCTGATCAATCTGAGCCATTCATTTGATTAAAAAATTTGACCGCCATTTTTTCTACCCATTATAGGCCTAACTCTCTTGGGCTCTTATTAGTATATATAGTAGATAGTAGATAATAACTCCGATCCAATGATATTATTTATAAATTTTTACTCTCTCATTTGTAAATAAAGTCATTTATTTGTATTTATATGGAGAGCTATACTTATTAGTTTAGTTATATTACACATATACTAGTATTTTACAAAATTATGTTGTTATGAATTTAAATAAAAAATTAGAAAAAAAATAGAAAGATATTAAAATATACAATATAATAATATAGTTGGACTTACATATATTTGATCAATTATCTATTTTCATGGCATGCAAACTTAAAATTAAAATCAAAATCGTGTATAGCTAATATAATCTTTAATCATGTATATATTTAAATAATTTATTGAAAAGACTTACATAATTAAATTGATTTATTTTTAATTGTATTTCATATATGTTATAATTCCAATAATATATATGAATAATAACTAGGAGAATTATATTTAAAAATAAAAAAATATGTAAATTTTAAAATTTATATGAGTAAATTTAAACTCTAAGATGACTCATTTTCTTTTATGATTGTATAATACATTGTATAATAATCTAATATTTTGGACAATCTTTATTATAAATTAAATTAACATATAGCATAAGTGTTATGAATATTTCATTAATGCGTGGTTAGTTATTTTCCCTTGTTTTTATGTGGCTAGTTTTGTTTTGGTTTTTTTTTTTTTTCTTTTTAGTATTACTGACACTATTACATGTGGTTAGTTATTATAACATAATGTATAAAAAAGATGTAACGAAAAAATGAACATAAATAAAAGATATAACTTTCATTCATACTTATTATGTTTTTAGATATTCTCTGTTTTAGTTTTTCCTTTTTCCCTCTGTCTTATCAATGCATATATGCCTAAAGAAATTTTCACCAAAAGATTAATTACGAGAAGAACGATCTTAATTCACAAGAATAAGCATAATGTTATTATTTAATTCTTTTAAAAATGATTGTAATTTCAAACTTCAATAGAGAAGTCTTTTCGTAGGATGTGTCCAAAAAAAAAAAAAAAAAAAAAAGACTTTTGTTATCAGGAAGATATTAAGTGTATGTATCTCTATTTTTTAGAGAGTGATATTCACATTACATGGTCATCACTAATTAATATTTTTTTTAGATTGACTTAGGGTGTACTAAAAAAAATGGACTTAAATTATTACAATTTATTTGTTTTGTAATATTTAATTTAGAATTAATATATAAAATTTATATAATTAAAAATTAAATCAAAACTATTATTAAACAAAAGAAAGAAAAAAAAAAAAGATGACTAATTTTTTAGTAAGGAAAAATGTTTAAAAAATAAAGAAAGAAGTAAGAGTTAATTTAATTAATAAATAATAAATATGATATGTAAAATAAGATAGAAAGTGTCAAAGTACATATATTATGATATGATGAGCAAATACCAATTTTGGCCACACGAGTATTAGCAAAATGACAGTTTTGGTTCAAATGTTTAATTCCTACCAATTTTCCTCCACGACTATTGTTTTAGTACTAATTTTAATCAATGACTATTTTTTTAGTGCCAAAATTCATCACGTCGGTCACCCCTCCGTTTAAAACATGTCAAAATCTAAATTTTTAAGGGTATTTTTGTCATTTTAAAATTTAGATCCCAATTTGAGCATGAATAAAAGGAATTTAAGCCCTAAGATTGATCCATATTCTCAGTTCTCCTCCTCATCCTACTTTAATTTGAGGAGAACTGCGAATATGGATCAATCTTAGGGCTTAAATTCCTTTTATTCATGCTCAAATTGAGATCTAAATTTGAAAAGGATGAAAATATCCTTAATAATTTTATATTTTGGCATGTCTTAAATGAAAGAGTGATTGGCGTGATGAATTGTGACACTAAAATAATAGTCGTGGATAAAATTTGGTAAGAACTAAACATTTTACTTGTAAGACCAAAATTAGTATTTGGTCATTATGAAATTGACCAGAATGGGAAGAGTTGGGATGACTTGAACAAAAATAAAAAAAAATTTAAATCATAACAAAAAAATTATTTATATCAAAATATATGTTAGAAATAACTTACTCGTTCGCAGCAATTAGTAAATAGATTGTTAATACAACTGCATTCAAATGTCGTATGCTAGAAAAAAAATGTGTAGGAAATGTGTATTTTTTTTGGGATAAGGGTCAAATAGACCCTTCAAATATGTGTAATTAGACCCTTCAACTAACAAAAGTTTCAATTAGATCCTCCATCTTTCCACTTTTGTGCAATTAAGTTAATTAACAGGTTACATCTAAGTTACAAGTAATTTCTTCTTTTAAAAAAAAAATAAAATTAAAATAATATATTTTTAATTAAAAACAAAAAAAAAAACAAAAAAAAAAAACAAAAAACAAAAAACGCCAGGCTTCTCCGTCCAGTTGACAGAGAATGGGTCGGCTTCTCCGTCCAGTTTGACGGAGAAGCCGACCATGACTTCTCTGTTAACTGGACGGAATTTTTTTGTTTTTATTATTATTATTATTTTTTATAATTTTTTTTTAAAATCAATTTGACCTACTATTACTTCATGTTTACCTGCAAATTAAGCTAATTGCACAAATTTAAAAAGTTATGGACTTAATTACATACAATTAAAGAGATGAAGGGATTAATTGGAGCTTTTGTTAGTTCATGTAACTAATTGCACTTTAACTTATAGTTAGAGGGCATATTTGACCCTTATTTTATTTTTCTTCATGTCAAATGTATTTTAAAAATGCTTTTGACAAACAAATACATATTTCAAATAATTAATTTTTTTAAAAAATTGAAACCTTCATATTTTTATCTTATTCACTCTAATTTTTTATTTTTTTGAATACTCTATTACAATACAGTATCTGTTTATAACTAGTTTCTTAATCTATGAAACACAGAGAATTTACACAACTTCCTATGTTGAGCAACTTGGTGCCATTAGACTACAGAGTACTTGACATGTTGTTATTATTTTAGTTCCCTCCTACCCTCCCTATATAGTATCGGCGTAATGTATTGGTGTCTCCGCGGCGGCGTTCTTATCCCCATGCGCGCATAGAGATTCCAGTGGAACGTAATTTAATATATTGAATCAAACAAAAAAGTGTTTATCTCAAAGAAGATACTCAGATTGCTATTTGTAGCGGTTTTTCCAGGCCGTAATTCCAGAATACAGTTCAGAGAGACCAGTATCCGCCATTGCAGGAGGAGGAAGAAGAAGAAAACCCAATGTTGAGAGTGTGGACGTGGTATCAGAATTGGTTGGCCGTGCGGCCATTGGAGACCCAAGTCATCAGCTCTGGAGTTCTGTGGGCTATTGGAGACGTCGTTGCTCAATCCATCACCATCTCCACTTCCAAGAAACAACGCCTTCTCATCTCTGACTCTGTAATTTCCCCCCTTTTCACAATTTGTGTTTGCAAAATCTTATCTTCATTCTTCGTGGCCTTCGCTTTTCTGCTTCACACCTGCAATTTCCCCTCTTTTACTGTTTGCTAGGCCTCATAACTGTGACCTCTCTTATAGATATTCACATTTTTGTTTTGTGTTCAAGTATTAAGTGTTTTGTCTCAACTAAAACTAATGTTGAAAAAATAGCGTTTAGACACTGACTGACCGCCTAGAATATCACCGTAATCGGTGTTTTAGGCGGCCGTCTGCTTAGTCGGCTGATTAGTTAATGTTGTATTTTTTTTAAATGAGTTATTACGCTCAAAACGATGTCATTTTAAGCAAAATAACCCTAAACCACTCAAAACGACATCGTTTGGAGTTTGAACTTAATTATTTTCTCTATGATTTTATGAATTGATTTGGAAGTTTGGAACTAAGTTAATACCTTGTGAGTTGTTACTTTGTGGAATTGTGTTTGATTCTTTAAATTATTATACAATTTACAATTTTAGATATTTTTTGGGTTAATATTTAATATTTTAGTATTAACTATTAAAGTATAAAAAATAAAAAAAAAAACAAAAACAAAAAAAAAAACGGGCGTTTGAGGAGTGCATAGCGATTTTTTTTGGAGGTAAACCAGTTTAGATTGCCCATAGTTTACCGGCTCAAACCAAATAGGTCACTCTAGCTGGCGGTCGAACTTGTAACCTTATGGTTATAATTGAGTTAATTCCCAAAATGATCCTCCGACTATGACTTTTTCTCAAATTGGTCCATTGACTTTTAATTTCCCCAACGTGGTCATCTGACTTTTGAATTTTAAGCCAAAATGGTCATCTGTTAGCTTTGGCGGTAAGTTGATGTTAAAATGAAGGGTAAAACTAGAAATTTAGGTTTTGAAATCCAATTTAAAGCAATATGTGACTCCTTTCAGCAGTCTGTGCACATATTTCTTCAAATTAGATTTTTGCTCTCCTAATCTGCAATCAAAATGTGGGATAATCAACTAGAAGGCTAGAAATCTTTGTCTTAGGAAGTTTGTGGATGAAGTTGAAGATTAACTTTTTTGGCCTTCTAGTTGATTATCTCACATTTTGATTGCAGATTTAGGAGAGCAAAAACTTAATTTGAAGAATATGTATGCAGACAGCTGAAAAGAATCACACATTGCTTTAAATTGGAGTGCAAAATCTAAATTTTCAATTTTACCCTTCATTTAAACACCAAAGCTAACGGAAGACCATTTTGGCTTAAAATTCAAAAGTCGAAAGACCACTTTGAAAAAATTAAAAGTCAAGGGATCAATTTGAAAAAAGGCCATAGTCAGAGGACCATTTTGGAAATTAACTCCTCAAATTTGTACAAGGTAAGAGTGGAATTCTTGACCTTGCAAAAATGTGACTTGGAGGACTCTTTTTTGGTGCATTCATTGTTACCAAAATGCTGCAGTTTGTGAACTCTGATCCATGGAGTGAAGCTTAGTAGCACTTGAGTGCTTCTTCTTTATATGCATCATATCATCCCCTTTCTTTGTTTTGAGCTTGCAGAATCAGGGTAACTCCATTACTCATATTTCAGGGTTCAAACAAAGATCTTACAATCGACAGGAAACGCGTTGGGATCACAGGCATGTATGGCGCTGGCTTCTTTGGACCGTTTGGCCATTTCTGGTTAGCAATCCTTTCCTTTCAAAGGGTTTCCTGTCAACAAAACGAATCTGAGATCGATCTACCTCGCCCCCATTGATGAATTGAAGCATGTGCTCCATCTTAACTAAAAGCCTAAGCTAATAGTTGAATTGCACATTAATGGTTATATGCTCAACAGAATGATGAAATTCCCTTTGCCTCAGGTATGAAGGTCTGGACCAATTCATCAAGCTCAAGTTTCGACTGCAGCCAAATTCGTTGCAGTTCCTCGCAACGAAAGTGGCTGTGGATGTCCTCGTCTTTGGCCCTCTCAACTTGCTGCTGTTCTTCACTTACATGGGGTTCTCGACGGGCAAGAGTGGCAGCCAAGTGAAGGAGACTATAAAGCGGGATTTCCTGCCTGCTCTAATGCTCGAGAGCAGCGCGTGGCCTGTTGCTCAAGCTGTGAATTTCCGGTATGTCCCCGTTCAATACCAGCTTCTGTATGTGAACATGTTTAGCATGTTAGATAGCGCGTTCTTGTCGTGGTTGGAGCAGCAGCAGAAAGAGGCATCTGGGAAACAATGTTTTGCTTCAGTTCCCATTTCAAATGAGCCAAAAGATGAATGCAAATGAAGATGCCTCTTTCTTATCTTGTCAATCTTATTTATGGGAATAATATTTGCTTAAATCCTTTTGAAGATACTAGTAGTAACATCTGCATCTTTGATCTTTTCCCCTATCCTATATCCTATATATATTAAGGAAAAGCATATAAGCGATGCAAAACCACTTGGCACATGAGTCTATCATGGTTGAAAATATCGTTGGGCGCTTCTGGGGCGCTCGTGTATTTTTTATTTTTTAAAAATTTGTTTAAAATTTTCTAATTTTTTAAAACTTGATAATTATAAACTATTTAATACTTTAACAATTAATACTAAAATATTAAATATTAACCTAAAAACATCTCGAGTTTAAACAATATATGGTTATTTTGTTTAAAACGATGTCGTTTGGAGTGAAATAACCCATTTAAAGGAACAGTATCTAATCACCCGACTAAGCGACCTAGTCGATACCTAGGCGGCCTTGTCGGTGCCTAGGAAACCTAGTCGGTACCTAGGCGGCCTTGTCGATGTCTAGGAAGCCTAATCAACACCTAGGAAACCTAGGCGGTCAGCTCCTAGGCAGACTATGCGGCATTTAGGCGGTCGACCACCTAGACTACCGATTATGGTAATACGCTAGGCAGCCAGCCAGGCGGCCAGCGCCTAGGCACCCATTAATCGGTGCCTATGTGGTATTTTTGCAACAATGGAGTTATTTCAATTTAGGATCAGAGCATACTACTAATAATCAATTAATTAGTAAGATAGTTGTAACCAAAGGGAGAAAAACACTGAATTATTATGATAACACTGTGGTACTAAGCTTATTCTCCAAATTCTCATATAGAGAAATGGTATTGTCTGTCTGCTATCAAGAACAAGAACTGAAACTTAACCCTCTACTTCAAGTGAACCCTCTACTATCTTTCTTCAGCCTACTTACCATTTCCCCAGTATTTTGGCCTTCACTGCTCGAGCTCGATGGATTTAAGCCGAATTCACTGGTTGGGTTGCTGTACTGACCAGTACTGCCGTATTCCTGGCTTCCCAACGCCGTCTTCCTGAACTTCTTCATGTCGTCGTTGTATTGCACGGTATCATAGTCTGAACTTCCATATGAACTGTATGTTGTGCTGTGCCCCGGTGCTATTCCTTCATTAAGATCTGACAAGGAAACATCTCCTTCCAATGCCCTTACAACCTGCTCAGTTTTAACCACATTCACTTCAAAAATTCGCCAGAGTCCCACATTGATAAAATAAGAGAGAATATATGAGTTTATAAGGACATGAGTTAAACCTGAGACATTCTAGGTCGAAGCTTAGCCGAATGGCGCACACAAGCAGCTACGCAAGCAACCATTCTACCCATTTCATTGCGGTCGTAATCACTTCCTAGCCGTGGATCCACAAGGGCATCAAAGTTTCCTTCCTCGAGAGATCGAATGAGAATTGGCCTTGCCTGTAAGCATTCGGGAAAGCTATTAGTTAATGTCATAAATAAGCAACAACAGAAACCGAAAGCAAAGGCTAGCCAAAGTGAAAACAACTCGGAAAAACCATCAAATAAACCACTCACCCAATCTAACATGCTATCATCCATGAAAGTTTGTTTGGAGTCAAAGGGTCGACGCCCGGTAATCAGCTCTAGAAGCATTACCCCAAATGAGAATACATCCGATTTCTCAGTAAGTTTTCCTGAAGAAGCATATTCTGGGGCCAAATACCTAAATGTGATCCCAAGATTTATGCAAATATGATCAAAATTCATTACAAAAATGGAGAAGTAATACTTAAAAAGTGGTAATATATATAACTAATAAGAGTGGGGGCAAGTTACCCCGCTGTGGGTTGATCACTCAATTAGGCTATTATGAACATGGGTCAAATTACACTAAAAGATTGAATTCAACCAATTAGCTAGTCTAACCCATGGCATTATAAACTCATATATTCTCTCTTATTTTATAGATGTGGGAGTCTTAACACTCCAAAATCTCAAAATAGCCAATAATTGCAAAGCAGCACAAAGAAAATGGTGTTACCCAAATGTGCCCATTACTCGAGTGGAGACATGAGTGTTGGCATCAGAAGTTAATTTCGCAAGTCCAAAATCTGCTACCTGAAGGAATGAACAATGCATGTTCATTAGTATAATAAACATATCATCTTGATTCTTGAAAGATATCACTTGAATCACAGATGGCTAACATTGTTTGAGAAATTGATCACAAAGCAAAGACGAGACTAAAGTTGCACAAGGCATAAGAAGAACACCTTTGCCTCAAAGTTGAAATCAAGAAGTATATTGGCTGATTTGATATCGCGGTGAATGATTTTGGGTTGACCTGCGTGACATTGAATTTTAAGACAAAATTACTTTCAACACACGAAAAAAGAAGAGAATAAATGCAACAAAGAACTTACAGTCCTCGTGGAGATATGCCAGTCCTTTTGCAGCACCTAAAGCGATCTTCAATCGCATGTGCCACTCCAAGGGAGGCCTTCCATTTCCTGGAACATTCAAGTCTTTGTAAGGAGCCATTTCAGAAGCCATAAAACGACATATTTGGTAAATACTTCAGGAGAAGAAGCTCAAATCTGACCATGTAAGTGGAATTCCATGGTGTTATTCGGGACGAATTCATAGACGAGCAATCTCTGAGACCCAACGATGCAATATCCAATCAAAGAAACAAGATGTTTGTGATGGACTCTGCTAATGATCTCAACCTCTGCCCGAAACTCGCGATCACCCTGTCCACTCCCATCCTTCAGTTGCTTAACCGCAACCTCTCTTCCACCCGTAAGGACCCCTTTATGCACATACCCAAAACCGCCTTGCCCAAGAAGGTTTGCATCCGAGAACCCATCGGTCGCCTTCGCCAATTCCTCATACGTGAACGTGCTTTTCGACATACTTAAGGCCATCCCCGGTGAAGGAGGTAAAAGTGGATTCGAAGTCCCTGAATAATTCGACGAAGTCCCACCACTGCTCTGTGGAGGCCACGATGCCCCTGGAGGTGATAGAGAAGGCTTCGGAGGAATTGCAACTTCGAGATCCCGAGGTGGTGGACCATTTTGTTGCCATTGCTGTGCAGGGCCACCATATTCATTACCTGCAAATACCATTTTGTTTAATACATTAGGGTTTTCAGCTTACGACAGACTAATCCTATACCCCGTTTAGGTTTTTCCAACTTACACTAGACTAATCCTAAACCCCGTTGCTGAACTCTCTAATACAGATTCAAAATGCCAAATGAAAAGAATCAAAAGGGGGAAATCTGCAGTTTTTTTTAGATAATTCACTCAATACAAATCTTCAATCTCTCTGCTGCATTATAAGAACTCTTATGGGAAAATGAAAAAAAATAATAATAAATGAATTTCATGAGGCAAGAAAAGCAAAAAGGCATATAAAAATCAAAGCTTTTCAAGAATGGAGGAAAAAGTTATGACCTTTGGGTGGCGGAGGTGGAGGAACATAGTAATCTACCGGTCTTCTCTTTCTCTTTCTACAGCATATAAATATCAAACTCAGTACGGCCAATATCAACACTCCGCCGACGGCAATTCCGACCACCAAACCCGTCGAGATTCCACTATCCGACGGCGGCGGCGATGTCGGAGTAGGTGCTGGAGGAGGTTTTCTATGCGGCGGCGACGGCGGAGGCAACCCTGGAGAAGAGTGGGAAGGAGGCGATGGGGGGGACTCAGACGGCGGCGAAGGTGGCGATGGGGGAGACTCGGACGGCGGCGAAGGTGGCGATGGGGGAGACTCCGACGGCGGCGAAGGTGGCGATGGGGGAGACTCGGACGGCGGAGGAGGTGGGCTGGTGGAGGGTGGCGAATGAGGCGATGGGGACGACGGAGGAGGTGGGGAAGGAGGCCCAGACGTCGGAGCAGGCGCAGACGGCGTTGCTGGCGGCGGCGGAGAGACGGAAGGAGCTGGAGTTGAAGGTGGCGTGGGCGGAGGAGAGGTCGGCGGCGGGGTAGCGGGTGGAGGCGCTTGTGGTGGAGGGGACAGTGGCGGCGGCGTCCCCGCAGAAGGCGGAGGAGTGGTAGTGTTGGTTGGTGGCGACGGCGGCGACGTTGGACCCGGCGCCGTTCTCGGAGGCGGCGTAGCCATATTTCCTCTGTATACAATACAAACAACCAAAAAAAAACCTCAAAAATGCAAATGCAAATGATATATACACTAGAAGATTATACGTGGAAATGTTGTTTGCATATCAAACTTCCCGATCATGGATTCTCTCTCTCTCTCTCAGAGAAATGTACCAATCGACTTTAGAAAGAGAAAAAAGAAAATCAGAGAAATTCTGAAACAGAGACTTCACAGTTCAGTGAGGGAGAAGAAGGTGAAGGAGAAGGAATCGTATTGTGGTAGGGCCCACAAGACTGCGAAGTGCGCGCGCATCTCTCCGGCTTTACTCCGATTGACAAATTTGGAATTTTTGATAATTTTGTCTCATACCCCATCTTTTCATTCAATTTTGGATAATTAGAGTTTATTTCATTAATTTAAATTTATTTCATCTTTAATCTCTGTTTATGAAAAGCATATTTTATTTTTAGTTTTTATAATATTCTCATTTCATTATAAAAAAAACATCATTTGGTATATTTACATAATGATTGATTGCGATGAAGGAATTAGCAATTCCATGAAACATGAATAAAAGTAGGAATGGGGCCAACCCAACCGAATTGGTTGGATGATTAGTTTGCTAACTATCATGTTTCAAGTTTAATTCTTAGTGAGAGCAGAAGAAGCCTGTTAGTCTCTCGTATTGAACCGGTCAATTATGAACAATGTTGAAAAAATCGCTAAGTGCTTGGGGACCGCCTAGAGCGCCCTGCCTAGTAGGCCGATCGCCTAGCACCTAGGCGTAATTTTTGCAACACTAATTATGAACAATCCAGACTAGTTTATCTTCATGTAATCTTTTGTCGGCTAGGTCACAACACGGGCTTTACCAATAGTGCACCTTCACATAGCAGGCTGTCTCGTAAATCAAATTAAAATAGAAATTCAAATTTTATTATTTGGTTGGTGGAAATATAATTACTACTCCGTATAATTTTGTATTATAGTGTTTGGTTTAAGTGAGAATTAAAAGGGAATAAGTAATATAAAGACAAAAATGCCCATAATATTGTAAATCTTAGAAAATGATGTAAGATTATTAGTGAAGGACAATTTAGTCTTTGCAACATAGTATTGCAATTCTTAGTGGGTGTAGGTGTAGGATTTGCATTTCCTTTCGACCAAATTATGAAAATTTTCATTTTCCAAAATTTAAGCGAGAAAGGAGCTCCAATTTCCCTTTAACCAAACATGCTACAAAAGGTATTTTGAATATTTTAAACTAAAAAGTTAATCATTTTTAACATAGAAAAGTTAAAAGTGAAACAAATTAAATTGAGAAATAAAAATGAAAACATTATTATAATTAAAGAATAAAAAGTAAAATAAACTTTTAAATTTATTTTTTGAAAGAACAAAATTGAACGGACTTGGGGAGTTTGGCTGTTTGGTCGGAAAATTAAAGTGCATAGAATTTCTAAAGAATATTACTCCGTATTTTTGTTCCTTAGTGATAAAATAAAATACTTTTTTGACATGGAAAAAGTATTTAATTTAATATTTTATTTTTAAATGCTCGTCATAAATTTCACTTGGGATAGAATCAATTAATTTATGGAATCTAAATCTGCCATAAATAACACGTAATTTATATTGTAAATAAATATAAAAATTACAGTTTTCACTTGTCAAATCTCGAATATGAAGAATATTTCCATTCCTAAATTGTTAATATAGTCATAAAATATTGCCCAAAGTCTTCCGAGTCCATTTCAAACGTATTTGAAACGTTGTGTTTAGCTGTTTGGTGAGTCCAAATATAGGACTTCTATATTAAACTAGTAATTTAAGAATTTTATTTTTTTAAAAATAAATATTATTCGTTTAAGACATGGTTTTGACAACTAGCGTATTAGCTGTTAGTAGGATTGTAAATACAGAATTATGTTATCGATTTTGATAGTGAATTGCATAACTATTTATAGAAATGTTATTTGATCAAATTACTTTTTTAATATTATCAGTTAACATATTAAAACATATAAAGGCATAATGTTATATATTTTATTCTCAAACAACAATATCACGGAATCTTGGATTACCCCAGGTAATAGGATTACCTCCTAGAAGGTAATGTGAGATTTTGGGAATGTAAGATTACCTTGTGTGTTTGGTTTGGATGGTGTAATATAATATTACCTTGTTTGGTTCAGGGTTATATTTTAGGCTATATGGATCAATTTACAATAATGCCCTCAATAATATATATATATATAGAGAAAATTTCAATTTTGGTCATACGACTATAGGGGCCTTGTTAATTTCAACACCTAACTTTCAAAAGTATCAATTCAGTACCTTGAGTATATAATTTTTCTCAATTTTGGTCATTCCGACCAATTTACCGGTCAAATTCGACCGGAAAAAATAATAGGCACAAAACTGAGGGGCAAATGAGCCTTTTCCTCCTCCTCCTCTCGGCTGCTTCATCTCGGCTTCATCTTCTCCTCCGCCGTCGCCGACCACGACCGCCCTGATCATCTTCTCCTCTGCCGTGCGCCGCCCGTAGCCTCTCCTCTTCCTCCTCCGTGAACGCCTTCGTGTTTATCCTCGGGTCCAGCTGGTTGAACCACCTCAATCTGCAGCTCTTCCCTGTTCCATTTCATTTCCAATCTTAACTTAATCAACAAACACTTAACCAACTAATTATATATGATTCCTTAATTAATCATCGTATCTACGTACCTGATCTCCTAGGAATCTTTTCAGCAATCAGGTTCCAGTTCTGCGGGCCGTGCTTAGCAACGAGCTCTCGCAGCCTGCCATCTTCGTGAGGTCTCCAATGCCCCCTGGCGCAAAGCCTGTGCGTTTGGTCGACGCTTCTCTTCTCTGGTTCTTCTAAACCCAACGCCGCTCCAAGAGGAGGAAACCGGAGGTCCGGCGGCGGGGGAAACCGGAAAGCAGCCGTGGTCGGCGACGGCGGAGGAGAAGATGAAGCCGAGATGAAGCAGCCGAGAGGAGGAGGAGGAAAAGACTCATTTGCCCCTCAGTTTTGTGCCTATTATTTTTTCTGGTCGAATTTGACCGGTAAATTGGTCGGAATGACCAAAATTGAGAAAAATTATATACTCAAGGTACTGAATTGATACTTTTGAAAGTTAGGTGTTGAAATTAACAAGGCCCCTATAGTCGTATGACCAAAATTGAAATTTTCTCTCTCTCTCTCTCTCTCTCTCTCTCTATATATATATATATATATATATATATATATATATATATATATATATATATATATATATATATATATATATATAGGCGAGTTCAGGTGCGGCGGTGTCTTATGGTGCGACGGTGCGGCATCACCAATAGTTCAACAAATATACACCATCAACGTTAGGAAATACACCACAGAAAACAGAGAGATATTAGGTACGCATCACCAAACACACACATTAGGTGTGAGTAAAAACACCATACAGTATTCGAAAATACCCCATTGGGGGTGGTGAGTTATATGGTGTATTTTTTGGGCTCTGTTGTGTATTTTTTGATGTTTTATTGCATTTCATTGTGGTGTGTTTCCTTACACTATTGGTGCATATTGTTAACATTGTTGGTGTATTATGGCCACACGGGAAGACCCCGCGCGCCACATTTGAACTTTTTCATATATATATATATATATATATATATATATATATATATATATATATATATATATATATATATATATATATATATATATTATGTGTGTTTTTTGTTTATTTATATCTATGAATGTATATCAAAACTTAAATATTAAAAAAAAAACTAAATATATAAATATATACACATATGTATATTTAATTATATAAACATATATTAATTTCATCATTATTATTATTATTATTATTATTATTATCACTATTATTATTATTATTATTATTATTATTATTATTATTATTATTATTATTATTATTATATAAAGATTAGTTAACAAGGGTAAAATTGGAATAATTCAAGGTAATCTAAGATTACCTAAAAAAAATGGGGGTAATCACATTACCTTGAAACATTACCGCCACATCAGCTTTCAAGTAATATAACATTACCTAGTAATCTCATAACTTGAACCAAAAAAGGTAATATAACAATGCCAGATTCAGATGACCTGAACCAAACGCCCCCTAAATACTATCTTAAAAAAAAATTGTTGAATTTAACTACCTATATATTCTAGCTAACAACTTAAAAATGATTTTTGTCTTCGTTTTTATTTTCATATCCACGAGGATGATGACATTTTATCAATTG
The DNA here is from genome assembly GCF_001879475.1 of Ipomoea nil. NCBI lineage: Eukaryota > Viridiplantae > Streptophyta > Magnoliopsida > Solanales > Convolvulaceae > Ipomoea > Ipomoea nil. Next base: position 1,454,764 of record NW_017616592.1, on the reverse strand, counting down.
TTAAGGGTTTATGTGTGTATGCGTGTGTGTGCATGTGTGTATCACTGCTGGAAATTTGTCTATTTTTGTCCAACATTTCCGTTCAATAACAATGTTGGTCGGTAATTTGCAAAAAATCACAACTTTTTGTTGTAAATAGAAGTGGAAGGAAAATTGGGCGAATATTCCGTCCAACAGTCGTGCGTTGGACGGAAGTTCCGACCTACAAAAAATGTTGGTCAGTACCGTCCAACGGTTGCACGTTGGACGGAAAATTGAATTGACAGGTAGGTGAAATAGAAACTGGTAGGTATTACTAATTACCGTCCAACAAAATGTTGGACGGATTGAATCTTTAAGGTTCAACCTGTGCATTTCAGCTTATTTTCTTCAACTTTTCTCCATTGTAAAAATTTGCTTCTTTGTTCAAAATTAGCATGGATAACAACATCTAGTGTTATTTTCGACAAAATATATTCTAAATTCAGGTATTATTTAAAAATAATAACTTTTAATTTGTGTTTGTGTATAGTATATGAACATACAATTGCAATGTTATTATATAAAATCCTTTGTGTATAGTATATGGATAGTTTTTGTGATTTTGAGTTGTTATTTACTTACAAATTTAAAATAACAGTCACTACTGAAAATTATGGAATTTCCGACCACCTAAAAGTGATCTTAAATCAAGTCGAAAGCCTTGTTCTGACCAATTTTGGTATCCGGAAAAACCTTTGTTGCTATTTCCGACCACTTTTTGGTATCAATTAGATTTAAGATCACTTTCAAGTGGTCGAAAATTTCATAATTTCCAGTAGTGAGTGTTATATATATATATATATATATATATATATATATATATATATATATATATATATATATAAACAATGTTTGTGCGTGTATAATAATAATAATAACAGTGTGTGTGTGTGTGTGTGTGTGTGTGTGTGTGTGTGTGTGTGTGTGTGTGTGTGTGTGTGTGTGTGTGTGTGTGTGTGTGTGTGTAATATTTTTGTGATTTTGAGATATTTGTATTTTTATACTAGGCATATATGGATAGTATACCAGAACATCGAAAATGGATGTATAATCGATTGTTACCGGGAAAGAGAGGATACATTGATGAATTTTTAGCTGGTGTTGATGAATTTGTTAATTATGCATGCACACTTACAGTATACAAGTCGACAAATACAAATTAGATATTCATGTAGTAAATGCAAGAATAGTGCTGATGAAGCCCGTGTTCACTTGTATAAGAAGGGATTTGAACCGTATTATTGGGTATGGACGTCTCACGGTGAGCCTATTCCCACAGTAAATGAACAATTTCCAGAGACACGTAATGAAAACAATCATTATGAAACAATGGTGTTTGATGTAGGTGGTTCACCATTTATTCCATTTAATGTGCAAAATAACCAAGAAGAAGATCCACATACAAGTGCACAAAACTTTTATGATTTATTAAGCACTGCTAGGCAACCTTTATCCCCTACTTGTGCTGAGGAAACAGAGTTGTCATATGCACTTAAGATGATGAATATAAAGGCAAGCTATAACATTCCGCAACTAGCAATGGATGAAATATTTGAGTTCAATAAGCATATAATGGGTCCAGATAATCGAGTACCGTCTAGGTATTACGATTCAAAGAAATTGATCTCAAAGCTTGGTCTTGATCATGAGAAGATTGATTGTTGTGTTAATAGCTGCATGTTATACTATAAGTCTGATATCAATGATAGACAGTGTAAGTTTTGTGGTGAGCCTCATTTTAAACCACTCCACCTAATTGTACTCGTGGGAAAGAAGTGCCCAAGAAAAGGATGCATTACTTACCACTCATCCCTAGATTGCAGCGATTGTATGCATCACCTAGTTCTGTTGAGCACATGAGATGGCATTATGAAAATCGTCGCCAACCAGGTGTTATGTGTCATCCTTCTGATGGTGAGGCATGGAAACACTTTGATAGTCAATATCCTGACTTTGCAGCAGATCCTCGTAATTTCATATTAGGTTTGTGTTCTGATGGCTTTTCTCCATTTGGTTTAAATGCTAAATCATATTCTTGTTGGCCAGTTATGGTTGTTCCATATAATCTTCCACCTTCAATGTGCATGACTCCCCCATATACATTTTTAACTTGTATTATTCCTGGGGAGCACAACCCAAAGACCAATATTGATGTGTATCTACAACCTTTAATCAATGAGTTGCAATTGCTATGGGAGATAGGAGTTTTAACTTATGATGTCTCGTTAAAGCAAAACTTTATGATGCGAGCTATGTTGATGTGGACCATCAATGACTTTCCTGCTTACGGTATGTTATCTGGATGGCAAACCGCGGGAAACTAGCATGTCCTTATTGCAATTATTGCACTAAATCTTTTTATTTAAAGAATGGGCGTAAGACATGTTGGTTTGATTGTCATCGACAATTTCTTCCAATGGATCATCCCTTTAGAAAAAATCATGATTCTTTCATCAAACAACGGGTAGAGAAGTCAAGACCCCCGAGGATTTGGACAGGAGAAGAATTGTTGGCTACTGTAATGATGTTCCTAAAGATTACTGATAGCCCAATCGGTCGACTTGAAGGGTTCACATAATTGGAAGAAAAGAAGTATCTTCTGAGATTTACCATATTGGTTATTGATGTTAAAGGAACAAGGAAAAACAAAGACACACCTGCTGCTCGTTTGGATATAAAGGATTTATGTCATAGGCCACAGTTGGAATTGGTGGAACATAATGGACGATATCTTATGCCAAAGGCGAGCTACAGTTTGAGCCGAGATCATCAGATTGCTGTTTATGAGTGGTTAAAAATTCTAAAATTACCTGATGGATTTTCTTCAAATATAAGTAACTGTGTAGATTCAACGTGTTCAAAATTATGTGGGTTGAAAAGTCATGATTGCCACATTTTTATGTAGCGTCTTTTGCCAATTGCCTTTTTCTTTTTACCAAAATCACACTGGAAGGCTTTAGTTGAGTTAAGCACTTTTTTTCAAAATCTATGCTCAACTAATCTCAGGGTCGACACGTTGAATGAAATGAAAACTTCTATTGTCCTTATACTCTGCAAGTTAGAGCGTATTTTTCCTCCAGCGATGTTTGATTGCATGGAACACTTGCCTATACACTTGGCTGATGAAGCACATTTAGGTGGACCAGTCCAATATCGCTGGATGTATCCATTTGAAAGGTTCATTAACCATCTGAAATCTAAAATGAAGAATAAGAGATATGTTGAAGGGTTGATATGTGATGCATACTTGATTGAAGAGACAACACATTTCACTTCATTTTACTTTGAAGATCATGTACAAAGTAGGAGGACACGCATTGGTCGAAATTTGAATGATGGTGGAATTCACCCGAATTTGCCTACAACTTTATCCATTTTCAATCGACCAGGTCGTCCAATCGGCGCAAAAGGTCAAAGATATTTGGACACCAAAGAGCGATTCACAGCTCATCAATATATATTACTTAACTGTGAAGATGTTCAACCAATTTTACGGTATGCATTATTGTCTGAAGATGTTCATCAATATGCATTATTGTGTTTTGACTAATTACAAATTTTGTCATTGTAGGTTGTATGAGACAGGTTTACGCCAGTATAATCCAGGTGCCACTAATGAGGAGATTGACCAGGAAGTTGAGAGGAGTTTTGCAAGCTGGTTTAGAGATTATGTAATATGTTTTAAATTTTTTTTTTATTTTTTATTCATATATATGCTATAAACATCTTTTAACAATTGAACTTGGCATGTATACAATCCTGCAAATAATGTGGGAAATCAAGCCTTGATTGATTTGGCATGTGGCCCACTAATGCAAGCCATTACATACAACGAGTATGTGGTTAATGGTTTCAAGTTCCAAACTGAACAACATTGTATTAGAAAGGCAACAAATAATTTTGGAGTATCCATAAAGGGAACAAGTTTGTCACATGGTTATTCACTTTTCTTTGGCACTTTGAAAGAGATTATTGAAGTGGAGTATCCAAATATTCCATTAAAGAAGGTGGTGCTTTTTAATTGCAAATGGTTTGACCCAACCCCAAATACAGGTACAAAATTGAATTCTGATAGTGGTCTTGTGGAGGTTCATTGTAGGAAATGATATAGGAAGTATGATCCTTTTATAATTGCACAAAATGCATGTCAAGTGTGTTATATTCCATATCCTAGAAGTATAAGGGAAAAATTGAATTGGTGGGTTGTTTTAAATGTTAGACCAAGAGGAACCATCGATAATAATGCTTATAAGCACACTGAGACTTATCAACAAGATAACATACATGTGCCAACAAATGATGTGAGTGTAGTTTAAGAGGAGACAGAAGAATTATTACATGTTCCACTTGCTTTGACTGAAGTTGAAGTCGACACAATTGGAGGTCTTGATGGGCTAGATGAACAAAATGAAATAGAGGATGATAGTGAAGAAACTGATCAAGAAGTTGTTTTTGAAGATACTGATGATGGAGAAGATGAGTGATTGGTCCTACAACTTTTTTAATGTTATTTTTTATTTTACTTTTTATGCTTTTTTTAAAGCTAATTCGATTAAGATACATCATCATCATCATCATCATCATCATCATCATCATCATCATCATCATCATCATCATCATCATCATCATCATCATCATCATCATCATCATCATCATCATCATCATCATCATCATCATCATCATCATCATCATCATCATCATCATCATCATCATCATCATCATCATCATCATCATCATCATCATCATCATCATCATCATCATCATCATCATCATCATCATCATCATCATCATCATCATCATCATCATCATCATCATCATCATCATCATCATCATCATTATTATTATTATTATTAGATAAAAAGGGGAGAAGTCATTATTGCGGTATTTATCCCCATATAAAAGGAATACTTAGCAAATTGGGAAAATGTCACTTTTTCCCCCTGTGTTGTTTACATATAGCATATTTCCCCCCTGTGTTGTTTATGTAACCACTTTATTCCCCTTAATTGTTTTTGAAGTGGCTATTTTCCTCCCTCTCCGTTAAATAAGTGTTAGGGCTGTTAAATATAGGATAAAAATGGCATTTCACTTATTATTATTATTATTGTTATTATTATTGTTATTATTGTTATTATTGTTATTATTATTGTTATTATTATTATTATTATTATTATTATTATTATTATTATTATTATTATTATTATTATTATTATTATTATTATTATTATTATTATTATTATTATGTGCTTAAATCATATTTTGTTTTTTTTTTAATGACAGTGCTTATTTTCTCTGTCTCATCTTACTTATCTTATTTATAATTTATTAATTAATTTAACTCTTTTTTAGTTACTTCGTCAATTTTTTAAATTGTTAAATTAATTTTTTTGTGTTTAATAATATTTTTAAAAAATTAAAAATAAAAAAGTTAAATTATACGGAGTATTAATTTAAAGAAATGTTAACATAGTTTATTATATTTTAATAATAATAATAATAATAATAATAATAATAATAATAATAATAATAATAATAATAATAAATGAAATGTCATTTTTACCCTCATATTTAACAGCCCTAACACTTATTTAACGGAGAGGGGGGAAAATAGCCACTTCAAAAATAATTGAGGGGGATAAAGTGGTTACATAAACAACACAGGGGGAAAATATACTATATGTAAACAACACAGGGGAAAAAAGTGCCATTTTCCCTAGCAAATTTGGGAGGCAAAATCTAGTGGAGCCCGCCAGAAACAAAATCTAGGGGGGAAATCTCCCGCTAATGTTTTAGGGCTAAAGAGTTGAGAATACAAGATGTCAATGCTCTTGCCATTTCAGTTCTGCTTTGTGTTGCCTGGATAGGTTATGAGGTTTTCTTCCCTCATTTCTCTTCTGTTTCTTTACTCAGAGTAACGAGAAATGGTGAAATCTCACCAAGTGCTAACATATTCATTTTCGCAGGCATGCAACTGGATTTTATTAGCCTATTTGCTATTGGTGATGATATGTGTCCTCTGGGATCCTTCATATAACCCTACCAGGTAACGATGTATTGAACTGTTAAACTATTATGTTATTAGCCTATTTGCTGTTGAACTGTTAACGATATATTGAACTGTTAAACATTTTGTTAGCCTATTTTAAACGGTTTATTAGCCTATTTGCTGTTGAACTGTTATTAGCAATCCACTCATTAACCCTTTTTATGGTAGTTGATTTTTTTAAAAAAAAAATTTGTGAGAAAACGATGTATTGAACTGGGATGCTTTTGGGGGTGTTGTGGAATAGGTAAAAGATTAGTTGACTAGTGTTGGTGGTGGATAGTGTGGATGGTCAAGATCTGTTTGCCTGGGTGGATAACTTTTAGATGTGTCAATAATGACTGTTTTGTTTTTTGGATTTTATTGAAGTTTCTTAGTTGTTAGCTTCTTTGTACAGATTATTCAGTGGGTAGGTGGAATGAAGTTATATGCATATAGCCCACTCCCTACATATTGATTTGCAATGCATAATCCCAAGTTACAATGCTAAGTTGGTAAAGTTTCTCTATGAGATGTGGGAAGTGTCTAGTGATTAGTTACTACTTTGTAATAAAGTCTAGAGCCATTGTTGTGCATACTTACAGGATATAGTGTTGTGTTGTTTCTGTTGAGTGGTTACATAACTGTGTTTTTTCAGTAAAACATTACTTGTTTGCTAATTTTCTGTTTTTATGATTATAGAAAAATTATAGATGGGATCCACTAGAGGAGAATACTGTACATTGCATCTTTGAGAAAGAGCTGCAAAGCTCCTTACAGATCATCTGCGACAGGTTCGCGTGGGCTTGTCAACAAACAAAGACAAACCACATTGGATTCCTAATGATGTGCTAGATGAGTTGGTCCGCATTTTGAAAAGTGATGATTTCAAAAAACTCTTGGAGAAAAACAAGATTAATAAAAATTCAAATTCTGGAGGACTAGGTGCATCGCTTCACAGTTGTGGTTCTATTACTATGACTGAACATCGCCGAAGACTGGTAAGTTTGAAGAAAAAAATAAAATTAAAATAGCTTACTTATAAAATTATACTAAATATGTTGCATTATTCTTGAATAGAAAGAAAAATTTGAAAAAGATCCAAGTCTTGCAGAGTTGTATCAACACACTCATAAACGGAAAAATGGAGATGGAGCATATGTTTATGCAAAAGCTCAAAAAGTTGTGGTAAGAATCTTTTCTAATATAACCTAGCTCTATTAAAAGTGTCACATTAAATTATTTTAGTAAATGAAAATACTTTGTTTTAGAAAAGTAGGATTACATACAGAGTCCATATAACTGCAATTAATATAAGCATTAACTACTGCAATTCTTGATTGATGCCAACAGCTTCACCTTGATTCATGCTAAGATCTTCTAAATAAGACTTGGTACATATATATATATATCACCTTGATTGATGCCAGTAGCTTCACATTAACTACTGGTCCAATTTTGGCTAAACCCTGTGATGAGTTTGTTGCTGGAATAGTGGGGACTTGTTTTTGCGGAGGTGTAGCTGTCCCTCTTGCTTTAAGCTACCCAGAAACTGAGCTCTTACACATGATAAATGATTCGGTGTGCCCTTAGTTTCCACAATTTTTGTTTAATATTTTCTTGCCAGCTTAAGTCTTTCCATGTTTTGTAGATTCTAACCTTTCTTGTTATTTTTGCTGATTGGGGTGGTAAAAGTAAATAATACTTAATGTGTACTTCGTATGGTACTTTTTATTGGACTCCGAACTCTAATTTTTGATTCATGCTAAGAGCTTCTAATTAAGTTGTAATATATGTGTATATGTCTGAATTGAGTATTCCTATTCTTATTCTTCTTTCTCCCTTGGCAACATTCTGTCTCAATATGTGTATATCTTATTTTATAGGATACAATGAGTGAATTGCGACAGACTCAGACTGATGCATCAGATGTAGAGCTGTGGTTGGAAGCCACCGGTGGTGTAAAGAGGGGAGGCAAAGTATATGGCTTTGGCTCGGATACGCAACACTATTTTTCTGAAGCTTCAAAGAAATCAAAATCTCAGGCTGGAGCGTCATCTTCAAATGCAACTTTGATGGCAGAAATTCAACAAATGAGAGAAGAAAATAAAATGTTTCAGGAAGAAAACAAGATTATCAAAGAAGAACTTGCAAAGATGGGTGCTATATTTGCACAATTCAGTGCAAATCCTGAGATGTTCAACTCCAGCTCACTAAATGATGAAACACAAGCTGCTTCTGATGAAGATTGAGTACTTCATGTTTGTATGACTCTTTTTTGGTGTGTATGACAATATACTGCACTGCTTAAATATTTATACACACTAAACTATCTTTTTGTTGTAAATAACTTTATATATTTAAATATTTTTGTTGTGAATTTAGATACTATGTATATTACTTTGTTGATCATATAGATTATATTGACAAGAGGTAAAACCAAATTATAGCAAGATCAAAATACAAAAAAAAAAATAAAAATTAATAATTTAAATTCTCCTGCCAATTTCCGACCAATAGAGCTATTGGTGGTAATTTTCATCCAACCGCTCAAAATTGGACGGAAAATCCCATTCTAAAAATGGTGGATTATCATGCGAAATTTCCGTCCAAAAGGTCAACGTTAGTCACAATTTCTGACCAACCGGTTGGTTGGAATTACTGTCTAATGGGTCAAAGTTGGACGGAAATCACATTTAAGAAATGGTGGTTACCATCCGGATTATCTTCCAACGGGTCAAAGTTGGACGGAAATTCCCATTCTAAAAATGGTGGGTTATTATAGGGATGGGCGTTTCGGGTTTCGGTTCAGTTTTTTTCGATTTCGGTTTTTCGGTTTTAAAAAAGTTAAACCATTCGGTTTAACATTAGGGTTCGGTTCGGATTTAATTCGCTTCGGTTTAAGATCCCCAAATTTCAACATTTTCTAATTTTTCGAACATACTATCAAACAATACATATTCACATAATTCTAATTCAAACTCTAAACATTATATAACAAAATAGTAATCCAAAGTTCAAACACAATACTAAGTACTAATTACCAAACATCAGTTAACGTTTTTGCACAATCGACTCTTCAGTTGGCTCAGTTGGAATATTTTTATCAGTGTTGCAAAATCGGCGCCTAGGCGCTAGGCGGTGGGAGGCCGCCGCAAGGAATGGCCTCGGCGGCCTCCTCCGCGGCCGGCCGCCTAAACGACCGGTTCGTGAAATGTTTTTTTTTTTTTTTTTTTTTTTTTTGAAAATGTGGGAAAAGTTCCGGGAGGCATAACTTTTGACTCGGTTTGGTCCACTAATTTCTCAAAAAAATGCTTCTTTAGCTCTTAATTTTAGTTTTTTTATGTATTTAGATGGTTTAAACAATCTTTTGAACAAATTTACAACCACTTTCGTAAATAGTTTCTAAGAAATAACTATGAAAATCTTATGTTTTATTACTAAATTTTGAAAATTTTTAATTAAAAAAAAAATCGGCGCCTTAGGCGCTAGGCGCCCCCTTGGCGCCTAGGGGGTGCCTAACGTTTTTTGCAACATTGATTTTTATTGATAAAATGAATAATCATCTATCTGTATAGTTGATATTAAAAGAACTAGTGTCAATTACTATATAGTTAATTTTTGGAAACAATCTATCATTGCTAGGGCACTCGAAATATATTCCAGTACTAGAAAATAATTATAGTGCACTGGAAATCAAAATTAGAATGACTGTAAAACACATTAAATTTATAGAAAAACATGAAACTAAGGAAAATACTGAATATTGTAAATATAACTCAAGTTAGATATAATTGTGAGGTAAAGAACAATTGCGACAAACAACAAAAGTGCAATGTAGAAAACAAGCTATAAAGAAATAAAAAAAAAAATGTATGGTTCGGTACCAGTAAGAATGAGAACTGAACGGCGGAGCAGACATCAAGGAACTTGGATTTACTTCTTTTATTATTATTATTATTATTATTATTATTATTATTATTATTATTATTATTATTATTATTATTATTATTATTATTATTATTATTATTATTTATTAAAAAAATTATATAGCATTCGGTTCGGTTCGGTTTTTGCCAAACCGTTCGGTTTCGGTTTCGGTTTCAGCTCGGTACTAAACCGTTCGGGTTACAAAATCCCGAACCGTTCGATTTTCTATTACTAGTCCGGTTCGGTTCGGATAAACCGAACCGAAGTGCCCACCCCTAGGTTATTATCCGGATTTTCCGTCCAACTTGGACCTGTTGGTCGAGACTTCCGACCAACATGTCATGTTGGACGGAATTACCGATGTTCATTTTTCCGGGCCCTCGATTTGGACGGAATGTTGGTCGGAAACCGAGTTTCCGACCAATAACCCCCGTTTTCCGTCCAACTTTCGTTGGACGGAAATAGCAGGATTTCGATTTTAAAGTGGACGGAAATGTGTGTGTGAACGGTTCATCAAGAGTGAATTAAAAATCGATCAGAGTTGTCAATTTTAAAAGATCTAACAGATCTGAAGCAATTAGAAAAAAAAATACGGTGAAATTTTTGTAAATAACTCAGTCTTTAAAGTGTAGTAACACTATAAAGTGAAACTTTTAATACTACAAAGTGAAATTAAGCAAAGCTACATAATGCATTTCTTGAAAAATGTGGTGACTTTTTAAAAAAAAAAAAAAAAAAAAAAAAAAAAAAAGGAAAAGGGTCAAATAGGCCCTCAAACTTTTGCTAAAGAGTCAATTAGCCCCTCCAAATTTTTAAAGGGGCAATTACACTCACGAACAATGCATTTTGATGCAATGAACCCCAAATATAGGTAAATGACCTGCTATCGTAGGTTATTGAAGATCCGGCGTATTTCCGACGTATTTTTCAACAAAAAGTGACCGGCGACCGGTTGTCGGTCACGGCAACCACTGGTTGCCTTCTCCGACGATCGCCTTCTCCGGTTGAGAAGGCCACCACATTGGTGGCCTTCTCAACTGGAAAAGGCAACCCAGATTGTGTTGCTTTCTCTGGACGAAAAGGCGACCACTGTGGTCACCATCTCGCCGGAGAAGGCAACCCAGAACCCAAATCTGGGTTGCCTTATCCAGTTGAAAAGGGCACCACTGTGGTGATTTTCTCAACCGGAGAAGGCGATCGCTGGAGAAGGAAACCAGTGGTTGTCTTATCTGTGATTGGCGACCGGTCGCCGGTCACTTTTTGTCAAAAAATACGTCGGAAATACACCGGATCTTCAATGACCTATGATAGCAGGTCATTTACCTGTATTTGGGTTTCATTGCATCAAAATACATTGTTCATGGGTGTAATTGCACCTGTAAAAAGTTGAAGGGACTAATTGACTCTTTAGAAAAAGTTTGAGGGCCTATTTGACCATTTTCCCAAAAAAAAAAAAATAACTCAAACTTTATAGTGAAACTTGTAATTTGTAACACTATAAAGTGCTTCTAAGCTAACCAAAGTTACATAGTACATATGTTCATCACACTTGTACATATGACCGGTGTACTCTATAATGTTGTTAGCTGCATTTTATAATGTTGTTAATTGCACTTTAAAATTGAGTTATTTACGAAAATGTCATTGTATTTTTTCCACTCTCCTTACTGTAAAGTCATTAAATCTTCTTAGATCGACGACTCTGAGTGTTTCTTAATTATATTCTCTCATGCAACATTGTTTTTATTTGATCCAAGAGACTATTATTAAAAAAAAAAAAAATAGTACTTCAAATAATAAAAGGCAAAATCTTCTAAGAGACCGTCTCACGGACTCTCATAAGTCATAACCTCATTCGTGAGATAGATCGTGTTCCTAATAAGTATTACAATTTTCATCATAAGTAACTTTTTAACCCATAATATTATATTTTTTATTTAAAACTATTATTATATTTTTATCAAGAGTATCACGCTTATCCTCATAAGTATTACACTTTAACTCTACAAAATTCTTGTCGGTGAAAATACCTTATTGAGACCATTGGCCACGATCAAAATCCATTGGCTGACGTTAATTAGGGTTCACAGTAAGACCCATACATCGGAATTTGCTGGAACCACAAAATCTTCCAGCTGTTTGCCTTCATAGTATTACCCATTTGTTCATTTTTGGTGAGTTTTGTTACTTACACAAAATTTGAATTCTTTTTGGGACCAACCAATGATATACTTAGGAAAAGTCGCAATTCTTACGTTAGTTAATTGTTTGCACCATTACATGGGATACCTTCTAACCCGGATAATGGTTTTCCATACTCAGAATATAATACATCATATCATCTGATAAAATGTTCATTTTTATAGGAAGTTAATTGGCCGTGTATGTACAGAGCCTTCCAATAAAAATTGGGGCCCTCTGTTAAATTTTAATTTGGGGTCATCTTTTTAAGTAATTTCTATATATAAATAATAGTTGTTCAAAAAGTTGTATCAAAATATAAATATTGTGTTTAAATATATCTAAAATTTCATTTAAAAAGTGAATACATGCATCGTGCACATTTAGACGCAAAATGATTTACCAAACTTTTGATATCAACTTCTTCCAAAAGTTCATTTTCAATGGAGATTAAACTATTTCATTGAGTCCCTTTTTCAACATACTTGATCGTAAGTAAGATTTCAACAATTTCAACTTTGAAAAATTCATTTTTGAAGAGGCAATAGTAATTGGGATAGTCAATAATATTCGATATGCAATAGTAGCATTTGGAAAACAACTCATCTATTTCAATGAATTCAATATACTCACTGCCCCTATATTTTCTTTTGATAAAATCTCTCTAAATAATTTTAGCGTGCGCGCGCGCACACACACATACATATTTTTTTTTTGGGTTTATAAAATAATTGCCCATTTGGCTCAATTTCACCTTATCACAAATTGGTCCAATCTCCCTGCACTTAACCTTAAATCATGTATATTATATATACATAATTTTTTTTTTTTAAAATAGGGGGTCCCCTAAAAATTGGGGGTCCTGTGCAATCGTACATGTTAGACATGCTTAGAACCGGCCCTGTGTATGTATACACACACTTATATATAATTGTCAATATTTTAATCTTGTTTTGACAAACTTTAATTTTAGTATATACACTTCCAAGTAAATGATAAGCTCGATATAGTAAGTGATGCATTCTTAGCTGTTATACCGTGTGACATGCTAATATCGTAAAAAATTATATATATAATTAAGATCATATAAGAATAATGATTATTGTAAAAAATACAAAATAATATCATCTATTGATTTAAAATGATCAATAGCTTTAAATTAAGAGAATAAATACAATGATAGTACAATTTTGTAATTGTTATAAACTTCAAACGTATATTGGACAAAATTTTATCATGTATCCGCTAATATGTTATGATGCATTTAACTTGAGTATACTTTTACATATATCACGAGTTCATTGTCAGATATTATCATATGCACTTCTAAGTTTTACTTCATGCACATTTGAAGTTTGTAATAATTAACTAAGAAATTGCCACCATATTTTCTTTTCCCTTAAATTTGAGTTGTTAATCATCCTAAACAACTATTTTAGTATTGGCCCACATTTTTTTTTTTTATATAGAGAGACTTGTTGTCACTAGAATCTGACCATATATCTATTACAGAGTAGTAACTTGTAAATGGGAATTGGAATCAGAATGTAAATCAAATATTTGGTAATGACAATGGGTTTTGGTGAAAGTATTTTGCATACTTGATAGTAGGGTAGAATTAGAATAATTATCAATATTAATGTTTGATTGTGTATAACCCTATAATGCGAATAAATTTTTTAAAAATACAAAAATAAAAAAATCAAGATAATTGATTCTAATATAATGACATCCAAAACATCAATATCAATATGAACAAAAAATACAATCAAAACAAAAATTTAAAAGTACTAATCAAAGCTTAAAAATTAGATTACGAATAAGATGGAATGATACCCATTTTTAATTAGGGAATGTGATTTTTAATTGAAGGGATAATCAAATCCCATAGTTGTGTTTTAAAAAGTTATCAACCAACCACTAATTATGATTTTGATTCACTTTCCTAGTATGTAAGTTAATGAACCAAACACACCCTTAATGTACTCCGACTGGCATGAAAGGAATGAGGAAGATATGTTCGCACGGGCTTAGCTCACTGATTCAGTAAGCAGTATTTGGGATAAGAGTCCAATGTTCGAATTTTGGTAATGACAGTGTTTGGATTATGTTCAAAGTACGCAGATCGCTTGTGTGCATCGGTATTTTGTCCTATTTGCTGAATCATTAAATCATCATGATTTATATCCTTTAAAATATTCTGTAAAGTTAGTGTGTGAAGAATTCTTGAGGTTGAGAATTTAATCTTTTGGAGAAGAAGGAAAGAAGAAGATATTGATGGAATTTGAAATTTTGATACATTTTGACGAGATTGGAACTTGCAATATAAGTCAAGGTTGTTTGGGAGCATAGCATAATGGACACGTAGTTGGAACATTAGCGCATTGCGGCGTTGATGTTTCGTTATTTATTCTTGTCGACGTTAAAAGTGGCATGACATTCGCTGGTCAGACTGACCCAAATAACAATCATATATTCACTTTCCTACAATAGAGTGACACTAATTGAAACCGTACGTGAACGAGTTAAATCTATGATAATTATTTATTATTTGTTACTTATAATAAAAATTAAAATGGTTATTACAGAAAATATCATATTAATTTAAAATAAATAAATTATTATTTATAATTAAATTTGTTTATTTAAATCAGTAATTCAAAATTTATAAATACAAGATAATATAGGAAATATTAATTATATTTGTCACTAAAATTAATGTTTGCAACTTTATAATAACAATAATCTAAATATTTTGTTCTACTTGTATCTGAACTAAAATTGAATAAAACAAGTTGCTTCTCTCTTCGAAAAAACTAAACTGGTATCAGAGCTCTCAATATGAGGTGTGTGTGTGTTAAAGGGAAAAATAACAAAAAATGGAATAACAATGACAAAAAAAAAAAAAAAAAAAAAAAAAAAATAGATATATGAGATATGAGATGGAGAGCCAATTAAACTCGAGTCCACCATTGATGGAGAAAATAGATTTCTCCATAATAAAAGATGAATACAGAGTAATATAAGATGTTTACAAGGAATAAATAAGTAATCAGGACACCATGATATTTAATGTCGAAACCACCACTTTAAAAAACACGGGCCTTTTAGGCTAAACCAAGCCGCATCCATGACCATAGGTTGAAAGAGTAAGAAAACTAGGTAGAAGATGGATTATATAGAATTGAAAATGAGCATTGGTGAAAAAAGAAAAAGAGCATTGGGATCATTTGTCTGATCCCGGAGCCTTTATATGAGGTATTTTCTATGCAGTTGCAACTTTCCGTAGCCTTCCCAACTTTCTTGTTAGACTTCTTCTTCTTTGATTAATATAATAATAATAATAATAATAATAATAATAATAATAATAATAATAATAATAATAATAATAATAATTACCGAAATGGTCCCTTGACTATAGTGAAATTACCAATTTGGTCATTGACTAATTTTTTGACCAATTAAGTCCCTCAACTTTAAAAATCTTAACCAATTTAGTCCTCCGTTTGTTCTGCCGTTAGGGTTCTGTTAACTTTTGACGAAATTAGTAAATTTACAATAGTCAAGGGATCATTTTAGTAATTAACTTTTGAATTAATTTCACTTTTGGTCCCACGATTTTTGAGGTCTTATCACTTTTGGTGCACAACATTAAACTTTTTCAATTTTGGTGCCTAATTTTTTAATTTTTAGTAGTTTTGTTCCTTTCAACCAAATTGACGGGTGAAATGTTGCCGAATTTTATATTTTAGGGACAAAATTGTTAACTAAAGAAACTATCTTCAATATCTAAACAAAAGAAAAATCATATTAAGAGAAAAAAAGAAGTTTTGCCAATCGTCGACGTTATAAATCCCATAGATCTATGGCTAGTTTCTGCCAGTCTTTTCCATTATTTTCATCAATCAAACACATATAGATATGATTTTACAGTAATTTTGTTTAGATATTGAAGACGTTTCCTTGAGATAACGATTTTACCCCTAAAAATATAAAATTCGGCAATATTTTGTTGTCAATTTGGTCGAAAGGACCAAAATTGATAAAAATAACAAAATTAAGCACCAAAATTGAAAATTTCTAAAGTTGTGCACCGAAATTTTATAGCAAAATTACCAATTTATTTGGTCTTGAATTAACGGATGTCTAACGGCAAAACTAACAGAGGGCCAAATTAGTTAATATTTTAAAAATTGATGGACTTAATTAATCAAAAAAAAAAATAGTCAATGGTCAAATTGGTAATTTTGCTATAGTCAAGGGACCATTTCGATAATTAACTCTAACAATGATGATGATGATGATCATGATGATGATGATATTCCATCACATAGTTATCCAAAGCTTAAATAAAATGTTAGTGTTGTGGACTTGTATGTATTGTTTTAAGCTTGGTAGGTCGGGCGTTTTTATTATCTTGTTGATCATAAAAGGATTGTTATGCTGTGCAACCTTGTGTACCATGTATGGTGCACACGAGGTTAGATTCATAATTTCTATATTGTAAATTTATAATTTCTATACTGTAAATTCATAAACTTTATATTGTAGATTCATAATTTTTAAACCGTAGATTCATGATTTCTATACAGTAGATTCACAATTTCTGTAGTGTAGATTCATAATTTCTATACTGTAGATTCATAATTTATAAACTGTATAGTTATCAAATTATGAACATATAGTTATGTGATTTGTGAATATAGAGTTCAACAATTGGGAATATGAACATCGAAAATTATGAACATATAGTTTTGTAAATATGAACATATATTTATAAAATTATGAATATACAGTATAAATTTTATGAATCTATAATATAAAAATTATAAATCTATAGTATATAAATTATGAATCTAGACCCGTATGCACCATACATGGTGCACACGATTTCACAGCATAATTTGCCCTCAAAAAAATATACAAATTGATAAATGTAATCGCACAAAACTAAAGAAATTTTAATTTTTGGTTATTGGCCTATTTAGACCAAGATCAATCGTTATGCTATGGACTCGTGTCCAGCATGTATTGTGGACACGATAACGGTGCCGTTAGTGGCACCGTTATCTTCCATTTTTATTTTTATTTATTTATTTTTTAATTTCAGACCGCTTCGTTATAGGAGTATATGTTCATAATTTTATCACTATATGTTCATAATTGTAAGTTTATAATGTCAGAGCTCTATGTTCATAATTCCATAAGTGTGTACATTCATACTTCAATAACTGTACATTCATAATTCCGTAACTGTACATTCATAATTCAATAACTGTAAATTCATAATTTTCGAAGCTCTATGTTCACAATTTTAGAGCTCTATGTTAATAATTTTATCACTATATGTTCACATTGTAAGTTCATAATGTCAGAGTTCTGTGTTCATAATTCCATAACTGCATATTCATAATTCCATAACTGTACATTTATAATTCTATAACTGTATATTCATAATTCCCTAACTATACATTCATAATTACATAACTGTACATTCATGATTTTCGAAGCTCTATGTTCACAATTTTAGAGCTCTATGTTCATAATTTTATCACTATAGGTTCATAATTGTAAGTTCATAATGTCAGAGCTCTGTGTTCATAATTCCATAACTTACATTCATAATTCCATAACTGTACATTCCTAATTCTATAACTGTATATTCATAGTTCCATAACTGTACATTCATAACTCTACAAACAAATAACACCGTTAACGGCGAGACAAAATCAATTTTTTTTAACTTGACGGTAAATATGTTACTGGAATATATTACATAAGTGTAACAAGTACAATTGCTGTGTTGCTATAGTGTTCAGTACAGAATATGGAGCGTGTCTTTGTCCAGAGTATTGAACGTCCCCCCTTGCTAGCTGAGGGAGTTCTTATTTATGCTAGGTCTTAACAGTAACAACATGAAGAGTCATAATTGGGGAGCTGAGGCTAACGGCAATAACATGAAGAGTCATGAATGAGGTGCTGAGACTTTAATTCTCTCCCTTCAATGCAATGAATGGCCATAATGTTTCCACCCGTTGGAGTTCTGCCTGTTGGAATTCTACGTGGTGTCGGGTTAGACGCCTGCTGGTGATCCGGGTCGGGTGCCAATACTATTACTCTGTCAACAGCCCCCTACTCCCGAGTCTACGGATGTGTTTGAGTTGACTTGGGAGTAAAATTGAGTCAAAGATCCTCATTTTTTTAAACCAAAGTCTCCCGAGGCGGGCTTCGGCCGATGATGGCCGAGGCGCGGGGCCTCGGCCGATGCTGGCCAATGATGGTCGAGGCTCGGGGCCTCGACCGATGCTGGCCGAGGCGGATGGCAGAGGCGTGGGTCTCGGCCGATGGTGGCCGAGGCATGTGCCTTGGCCCATGATGGTCGGGGCGGGCCTCGGCCAACGTTGGCCGAGGCTTACGCCTTGGCCGATGATGGCAGAGGCGTGCGCCCCGGACAACGTTGGCTGAGGCGTGCGCCTCGGCCGATGCTGGCCAATGATGGTCGAGGCGCGGGGCCTCGGCCGTTGCTGGCCGAGGCGTGCGCCTCGACTGATGATGGCCGAGGCATGTGCCTCGGGGACGTTGGCCAATGTTGGCCAAGGCGTGCGCCTCGGCCGATGCTGGCCGAGGCGTGCGCTTCGGCCGATGATGGCAGATGCTAGCCGAGGCGCGGGGCCTCAGAGGCGTGCGCCCCGGCCAACGTTGGCTGAAGCGTGCGCCTTGCTCGATGCTAGCCGAGGCGCGGGGCCTCGGCCGATGTGGGTCGAGGTGTGCGCCTCTGCCGATGTGGGCCGAGGCGTGCGCCTCTGCCGATGTGGGCCGAGGCGTGCGCCTCTGCCGATGTTGGCCAAGGCGTGCGCCTCAGCTAATATCGGCCTAGGCATGTGCCTTGGCCTTTTTTTTTTTTTTTTTTGGTGCATGTTTGTTCATAGCTTACTTCGATAGGCTGTAGGATCGGTCAAAGGTCGGCTCTTCCGTAGAGTAGTGAGCGAGGTCATACCTCGTACTATCCTTAGGGAATAGTGTTTTCGTAACCAAACTATGATCTTAGCCAAGAAAGCGCCCTTCCATTGGGTTGTTAGCAGGATCAGATCCCGTGCTGGCCCTTTCGGGAATGGATTACATGTAGGGTAGTCAGCGAGGTCACACCTCGTACTGACCCTTAGGAAATAGCGTTTTCATAACCAAACTATGAGCTTGGCCATGAAAGCGCCCTTCCGTCGGGTAGCTAGCGGGATCGGATCCCGTGCTGATCCTTAGGGAATGGAGTGCGGTAATTAATATTCTGGTTTTTTTGTTTTGTTTTTTTTTTTTTTTTTTTTTTTTTTGGAATTGGAGCACCGCCTCCCCTACCATGGCCGAGGCGCGTGGCCTCTTTATTTGTTTCGGACATGCCTCCCACTTTATTAACACAAGGTCTCCATGGAATTTTTTTTTTCTTATTCCACACAATTGATGAGGGCGGACCACGAACAATAGTTACATCAATACCTATATTGCTGATTTTGTCGTATTTTAGCGAATAACATGCTTTTTGTGCTGCACGGGCTCCCCCTCTAGCTCCTTGTCTCATTTTTCAATAATCTGATCGTACCCCCTCTTTGTGTCTGAGGAGGATGGCTCTGGGCACTCTCCCTTTTGCCACGTGTTTTTGTTCATGGGTTGCCGATGCTGTTGTTGTTGCCCTGGATGCTTCACAAACTGAGTGAAGTATCCCCTTTGAATGAGTTCCTCTATCTGTCTCTTCAAAACGTGACACTCGTCCGTATCATGGCCGGCTTGCCTATGAAACCTGCAGTACTTTGTTTGGTCTGCCTTTGGGGAGACCTTCATGCACTCCTCTGGAAATTATACTATTCCCATCTCCTCAGCTTGCTTTAGAATGACCCTGATAGGATGGGTAAGCGGGGTCAAGTTACGTAGGGGGACCAAGCGATGTCGCTTGTGGTCTCGGTCTTTCCCTACGGGCGAGTGGTTTGGGCGTGGTGCTTTGCTAGGCAGACTAGCTTTCCCAGGCTTCCCACATTTTCTACCATCTTCTTCATCCTTCTTCTTCCTATCAACCTCTTCTGCTTCCGCATAACGGTTAGTTGTTCTCATCAAATCTTCGTAAGAGCGGGGTTGATGAGCGTTCAACTGCTTGTGAAAATATCATGATCTTAGGGCATAGATAAATATTGGGATCGCCGCCTTGGAGTTAAAGTCGTAAACATTATTGACCTCATTTTTCCATTTTTTAATGAAATCCTTGAGGCTCTCGCCTCTGTCTTGCTTTACTACGCAGAGGTGAGAGAAGGGGTTCTTACGTTGTATGCTGCTGGAGAAATATGTCAGGAAGCTTTTGGACAACTCTCCAAAATTTTGGATCAACCCATCTGGGATGGTGTTGAACCAGTCTTGGGCCGCTCCATCCAAGGTGAACAAGAATGCTCGGCACATGATAGCATCCCCCGCCCCGATCATTACCATAGCAGCCTTATATCAAGTGAACATGCGGCTCGGTGGTCCCCGTGTAGGCCTTGATGGCAGGTAACCTAAAATCCCTCGGTAGAGGCACATCCATTATACTTGGGGAAAATGGTGCTGACATCTGTACCTCGGGTTCCGGCGATTGCTCCCGTGCCTCCACTTTCTTTGCTAACTCCTCGATTCTCCTTTGCAGCCTCTCGACCAGGGTCGATTCGTCAGGGTCCCGGTGCGGGGCCGGTTCATCAAAACGCCGACGCGGATCTGACTCATCCATGTGTTGGCGTGGAGTCGACTCATCGATGTGCCTCTCATCCAAGTGTCGGCGTGGAGCTGGCTCATCGACGTGCCGCTCATTCGAGTGTCGACGTGGAGCCAGATCATCGACGTGCCGCTCATCCAAGTGTCGGCGTGGAGCCGGCTCATTGGCGTGCCGCTCATCCGAGTGTCGACGTAGAGCCGCCTCATCAACGTGCCGGCGTGAGGCCGACTCTCGAGACTCACCCACTTTCTGTGGGTGATCTCTCTGTTTCTCTGTTTTCGTGTGGGCGAGGGCCTCTGGTAGAGGACCCCTCGGTCCGTGATCCTAACCTTTGTCGCGCGGGCGCCCCGTGTCCCAATCGTTCAAGGGCAAAGCGGGAGGGTCCTGGTTGCCCTCTGGCCGGTCTACTTCTTTGGGTGCCCTCTCCTGGATCCCCTGTCCTGGTATGACGCCTTGCGTCCCTCGCTGCACGGGTTGCGTCTTGTCGTTGCTAGGCATTTACCTTCCGCGGAGATTCTACCTCTATTTCCTGAGGTCGCGGCGGGGCCGCTTGGCCTTGGAGTCCCACCGCCACCTGATTTAGCGCCGTCGCCGCTTGCTGAATGGCTTCGGTGGTCGCCTGGAGGTTCACGACTTGGTTTGTCCCTCCATTGTTGAGTTGGTCTCGAAGGTCCCCGGGCCTCCCGTTGTTGAGCTGTTCTCGGAGGTCCCCTCCACGATTGTTGGTGAGTTGGTCCCGGAGGTCACTGAGGCATTGCCGTTGTTCACGTTGCGGGAACCGTGGGAGCTGCGGGACGCCATTCTTTCAAGCTTGCTGTTGAAAGAGGGAATGAGTGTGTGTTTGCCTGAGTATAGGTTTCAGGCTCTCAATGAAAGCACCAATGACGGTAAATATGTTACCGGAATATATTATGTAAGTGTAACAAGTACAATTGCTGTGTTGCTATAGTGTTCAGTACAGAATATGGAGCGTGTCTTTGTCCAGATATTGAGCGTCCCCCCTTGCTAGCTGAGGGAGTTCTTATTTATGCTAGGTCCTAAGGGTAACAACATGAAGAGTCATAATTGGGGAGCTGAGGCTAACGGCAATAACATGAAGAGTCAGGAATGAGGCGCTGAGGCTTTAATTCTCTCCCTTCAATGCAATGAATGGCCATAATGTTTCCACCCGTTGGAGTTCTGCCTATTGGAGTTCTACGTGGTGTCGGGTTAGATGCCTGCTGGTGATCTAGGTCGGATGTCAATACCATTACTCTGTCATAACTGAAATACCGCATTTTCCCTAAAAGCAACGTCGTTTTGAACTCGTGTCCACGATGCATTGTGGACACGAGTCCACAGCATAATTTGCGGACCAAGATTTGTTACTATTTGGTCCGAAATAAATTTTAACCAAACCAACTATAAATTAAAGAACTTTAAATAAAATACAAAAAAAAATTAATTTGTTTTGGGTCGTGATTCAAATTGCTTCACCTAGCTTGGCCCAACCTGGGTGAGCCCAGCCCAGTTCAAATAGTAACCCAAAACTTCATTAGGGAAACTCGCATTAGCGGCAATTTATATCCTACACCACGGCGCGCGTTGCACTATGCGCCCAGATGCAAAACGACGTCGTTTTAATTATTTTTTTTTTTGAAATTTTCCACCCCAGTGAATGGCAGTAGCTTTTTCTTTAAAAAAAAAAAACTCGCTGTTCAAGAATGTACATAATGTTATACTAGAATACACATAATGTTATACATGAATGTACATAATTATATAACAAAATATACATACTCTTTTTAAAAGATAATACACATAATCTAACATAATACATAATAAACATAAACTTTTAACATAATACACATCAACTCTTAACATAATACACACAAATTTTCTGATTCGAATGTACATAATTGTATAAAAAGAATGTACATAATTGTATACAAAATACACATAACTGTATGAACCAATACACATAACGTTGTGAACAAATACACATAACGT
This sequence comes from Ipomoea nil, assembly GCF_001879475.1. Classification (NCBI taxonomy): domain Eukaryota; kingdom Viridiplantae; phylum Streptophyta; class Magnoliopsida; order Solanales; family Convolvulaceae; genus Ipomoea; species Ipomoea nil. The sequence goes on along the minus strand of NW_017616592.1, from coordinate 1,431,896 downwards.
TGTGAACAAATACACATAATCTCAGCAACTTCCTACCGCGCATCCCAACACTACCCCAAAACGACGTCGTTTTGGGAGGCGCGCGGCGCACAGTGCTATGTGCGCCGTGGTGTAGGATATAACGATTACGCATTAGCTGCAATCGAAAAACTCCAAACTAAAGTATAAATCAAATTATACAATTACTAAATTGAAACAAAAAAAAAAAAATTCAATCAAAATTCAAAACCTAGAATAGAAGATCTCTTATCAATCGCAATCGGAGAGCTCTGATCAACTACAATTCGAGAACTTAACTCCCAGTCCCAGTTAAAGTATTGGTTATTTGATCAATAATTAGAGGTGACAATTTGCCACGTCTCCAATGGGAAACCCCGGTCCCTGCCCCGACAGGAATGGGGATGAGGAAAATTAAAACTTCTCTCAAAAGGTTGAATTCCAATCCCAAGGACCTCTACACTCCAATCCATAAAAATTAAAGGTTATTCTTTGGGTTGTTGTAGTTAATCTTCTGAGATTTATTTATTGCATGAGCAGAGAGATAGGAGTCGTTAACTTTATTTCTCAGTTTTTCCATCTCCAGTTTTCCATTTCTCCATTTCTCCAGTTTTCCTTCTCCATACCTCCAGTTTTTCATTTCTCCAGTTTCTAATTTTCATTCCCTATTTCTCTAATTTTTCATTCCTCTAATTTTCTGATTTCATTAAATACAATCATCCCATATAGCATTTGTACATTTCTACTACAAAGATAACAATAACAACAACAACAACAATAAATCTATGTGCATAAGGAGGAGGATCAAGGAAAAAAGAAAAAAAAAAGATAATAATAATAATATTAACAATAACAGTAACAATAACAATAACAATAGTAATAATAATAACAAATCTGTGTGTATAAAGAGGAGGCCGAAAAAATGGAAAAAGATAATACCGCAGACGTCTCTGAAGATAACACTATTCACCTGTAGGGGTGTTCAATCGGTTAACCAAACCGCTTTAATCGAACTGAATTAACTGATTTTTTTTTCTTTAACCGTTAATCGAACTGAAGTTTGCTCTACCGAATTAACCAAACTGACATTATTTTCGATTAATCGGTCGGTTAACCGAACTTTTTAAAGCTAAAATTTAAAATTCTAAAAATAACACCTAAAATAATAAATCCAATTAAAATAAAATACATATCATAATACTAGTTTTTTTTTTACGCGCATTGCGTGTTTGGGATAATACCCAATGTTTTTTTGTTTTTTTTTTTTTTTTTTAAATAAGTACTTTAAAGTATATCAATGCAAGGTTATATTGGAATTGTTCATGCATAGATAATTGAATGTTGAATTTGCGTATTTAGATAGGTAATTCTATGTTTACAAATGCAAGATAATAAGTCAAGATTGATTATAATTGTCAATAAAATAATTGTATAGGTATTGTAACACCCCCGATTTTAAGCATTTAAAAACTAAGAAATGAAGCAGTTCTAATTGTAATGATTAAAGTAACGCGGAAGCTAAAGTAAATAGTATTGGGGTGTTATGCCACATCTAAACTAAAACTTTAGATGCACAGGCCAATCTCAATATTACTTAATCCAAAAGTCAAAACCATCCAACATAGTCTAAATGTTCAAGGCTCGTAGGCCATACTATCAAAGCTAAGAGAGAGGGATGGGAAGACTAGTCCAAGTAAAGACTTCATCTAGCGCGCTCATCAACGAACAACTCTGTACCTGAAAGACATATGGTATAACAACCGTTAGCGAAAATTGCTAGGTAACCCACTCAAACGCGTTGAGTACGATATATATATATATATATATATATATATATATATATATATATATATATATATATATATATACATATATATATATATATATATATATATATATACATATATATATATATACATATATATATATATATATATATATGTATATATATATATATATGTATATGTATATGTATATATATATATATATATATATATATATATATATATATATATATATACATATATATATATATAGGCGAGTTCAGGTGCGGCAGTGTCTTACGGTGCGACGATTTCTTACGGTGCGGCAATACCAATAGTTCAACAAATATGCATACATATACATATATATATATATATATATATATATATATATATATATATATATATATATACATATATATATATATAGGCGAGTTCAGGTGCGGCAGTGTCTTACGGTGCGACGATTTCTTACGGTGCGGCAATACCAATAGTTCAACAAATATGCACCATCAACGTTAGGAAAATACACCACAAAAAAACAGAGTAAACAGAGCCCTGCATCACCAAACACACACCATTAGGTGAGTAAAAACACCATACACTGTTCAGAAATACACCATTAGGGGTGGTGAGTTATATGGTGTATTTTTTTGAGTCTGTTGTGTATTCTGTAATGTTTCATTGCATTTCATTGTGGTGTGTTTTTCTAACACTGTTGATGCATATTGTTAACACTGTTGGTGTATTCTGGAATTCCGCCGCACCGCCGCACGGGAAGATCCCGCCGCATTTGAACTTTATTATATATATGTGTGTGTGTGTGTGTGTGTGTGTGTGTGTGTGTGTGTAAAATTTTCCTATTTCATTTTCCCGCTCAAACTTTTGTATTCAAATTAATTAAATATATTTTTTTATTTTACTAGTATTTGCACCCGTGCGATGCACGGAATGAATTTGTTGTAATATATTAAGAATATATGAATCGATATATAATTATTTAAATTAGAACATCAAATATTATATAGTGCAATTAAAGATATGAATTGAATCGTTTATATATTTTGATGTTATCATTGCTTGAATTTGTGCAAATAATTGCTCAAATTAATAGCTAATGTCTAGATGTACGCATGCGGTCCTATAATTTTAAAGATTTTATTTATCATTGTTTAGTATTTTCATACATTAGGCAAATGTGCTCGTTCTCTAACAACTCAGTTATAGAAATGAATTGCTATCATTATTCATTTGTATGGAAGATATATTTTTTTTATCTAGATATATAGCAATTTTTTCATCTTAAAAAAAATTTAATATCACCAATTATATTTACACATTATTGAACCCTCTTTGTATACGACATTGGTAGTGACAACACAATCTTGTTCATCTTCGTCTAGAGCTAACATCTTCTCCATCAGGACGGGTTACTTGGGTGAAAATATACAATGGTAGAATATCACTCAATTAGTTATCCTTTTATATTTTCAGTCAATTCATAATATCAGATTCATTTTCAGCCAATTATTCTTTTTTTTTTATTTTTTATTTTCAGTCAATTAGTCAATTAGAATATCAAATGCAATGATATTTTTACCTAACTTTCATTCCATTTTTAATTGATGATGTAGATATTATTATTGAAATATTTCAGTTCAATTTTTAATTTACCTTTACTATTGTTTAAAATATGCATTTACTATTGATAATGTAGAATATTATTATTGGAATATTTTTCTCCAATTTTTAATTTCAATTCAATTTTTAATTAAAATGCAATGATCTGACCATTTTTTTAAATCAATTATAGATTATCTTTTATTTGCAGTCAATTATTAATATTCATTTCCTTTTATATTTTTAGTCAATTAGTAATATTAGATTCATTTTCAGTCAATTATTTTTTTTTTTATTTCCAAGCAATTAGTCAATTAGAATATAGATGCTGTGATATTTTTACCTAATTTTTGTTCCGTTTTAATTTGATGATGTAGAATATTATTAATGAAATATTTTCGTTCCATTTTTAATTTATCTTTACTATTTTTTAAAATATGTCTTTACTATTTGATGATGTAAAATATTATTATTGAAATACTTTCTTTCAATTTTTAATTTTCCTTTACTTCTAACCACAGGAGGAAAAAAAAAGACTTTGGACTTCTCAATACTTGCCCATACCCTCGCTGGACTGTAAGCACCTCTTATGGGTGGGATAACTAGCTTAGAGGTTTAAGGCTGCTCCATTCTCAAATTCAAGGATCGAACCCTTGACCTTTGGTTAAGGATGGATGAACCACTTACACTCAACCACACCCTCCAGGTTACTTGCCTACATTGATGAGCAAGCAATTATGTTTGTAAGAGGAGCATTGCTCCTCTTTCCAAACATTTTCAATGTGAGATCAAAATGATCCCACATCATTTACAAAAGGGAGCCCGTGACTCCCTTTTGTCTCCTTCTTATTTTTTTTAAATTTTAATTTTATTTTGTATATCATTTTGTTTGGATTATTATTATTATTATTATTATTATTATTATTATTATTATTATTATTATTATTATTTTATTATTGACAAATTCGTCATTTTAACAATTTATCTTTAATCAAAATACAAAAAATATTATTTAATAACTAAGTAATTTGCTCCAAACTGCTAAAAACTAAAACAACACATACATTTTGGGTTAATCTTTCCTAACCCCCACTAATAAATAATAAATAATAAATAAATAAAACTAAAATAAGAGCATCCACACTAATAGTTATTTATGAGTTATTTCTATATGAATTCTCTCCACCCAAAGTAAATAGCTGATGTGGGAAGGAGTTATTTCAAAAATATTTCTCCTGCAAAGTATGGTATATTTATGAGCCCAGTAGGTAAGAGAAATAATTAAAATATAGTGAGTTAAATGGTGGGTCCATAAAAAACTGAGAAATAACTCAAAACTGATGTGGAGAAGGGTTTTTTTGTGATTAAATGAGATGGTGGAAGATGAGGTGGGTGCTGGAACCCACAAATATCTGAGAAATAACCTCAACTGATAAGGATGCTCTAAGAAGACAAAGCTAAGGTTTCTTAAATAAGAACTTTTTGACTTCTCAATACTCGTCACATCGATGGGCAAACAATTATATTTGTACCTCTTATATAAAGGAGCTCAAGAGCTCATCTTTTCAAACATTTTCAATTTGAGATGAAAATGAACCCCACATCATTTACAAAGGGAGCCTGTGGTTCCCCTTTGTCTCTTTTTTTTTTTTTTTTTTTTTTTTTTTTTTGTTAATTTTACTTTTATTTTGTATATAGTTTTGTTTGAATTATTATTATTATTATTGTTGTTGTTGTCGTTTTGTTGTAATTTGATTATTTGACAAATTCACCAAAATTTTAAGAAATTTGTCTGTTTAATATAATATTTTATATTTAATCAAAAAAACAAAAATCTTATTTAATAACCTAGCAATTTGCTCCAAACTGCTAAAAACTAAAACAACAGATACATTTTGGGTTAATCTTTCCAAACCCCCACTAATAATAAATAAATAAATTAATTAATTAATTAATAAAAACTAAAATAAGAAGACAACGCTAAAGCTTCTTAAATAAGAACCTTTTGACTTCTCAGTACTTGCCCACATTGATGTGCAAGTAATTATGTTTGTAAGATGACTTTTGCTCATCTTATATAAGATGAGTCTCTCTTTTCAAACATTTTCAATATGCGATCAAAATGATCCCACATCATTTACAAAATGAGTCTGTGACTCCTCTTTGTTTTTTTTTTTTTTTTAATTTTAATTTTATTTTGTATATAGTTTTGTTTGGATTATTATTATTATTATTATTATTATTATTATTATTATTATTATTATTATTATTATTATTATTATTATTATTATTATTATTATTATTATTATTATCATTATTATTATTATATTGTTACTGTTATTGTTTTTGTAATTTGATTATTTGGAGAATTCTCCAAAATTTTAAAAAATTCGCATGTTTAACATTTTATATTTAATCAAAACATCAAAAATATTATTTAATAACTTAGCAATTTGCTCCAAACTGCTAAAAACTAAAACAACATAAAACATGTACATTTTGGGTTAATCTTAGCCAAACCCACTAATAAATAAATAAACTAAAATAAGAAGCCATTAAAATAAGGTTTCTTAAATAAGAGCCTTTTGAAACGTTGGGCTTCAATAGGTTGAGAAAGTTTATATGAACAGATACTACATGTAACACGGTGAATCGAATAGTTATGCTGTGGAACCGTGTCCGCTTTGCAAGGTGGACACAGTTCTATGTTCATAATTATGAACTATATGTTCATAATTATAAAGCTAAATATTCATAATCTTTGAACTTCATATTCATAATTATTGAACTCTATATTCACAACTACAGAACTCTATGTTCATAATTACTAAACGATATGTTCATAATTATAAATCTATATATTCATAATTTTTTAACTTCATATTCACAATTATTGAATCTCTATATTCATAATTACATAACTATATGTTCATAATTATGTTCACAACACTATGTTCATAATTTTAGAACTATATATTCATAATTATGAGCAATTTTAGAACTGTGCCTACCTTGCTAGGTGGACACGATTCCACAGCATAATTTGACGTGTCAATAGTACTCAAAAAATAAAATATTTGCCTATGGACTTCTCAATACTTGTCCAGATTTATGGACAAACAATTATATTTGTAAGAGGAGCTCAAGAGCTCATTTTCCAAACATTTTCGATGTGGGATCAAAATGATTCAACATCATTTACAAAGGGGAGCCCGTGACTCCTTTTTGTCTTCTTCTTATTTTTTTTTTAATTTTAATTTTATTTTGTATATCGTTTTGTTTGGATTATTATTATTATTATTATTATTATTATTATTATTATTATTATTATTATTTTTGTTGTTGTAATAAATGTTTGTATATCCTTTTGTTTGGATATATATTCATATTTTTTAAATTTCATATTCACAATTATTGAATCTCTATATTCATAATTACATAACTATATGTTTATAATTATGTTCACAACATTATATTTATAATTATAGAACTATATATTCATAATTATGAACAATTTTTGAACTGTGTCTACTTTGCAAGGTGGACACGGTGCCACAGCATAATTTGTCGGGTCAATAGTACTAAAAATAAAAAATAAAATAAATAAATAAATAAAAGAGACTTTGGATTTATCAATACTTGCCCACATTGATGGGCAAGCAAATATATGTTTGTAAGAGGAGCAATGATCCTCTGATATAAAGGAGCTCAAGAGCTCATCTTTCCAAACATTTTCAATGTGGGATCAAAATTATCCCACATCATTTACAAAGGGGTGCCACCTTTGTCTTCTTCTTATTTTTTTAATTTTAATTTTAATTTGTATATAGTTTTGTTTGGATTATTATTATTATTATTATTATTATTATTATTATTATTATTATTATTATTATTATTATTATTATTATTTACGAATTAATAGATTTTATTTAATTTTCATTTGATATTTACTTACCAAATAAGCTTTATTACAAAAGTTTGGGCGGAAAATGAATTAGGATGATTTTGTTTTTAATTATATATACATAGATTGATTCTATTTCATTTTTTAAGCAAAATCTCCCTTAAAGATTAATATAGTAAAATAAAGCTAACTTATTAATAACCGATTCTATTACATTTTTTTACGCATAATTTTTCTTAAAGGTTAATAGTAAAATAAGGCTAAATTATTAATAATTATGGCAATCCCATAATTTCGCCAAAAAATAAATACACTTTTGACCTATACAATGAGGAATTGAGCATGGACTTCATAACTGTCAAAACCAGCACCATGGAAATAAAACAACTTAACAAATCAGAACTTCAAAGGAGATTCATGCTATATCTTGTCGTGTATATTACAACAGAAACACTTAACCACTCCCCATTCTCCAATCACCCGTGAGTCACACATTTTATTGTGTGGCACTTTAAATTTTTGACCAATAACAGTATAGTAAAAAATGAAGAGAGAGATTAGAGGAGTCAACACTCAGCATCCCTTTAAATTGGCAGGAGTAGGCACCACTCAAAGCGAGATTCACATGAGGCTGACTTTCATCAATGATAATGAAACTTCAATAGAAGCAAAAAATCAATATATAAAATGGACTTGGAGTAACCGTAGAAATATTCAGAATAAATCATAATCTAGGCATATGATATGAATAGCTTTTCGCTGAAAAAAGTATTAAATTTGGACAATACAACCATGAAAAACGTATTGTATCTAATCCAATAAAACTACTTGGATGCTAAACCTACCGTTAATTTCGAAACGCGACTAAACTGAATGATCAAGGCTGAAGACCTAGTGGAAAAAAAGAATGCAATATAAAATGAAGACTTAGAATATTTGTAGTCATCAACTCATTGTATTTATAGGTGAAAAATATGAGAATTATGAATTTGTAAAAATTTTCAAAAAGAAAGTGTATTTATTTTTTTAAGGTATTGTCCTAATCAATTCATTATATTGATATTCCTAATCAATTCGTTATATTAATATTCCTAATTAATCTTATTCCTAATTAATTCATAATATTGATATTACTAAATTTTAATTTTTCATTTGCTTACCAAATAAGCTTTATTAAGTATTTGATCAATAAAATATAAAATATTTAATTAATTTGACTACAAAAGTTTGGACGGGAAAATGAAATAGGAGGATTTTACTTTTATATATGTATAGATAGATATAGATTTATTACTTTATTTATAATAGGAAATTGTTAGTTATTATTATTAATTTTATTATTATTAATTATTAATTTATTATAATTCTGACGGAATATTCCTTACCATTAAAAGGAGTACATGTATATATAATTCCATATGCATACCCTAACAATTACAACTAAACTTCACAGGAATATTTATGAATTTAATTATTAATTATATATAGATTACCATAATATTCTTTCCATAAACTTCACACACGGAATATTTATAAATTTACATAAATGCCTCTAAGTTTTGGGGGGAAAATTTGGCTAGGAGAATTTTATACTTATATATATATATATATATATATATATATATATATATATATATATATATATATATATAGATTGGTCAAATCTATCTATATATCTATATATCTATATATCTATATATAAAAGTAAAATCCTCCTAACAAATTTTCCCCACAAAACTTTTGTAGTAAAACTTATTAGGTAAGTAAATGTCAAATGGAAATTAAATAAATAATAATTATAATAATAATAATAATAATAATAATAATAATAATAATAATAATAATAATAATAATGTTATTACCTTAAATAAATAAATGATTATAATTTCCCTTAAATAAATAAATCATTATACTTTCCTTTTGAATTAGTATTTTCTACCTATAAATACAAGAGTTTCTTCAATCAAAGAATCTCAAACTCATCTTTCTGCTTTCTTTTTGTATGAATTTTCTACATTTTTCTAACTATATTCTCATGTACTTCAATATGTTTTGCAGTTTGGACATCATGAATAGCTTCATCAACGATATCTTCTTGAAGCTCGCCCAAGAGGTGACTCGCTTGGCCCACTACAACAAGAAGCCGATAATCACTTCTCGCGAGATCCAGGCCGGCATGAGATTGGTTCTTCTTGGCGAATTGGTAAAGCACGTTGTCTCTCTAAAAATACTAAAGCAGTCACCATATTTACAAGCTCTTAGATGAAATCATTTAAATCTATGTTTCGTTTTTATATAATCTTAATTAGGGATTAATAGATGTAAAGTAACTTGGATTTGAGTTTAATTTCATATTATTCTTCCAAAAGGTTTAATTTCATATTATAAGTATTGTTATCTACCTTCAACTATCAGTGAATCGATTAGCATTCTCAAAAAATAAATAAATAAATAAATAACTAAATTGAATGTCTATATCTACATGCATTTAAGATGCAACATGTGTATGGTTCATTAGGCTTTGAGGCAGGAGAACACATCTGGGTACATTGGTGGATCTGTATCTCATTGCAAAAAAATATCCATACAATTAATTAATTAATATAATTACAATTATCATTATTCTAATTCAAAAAAAAAAAAAACTAAAGAATTAATTGTAATAGTAAAATTTGTTATTAATATTCTGTTACTAATTGACACAGAAATCAGACTAAAAGAAAAACGAAATTAATATTAACATCAGAAAACATAAGAAAACATAATCGGTGCAACTCAATTCTTCAATTATATTATATAATATTCGATTTTATAATTTATACAATTGTATATCGATATAAATATTTTTAAAATTTTATAACAAATTCATTCCGTGCAACGCACATGCGCAAATACTAGTATATATATAAAAGTAAAATCCTCCTAACAAATTTTCCCCCCAAAACTTTTGTAGTAAAACTTATTTGGTAAGTAAATGTCAAATGGAAATTAAATAAATAAATAATAATAATAATAATAATAATAATAATAATAATAATAATAATAATAATAATAATCGGTGCAACTCAATTCTTCAATTATATTATATAATATTCGATTTTATAATTTATACAATTGTATATCGATATAAATATTTTTAAAATTTTATAACAAATTCATTCCGTGCAACGCACGGGCGCAAATACTAGTATATATATAAAAGTAAAATCCTCCTAACAAATTTTCCCCCCAAAACTTTTGTAGTAAAACTTATTTGGTAAGTAAATGTCAAATGGAAATTAAATAAATAATAATAATAATAATAATAATAATAATAATAATAATAATAATAATAATAATAATAATAATAATAATAATAATAATAATGTTATTACCTTAAATAAATAAATTATTATACTTTCCTTTTGAATTAGTATTTTCTACCTATAAATACAAGGGCTTCTTCAATCAAAAAATCTTAGACTCATCTCTCTGCTTTCTTTTTGTATGAATTTTCTACATTTTTCTAACTATATTCTCACGTACTTCAATATGTTTTGCAGTTTATATCGTCTGGCATGAGTTTGAAGATACTTAAAGATGCTCTGCTTCAACAAAAGGAAATTGAGAAGGAAGAGCATTTGTAACAGAACCCTATTGGTTTAGTTTTTATGGAAGATTGTAGAGATGCGATCGAGGATGATAAAGACGGTAATTTTGATAATTTTGTAAGATTTTCTTAAACTTAGAGTTAGTATGTTGATTTCGAGATTTGTACATGCCATTCAAGTTTCTATGTTTTTTTTTTTTAAACAAGCAGAGCTCATTTTACAACATTTTAATAATTAATATATATATATATATATATATATATATATATATATATATATATATATATATATATATATATATATCACAACTTGAGTAGAGTGTTTGTTTAACCTATTAAAAATCTCGCTATATTTGATTTTTTCTAAATTTGTGTAAAACACAAAAATAATGATTATTTAAAAAGAAGAAATAAATAACAAATACAATTTCAGATTTTGTGTTACTCCATTCACATATTAGTATTAGTATAAATAAAAAAAAGTAATAAAATAAAATACAAAGGAAATATAAATTTTTAACCAACAATTTAATTAGAGAAACCTCCCAAAAAATCCACATTGTACTGAACCCAAATAAAAAAATACTGGCAATAGCACAATCATAAGGATCAAAGGGAACAATGGAAGACCCAGAAATCCAGACATCATTGATGTACCGAACGGTGATGAGAGACTTAGAAATAGGAATATCATTATTAATGAAAACGGAGATTTTCTTGACACCCGAATTTAGTTTAAGGAGAAGTTTACTCTTGAGTACAAATGTCTCCTCAATAGATTTTGTATGGTCATATAGAGTGTATTTATGCACATGGATGAGTTCAAAATGGCACAATATTAAAATTATAAAATGGTAAGAGATCTCAAAAAAGGTAAAACTTTCAAATTTTCAGTTAATACAAAAAATGTTATAATCGCCGAAAATATATATCTTTAACTTTAGACAAAAATTAAAAATGAAATCATAAACAATTTTAATAATTGACTATTTCATTTCTATGTTTCTTGAAAAATGATGGGCATGAACAGGCTGACTCATCGTGAAATATAGTAATTAATGAATTACCATTAAAATTAGTATAGTAATGAAAGAATTATCATTTGTATGTTGACATTTTCCCCGTTTATTACCATTCAATGTTTGATACCAAAAATTATACTATATAAACACAAAATATGCATATACGGTAAATATGCAATTTATATATATATGTCCCTAAGTTTTGGAGATAAACTTGGTTAGGATTATTTTACTTTTAATTATTTATAGATATAGATTATTCTCATAATTTTTCTTTCCTTCTTTTGTGTTATTATTAGGATAATGTATTTAAATATTGGAAGAAAACAAATGTTATAATTAATGAAATTATTGTGGTAATTGCCACAATATTTGGTAATTACAATTAATATTAATATAATTAATAAAATTGAGAAATATATGATTTCTTCCGTAGAAATATTTGTGACAATTTCATTAAATTATAATTAATAAAATATAAAATATAATTAAAGAAATGAAATTATAAAATTAACAAAACATGAATATTTATAATTTTTTTAAATATACATACATATACTCTTTAAATTTCTAAATATAATTTTTTAAGTATAAATCTATCTATATAAATTATAATTAATGAAATTATATTATAGGACTTTCCTATATACATATTAATAAATATTATGTGTATATACAAAGTATTATACAATCATATAAGGATATGCGTCCGATTAGAATATTTATTAATTCATACAAAATTTAGAATTTATATTTTTTTATTGATTTCTAAGTACAATTCTCTTAGTTATTATTATTCATATTTTTAAATTTCATATATAGATATGAAATACAATTTGGAATAAATCAACTTAATTATATGAATTTTTTCTATAAATTTATCTAAATATGTACATGATTAGAGATTATATTAACCATACAAAATTTTAATTTTAATTTTGTATGTTATGAAAATAGATACTTGACTAAATATATAAAAGTCCAACTATATTATTATATTGTATATTTTAACATCTTTTTATTTTTTTATTTTTATTTTAAATTCATAATAACAAAAATAAAATTACGTGCAATGCATGGATAAAACACTATATTTAAAAAATACAATTTGATAAATATCATAAATTAATTAGTAAAATATCATTTATATTTATAATAATTAAATAAAAAATAAATAATTCAACTATGTAAACCAATAATTTCAAAATGAAATTAATGTACAGTTACAAATAAATATAGCATGATTACATTTACTTTAATTAGTTTTAATTCCCTTAATGATATGACTTTTCTTTATCAATTTTTTGATATAGATTAAGTGAGTGTTTGGGTTGCTGGAAATTATTTTAAAAAAAATACTTACTAATAAAAAAAAAAATTTTAAATATTTTTTTACCCCTCATAACATGTGTAAATCTTATATTTTTTAAAAATAGAATTTGATAAATATCATAAATTAATTAGTACATTATCCTTTCTGTTTATAGATTATAATAATTAAAAAAAATTAAATATGTGAACCAATGATTTCAAAATGAAATTAATATACAGTTACAATTAAATATAGCATGATCAGATTTACTTTAATTAGTTTTAATTTTCTTACAGCATGTTTGGTTCACGGAATGAATTTTGAGGTAATAGGAATGTTATTCCATAAGGAATAGAATAGGCAAGGAATATAATAGGATTTGTATTCTATTGTTTGGTTCGCGGAAGGAATAGACTTTAGGAATTATATTACAGTGTTTGGTTGATTTAAGGAATAGAAATGAAATATGTTTTAACAGACATAAATACCCTTATAAAAATATGTGATGGTGGCGATGGTGACGGTGGTGGTGGTGGTGCTGCTGGGGTGGTAGTGGTGGTGGTGGTGGTGGCAGTGGTGGAGGCGACGGTGGTGGTGTTGACGGTGACGGTTATGGCAGTGGGGGCAGTGGTGGAGGCGACGGTGGTGGTGTTGATAGTGACGGTTATGGCAGTGGTGGTGGGGGCAGCGACGGTTGTGGCGGTAGTGGTGGTGCTGCTATGTGGTGGTTCTGGTGGCGGCGGCGGCGATGGTGGTGGCGGTGGTGGTGATGGTGGTGGCGGCGGTGGCGGTAGTGGTGGTGGCGGTGGTAGTGGTGGGGGCGGCGGTGGCAGTGTTGGGGGCGGTGACGGTTGTGGCGATGGTGGTGGTGGCGGCGATGGTTGTGGTGGTGGTGGAGGCGGCGGCGGTGATGATGGTGGTGGTGGTGGCGGCGATGATGGTACGGTGGTGGTGGCAGCGGCAACGATGGTGGTGGCGGCGGCGGTGATGGTGGCGGCGACGGTGGTGAAATAGGATAAATTTATATATGATAAAAACTTAGGTTAAAGAAATGGGTAAAAAAGGAAATAAATTCTAAAATCTATTCCTGAGCGTTCAGTAATAGGCTAATACCAGGGGGGCCCTAGTAATAGCTATTACCTTATTTGAGGTAATAGGCTATTACCAGAAATATTATTCCTGGTAATATAAATGGTTACCAAACAACGGAATAGGCCTATTACTGGGAATGCTATGCCATTCCCGGCCTATTCCGTGAACCAAACGGGCCATTAATGAAGTGACTTTTCTTTATTAGTTTTTTATGGGAAGCTAAGGGAGTGTTTGGATTGCTGTAAAATATTTTAAAATAAAAATACATATTAATAAAAAATATTTTTAAAATATTTTTTAACCCATCATAACATGTGTAAATGTTATATTTTTTTTAAAAAAATACAATTTGATAAATATCGTAATTTATATTTATAATAGGTAAAGAAAAAAATAAATAATTCAAAGATGTGAACAATGATTCACGTTGAGTTATTACCGAAAAAATCAGTCTTTAATCACGGTTAATTGTATGTAACTTTTTCACGAGTCACCCATCCTGATAGTCTGATTGTTTTAACTATAGACGAGGATGAATAAAATCCCGTTACTACTACCAATGTCGTCTACAAAGAGATTTTCAATAATGTATAATTCAAGCCATTGGTATTATGTTTTTTAATATACAAAGATGACAAAATTGCTATATATCTACATAGAAAATATAACTTCCATATAAATAATTTCTATATATGTTCGAATTTTATCTTAACAACATTCAATTTTAAATTTATTCTTAACCGTAGTCAATTAATTATTATTATTATTATTATTATTATTATTATTATTATTATTATTATTTGCCATGACTTTATTATTATAGTAATAAAGGAAAAGGAAATGATTGAAGTCAAAATATTATTTTTATATTTTTAATACTCCGTAATATGTAATAATTTAAAATTCAAATTTTATTCAAATTGCATTAGTATAATATCACGAAGTAATTTACACAATTTATATTATATATTTTACGTTTGTAGGGTTTTAGCTTCCAAAACAATACTAATAACTAAAAAAAAAAATGCAAAACAAAAATAGTAATTATTATCTTCAAAAAAAATTAGTAATTATTATTATTATTTACGTTTTAATAATAATATTTAATATTCCCTGGATTCTTTTACGTTTTTTATGATAATAATGAAGAAATATGGTAATATTATGCTACAATTTAATAAAGAATTATTTGAATATGGTAATTTTATGTCCTTTGATATTATGGTGATATCACTAAATCATATATGCTACAATTTAATGAAGAATTATTTGAATATGGTAATATTATGTTCGAATTTGATCTAATATTGTCGTAATATAACCAAATCACATATGCTACGATTTAACCAAATTACCGTGTAGAAATATGGTAATGAAGAAATATAGTAATATTATGCTACAATTTAATGAAGAACTATTTGAATATGGTAATATTATGTCCGAATCTGATCTAATATTATGCTAATATCACCACATCATATATGCTATGAATTAATGAAGAATTATTTAAATATGGTAACCAAATTACCATGTACAATTTTTAACTAAAAATATGCTACGTTAAAAAGATATATTATTCAAGGGTGAAATATATGCTACGATTTAACTAAATTACCATGTAGAATTTGATCTAATTTAATACAACTTATTTTGTATTAGTTGTCAAGGACATTAATTGTTTTGCACGGAATTCTTTGTACTATCACAAACTAACGCAATAATGATAAGGGGATTGACGGGAAGAATAAATAAACTAACGTACAAAGAAACAATTAACTAAAATTTTGATAATATTGTTTCCATATTCACATATTAATGTACTACCATAATTTATATTTATACTATTATTAAAAATAAAATCATTCTTTCTAGAATTCCGTCCAAACACTTTTGCCCAAACAATAGAAAAAGAAAAATGAAAAAGGAAAATGGATTAATTAATACTAAATACTAATCAATAAAAAAGTTAGCAGTAAAAAATGAAATTAAAAAAGATTCATAATTCACTGATTAATACTAATAATGTTAGCAGTACAAACATAAATAATGAAAAAAAAAAATAAACCGGAATCTATACTATTAATAAAAACAAAATCCTCCATTTAAACTCTCCGTCCAAAACAGTCATATATTATTAAGGTTTGCGTAATATTATAAAATGATGTAATACAATTCCTAATAAAATATAATATTTTCTACTTTTCTATTCGTACTACAATTCTACATCAAAATTCCTATTCGTAATACAATACAATAATATTAAAATTCATATTTCTATTCAACAATATTATTCCGTCACTACTCCAATCAATCAAAACTTATTATTAAAAATAAAATCTTCCTTTTCAACTTCACGCCCAAACACTTAATAATAATAAGGTTAGAGTAAAGAAAAAAAAATAGAAAAGAATCCATAATTCGAGAAGTCATAATGTTCTAAAATTATTTCTACGCGTTATTTTACTATTAATCTAATGAATATGAATATAAGGAATATTTTACAAAAAAAAAAAAAAAAAACAAAAAAAACAAAAAGAAAAGAATAAGTTATTTATAATTTAGATTAAAATTAGAGGTCGTTATTGTAATATTAATCTCATGAATATAATGAAGATTTTTCAAAAAAAAAAAAAAAGGAAAAGAATCGGTTATTAATAATCTATATGTATACCATTATTAAAAACAAAATCATATTTTTTAACTTCCCGCTCGACACTTAATAATAATAATGTTAGCAATAAAAAGAAAAGGAAAATGGAAAAGACTCTGTAATTCGAGAAGTCATAATGTTCTAAAATTATTTCTATGCGTTATTGATCTAATTTTCTAATGATTATGAATATAAGGAATATTTTGAAAAGAAAAAAAATCGGTTATTAATAATTTAAATTAAAATTACACGATATTATTTTATTATTAATCTAATCAATCAATACTATTATTAAAAGCAAAATTCTCATTTTGAACTTCCTGTCTATATAAAAACAAAATCATCATATTACATCATATTACATTTTCGCGCCCAAACTTTTGTAGTAAAGCTTATTTGGTAAGTAAATGTCAAATAGAAATTAATTAAAATCTATTAATTGGTAATATTGCATAATTAGTAATATTATGTATGGTATTATATATTCTATAATATAATTGGTAATATTGTTGTTCAAAGTATAATAAAAACCCTATGTAATAATAAAATAAAATTACAATAATAATAAAAATAATAGTGTGACCAATGGAATTTTTCCTCCTCGGCCCCATAGATAAACAATATTTTGAGAGGTTTGATGTTTGGACTGCTTTTCTTCTACTTTACTACCTCTTCTTTGGCCTTCATGCATCATATGACACTGCAAAGGAAGTAGAAAAGCATAAAGAGCTTGGGATGATTGAGGAGGGAGATAATGCCCCTTCTGCTCCAAATGCCACTCAAAATTAGTATAGTCTGCTAAATATAATGAATGTCACCTGTGCTGTCCAATCTCCACACATTGTTTCTTAAATCAAGGATTCATTTCAGACTTCCAGTTGTTTACATACATATTCTATATATCTCAACAAAAAAGGGAACATTTCAAAAACAAAAGAACAAAAAACACCCTCTAAGGTTTTACGAGTGAAATCAAATCAAGTTTTATAAATGTCATAAAGCTATGTTCAACCGCAATATTCTTAACAATTAATTACTACCTGAACAAACAAAACTAAGCCCTAAAAACAATCACAATCTTATGCATTCATACATCATTCCCTCTAAAGCCTATTTACTCGCACACTCCATGATACACAATACCTGGGGAATTGAGTATCTCTCTAATCTCTCTAATCTCTCTATCCTCATCATCAGTCAGCTCTCATCTATCATAGGAAAATGAGGGCAAAAACACCCCATGCCAAACCCCCCCACCGGGAACAAAAACACCTCAAACCCACAGCCAACTACCGTAAAAAATCCCCATGCAAAATAAAAACCCCCACCGGGAAAAAAATCCAGGCCAGAAATCGCAACAGTATAACCACTTAGAAAAAAAACAAAGGAAAACCACACGAAAAAGGTCGGAAACAAGGAATACCATGAGGGGAAACGGACGAACCGCCCTTCCGACGCTTAGAATGCCTGGTAGAAGATCCAGACATTAAGACTACCTGGACAATATGGGGACACCGGCACCGGAGAAGACCGAGCTCGCCAGAACGGAAGAGACCGACCGCCTACCCTTGCGACCCTGCGTGGAGAACAATCTGATAAGGGAGGAACTGAAGAGACGGGGCAAGGAGTGAGAGACAATATTGAAAAAAGATTTGAGACCTAAAATAACGCAAACTCTCTATACAATCGGCGGAAACATTAAATGGAAAGTAATAAATACCGAGACAAAAGACCAAAACAACCCTAGCTACATATAATGTCATTAGCACATGGGATTGAAATGTAACAATCTGAAACGTTGAAAATTACAAATCAACGATCAAGATGTCGTCTCACCGTCTCACCTTGCTAGGGTCTTATTGGATTCAATATATATATATATATATATATATATATATATATATATATATATATATATAATCCTCCTAACTAATTTTTCCGCCCAAACTCAGTGGCATTTTAGTAAAACCCTTAATTTCATTAATATGGACGTTCCAGATTATTTGCTTTTTAGCCTTTGATTCCTTTTTAAATTTGTCTAATTTTTTAAAGTTTTTAAAGAGTAAGGGCATATTAGATGCAGTTATTGTCGAAAAATTAGTATTAATATTCATAATAGTCTACATCATTAAATAAAAATAGAACAAAAATTAGGTAAAATTATCACTGCATCTATATTCTAATTGACTACTTGACTAATTGACTGAAAATATAAAAGGAAATTGATATTAATGATCCATAATTGATTAAAATTAAAAAAAAAAAAAAAAATAGTCAGATCATTGCATTATAATTAAAAATGAAACATAAATTTAAAATGAGACAAAAACATTTTAATAATAAGATTCTACATCATCAATAGTAAATGCATATTTTAAACAATAATAAAGGTAAATTAAAAATGGAACGAAAATATTTTAATAATAATATCTACATCATCAATTAAAAATGGAACGAAAATTAGGTAAAAATATCACTTCATTTGATATTCTAATTGATTGAAAAAAAAAAAAATAATTAGCTGAAAATGAATCTGATATTCTAATTGACTGAAAATAAAAAAGAACAATTGACTGAAAATGAATATGATATTACTAATTAACTAAAAATATAAAAGGATCACTAATTGAGTGATGTTCTACCATTATATATTTTCACCTGAGTAACGTGTCCTGATGGACGGAAGGTGTTAGCTCTAGACGATAATGGACAAATTGTGTTGACACTACCAACGTCGTCTACAAAGAAGTTTCAATAATGTGTAAATACAATCGATGATATTATGTTTTTTAAATGACAAAATTGCTATATATCTAGACAAAAAAAAAAAAAATCTTCCATATATACAAATGAATTAAGATAGCAATTCATTGTTATAACTGAATTGCTAGAGAACGAGCACATTTGCCTAATTTATAACAAAAAATACTAAACGATGATATACAAAATCTCCAAAGTTACAGCACCGCATGCGTACATCTACATATTAGCTATTAATTTGAGCAATTATTTGCTCAAATTCAAACAATGATAACATCAAAACACATAAATGATTCAAATCGTATCTTCAGTTGCACTATATAATATTTGATGTTCTAATTTAAATAATTATATATCAATCCAAATATTCTTAATATATTACGACAAATCTATTCCGTGCATCGCACGGGCGCAAATACTAGTAATTAATAAAGCTTATTTGGTAAGCAAATGTAAAATGGAAGTTTAGTAATATCTATGAATTAATTAGGAATAAGATTAATTAGGAATATTAATATAATAAATTGATTAGGAATATCAATATAATGAATTGATTAGGGCAATACCTTAAATAAATAAATGCACTTTCTTTTTGAAAAATTTAACAAATTTATAATTTTCATATTTTTCATCTATAAATACAATGAGTTGATGACAATAAAAATTACAAGTCTTTATTTTATATTGCATCCCTTTTTTTCCTTGTAGGTGACACTCTCATTCCCTTCTTCCATTGCACGTTAAATTGTATTACAACTTTATGACTGACATGTAATATGCACGAGGTCACTGCTTTCGTGGAGGACCACCGGCTGTAGCACGTCATCAGCGTCAAGAGTAAGGAGCTAGTCCTTTGGGTCACCCATATATCTATCCCTAATTCGGGACGTCGGTAAAATCACTTTCTCGGCTGTGGCTGAACTCTCTCGCTCCTATCCCGTTTTCGACTTTGAAGAGGAAGCCGCCACCGCCAACCAGAAAAAAATGAGTGATTTGACCGACGATGTTTTTGAAAATTAATAAAATAATAGTATATTTTTTTAATTGTAATATCGCAATGTCTCTTACAATATTTTTCTGTATTGTTTTTTTTTTTTTTAGTATCACTGGCTCTATTACATTGTAGTATCTGTTCATATATTTTTCTGTATTTGATTTCAAAGTAATTTATTAAATTTTATATTAATTTGTCTTATGTAAGATATTGTATGACATTTGTACATGCTTTCCTCTTCTGTTTTTCTTCTTCTTTTTTATTTATATTTTTAATGCCTAATAATTATCATAAATGATTATTAATAATTGTAAATTTATTTTAAGAAATTATATTAATAATTCATTATTGTTTTTTGAAAGGATTAATAATTCATTATTAAAACAAGTATAATTTATTTTGTACTGTAGACACATTATTTTTAATAATTTTGATTTTGATTTAAACTATTCAAGTTTCTATGTTTTTCATATACAAAGCTATAATTGTAAATTCATAATTGTAATACTTTCGTAATAATATTGAATAAATATTAACCATATGTTTAGATTTAATAATATATTATATTAAAAGAAATATATATTAATCTAATATAGTGATGGTTAATACGGGTAAACCATATATAAGCATAATCTAATATAGGAAAATATTTATTATCAATCATATATAACTTAGGGAATAACTAAACTTATTGAAACTTAATTATTTATAACTTCACCTGTAATATAAATATATAATTTTAATATATGAAATTAATAAGGTTTTACATAATGTGAATCTATATATTTTAAACAATTTCGATTTAATAATATTATACTTTAAGTTTTTAATTATAAAAATAATATCTAATAATTTTAATATTACATGTCATACAATAATTACCATAAATAATGTTTAATAATTGACAATACGTATTACGCAATAAGAATTAATAGTTAATTATTAAGTAAATTATAAAATCATTTGTACTGTGGACACATTATTTTAAATTATTTTAGTTTAACAATATTATAACTTATTTATAAGAATTCAAAGTAATACTTTTAGTACTATTGATGTGACTAATGATTATCTTAATTATTAAAGTAATAAATAGGTATTTAGCTTTAAAAAGTCTTCAAATGTATGAATTATAGTAGTATGGAATCAATTAGTAAGACAATTATATTATGCAATCTAATTAATAATTAAGGGCAGCTCAACTGGTCATATAGCAAAATAAATTATACTTGTCTTAATAATTAATTATTAATATTATTGCCTAATAATTATTTATTGTAATTCTCTTCACATTTTTTAGTGTAATTATTATGATTATTTTATGGTAATCTATATACATATATATTTATACTTAAGGTATAATATTATAGGCACAAAATAAATTACACTTACCTTAATTTATACTATAATTAAAAACAAAATCATATTTACACTATTTCCCGCCCAAACAATAGTAAATAGTAAAGGTAAATTAAAAAAGGAATGAAAATAGAAAAAGGAACATAAATATAATATTTCACAATATTATTCTACTTCATCAATTAAAAATGGAATGAAAATTAAGTAAATTGGAAAAGGAAAGAATATTAATAATTGACTGAAAATAAAAAATTATCCGTAATTGACTATAATGGAAAACGAAATGGTCAGATAATTGTATTTTAATTTTTCACAATAATATTGCAAAGTATAATATATCAAATCACAATTATATCATAAATCTTTCACAATTTTAAACAATGGAACGAAAATTAAAAATGAAACGGAAATATTTTAATAATAACATTCTACAACATCAAGTAAATGTAAATTAAAAATGGAAAGCAAATATTTCAATAATTATATTTTACATCATCAATAGTAAAGACATATTTTAAACAACAGTAATTTAAAGGTAAATTAAAATGAAACGAAAATTAAAAATAAAACAGAAATATTTCAATAATAATATTCTACATCATCAATTAAAAATAGAACAAAAATTATGTAAAAATATCACTGCATATGATATTCTAATTGACTAATTGACTAAAAATTTAAAAAAAAATAATTGGCTGAAAATGAATATGATATTACTAATTGATTGAAAATATAAAAGAAAATGAATATTAATAGTTGACTGCAAATAAAAAAAAATGATAGATCCATAATGGACTACATTGAAAAAATAAATGGTTAGATCATTGTATTTTAATTAAAAATGGAACGGAAATATTGCAATAATAATATTATACATCATCAATTAAAAATGGAACGAAAATTAGATAAAATTATCACTGCATATGATATTCTAATTGACTAAAAAAAAAAAGAAAAGAATAATTCGCTGAAAATGAATCTGATATTACTAATTGACTAAAAATATAAAATGATCACTAATTGATTAGTATTCTACCATTAGTCACCCATCTTGATTGACTAAATGTATTAGCTCTAGACGATGATGGACAAGATTGTGTTGATACTACCAATGTCGTCTATAAAGAGGTTTTCATAATATGTAAATACAATATGTGATATTATGTTTTTTTAAAATGTCAAAATTGGTATATATCTAGAAAAACATATATCTTCCATACAAATGAATTAAGATAGCAATTCATTCCTATAACTGAGTTGCTAGAAAACGAGCACATTTGCCTAATTTATAAAAAATACTAAACAATGATAAATAAAATCTCCAAAGTTACAGCACCGCATGCGTACATCTACATATTAGCTATTAATTTGAACAATCATTTGCTTAAATTCAAGCAATGATTACATCAAAACACATAAACGATCCAAATCATATATTCAATTGCATAATATTTGAAGTTCTAATTTAAATAAGAGGTTTTTCCCAAAATGGTCCCTTGACTATCACTCATTCTCAATTTTGCATCTCGACTTTTAATTGCACCCAATGTGGTCCCTTGACTTTTAAAAACTCCCCCAAATTGGTCCTCCGTTAGGAATTCTGTCTACTAAGTGTTAAAATGAAGGGTATTTTCGTTCGTTAACCTATTATACGCCTAATATACTCTGAGAAATAGTTGAGTGACTATTTTGGAAATAGTCGAGGGACCATTTTGGGAAAAACTTATTTATTTCATTTTTGTTTATTTCCATTTTTTAAGACTATTAAATTAGAATTTGTATAGATTTTTTTTCTTACATATATAAATAGTTAAAATCCACAATCAAACCTCAAAATTTTAATCTTTCCCTACAAATTTTTACTTCTGCCTAAACATACAAACTTTTCCTCTATCCCTATCAAGTTTTACAATAAAGTTCGTAATTTGATAGTCTTAAAAAATGGAAATAAACAAAAATGAAATAAATAAATGAGTTTTTTTCCAAAATAGTCCCTCGACTATTCCCAAAATGGTCCATCGACTATTTCTCAAAGTATATTAGGCATATAATAGGTAAACGGACGAAAATGCCATTCATTTTAACACTTAGTATACAGAATTCCTAACGGAGGACCAATTTGGGGGAGTTTTTAAAAGTCAAGGGATCACATTGGGTGCAATTAAAAGTCGAAATGCAAAATTGAGAATAAGCGATAGTCGAGGGACCATTTTGGAAAAAAACTCTTTAAATAATTATATATCGGTCCAAATATTCAATCCATTCCGTGCATCGCACCGGCGAAAATTACTAGTATGTATTGTTGACTCAAAGTATTTTGTCAAAGTTATGTGCAAAAAGAATTCCAGTTCTATAAAGGAATATCAGTACTAAGAGGAATAGTTATTGAAGAATACTAGTTCTAAGGGGATTTGTTGTTGAAGATTTTCTAGTTCTATTTTGATTAGGAATAGTTTGTTATTCACGAATCTGTTAGGAATAGCTACTATAAATAGGGGATGTCCTTTATTGTAGATCTCAAGCATTCAACATTAATCTTGTGAGGTACGAGAGTCTTTGAGAATAAGATACTAAATTCCCCTAGAAAGTAGTACATGTGTTTAGGTTTCAATAGTTTGGTAGGAAAGATCATTCTATTGTGTAATCTCAGGTTCCAAACAGTGTACTTTAAATATTGAGCTTTTAGTGGATTTAGACAAGTTCTCAAATTGAGAAGTGCCTCGCAAATTAGGGTTGTTTGCCCGAACTGCGTTACAAATTGTTTGTGTTACAACTTCAGTTTCAGTGCTGCGCTTTACAAATTTTCATGTATATATATATATATATATATATATATATATATATATATATATATATATATATATATATATATATATATATATATATATATATATATATATATATATATAGGAGTGATCACATGTGGCCATGTTGTTAGGTGTGGTCATATGGTCAATTATAGGCCATTAGATTAGATAGATCCAATGAATTATATTAATCAAGATTTTTTCAGGATTTTCGCGCACATTCTCTTACCCAGCGAACTGCAAGGGTAAACTCGTCATAAAACACCGGAATAGAAAAAATCACATTGTTGTGTGTTTTATTACACTATTGGTGCATGTTGTCAACACTGTTGGTGAATTCTGGAACCCGGCCGATATAAATGGCCACTGTAATTACCATAACACGGGAATATACCATTGGTGTGTTTCACTGTGGTGTGTTTTATTACATTATTGTGTATGTTGTCAACACTATTGGTGTATTCTGGAACCCGCTCGCTATAAATAGCCACTGTAATTACTATAACACCCCAACTTACCAAAACGCGCAAAAATCCTCTGAATTAACACTGCCGTTAGATTAAACTGATTCAACGACATAAATACGACCACACGACCACACCTAATGACATGACCGCATATGAGAGCTATTATATATATATATATATATATATATATATATATATATATATATATATATATATATATGCACCAACAGTGTAATAAAAGCACACCACAATGAAATTTAATAAAACATCACAAAATACACAACAGACTCAAAAAAATACATCATATAACTCACCACCCCCAGTGGTGTATTTCCGAACAGTGTATGGTGTTTTTACTCACACCTAATGGTGTGTGTTTGGTGATGCAGAGCTCTGTTTACTCTGTTTTGTGTGGTGTATTTTCCTAACGTTGATGGTGCATATTTGTTGAACTATTGGTGTTGCCGCACCGTAAGAAATCGCCGCACCGTAAGACACTGCCGCACCTAAACCCGCCTATATATATATATATATATATATATATATATATATATATATATATATCATAAGAAAATCACTTTTGAGACTTTGGAATACATAAGTATAGTCTTAGCAACACTAGCTTTGAAAACAAGAGAGATAGAAGTATCATTTGACTTATCGAAGGACACACTCTATCATACCGACCAACACACGGCTAATCAATAGAATCAATTAAGGAGACAATGATAAGGATACAAAGATATTCAACAAAGCATGGTAATCAAACAACAACCAAAGAGATCACATAGAGGTGTGCTCATAAGCAAGAGGGAATACAATGATGACAATCAAAGGGTACGATGATCACAATCATAATCAAGTTCCAACCTTATGCCAAGTTTCAACCTTTACACCGCTCCATCCTTATATCAGTTCCAACTTGTACCTCCGAGACCACCATGTACACCAGTCCAACCTTATTCTTCTGGAGACTATGCTCCCCGCCTGCTTGCCGCCGATCTCATAAACATAATCATATATCATTATCACGTGATAATATACTGCCAATCATTTTGAGCAAAACTCATTACCGCCAATCTCATATCAATCATAACACATAGTCATCGTCATAGATAATCAAGGCTCAACAATAGTCCAATCAACGGGTAATCAAGATAAGGTACAACGATTGTACAAGCTGACAATGATAGGTTTAATAGAAGGAATACAAGAAAGAACACGAAGGAACATTCCAAGATATTGCCACAATAACGAAATACTTCCAAATCAAAGACCACAAAGATTGTTAAACACAAGTCACCAATCCTCGTCAAGAATAGGCAAGATCATTACAAGAAAAGCACATACTAGTACCAACGAACAACATAGCTAGCATGCAATTCAATAAGATAATCATAAAGGCTCATACAAACATCATAGACTTCACATCAATCCAACGAATCATAAAGTTGGATTACAAACATGATTCAAGACTCACAAATCATACCAAGGATACTTAAGACATCGTTCTAGACTTATGAAACATCAATCAAGACACTCAATTACACGGGGATCAACCAAACGAAAGCCACTACTAAACATCGTATCAGTGGGTGGTTTCAGCGGGTGTCAAACTACCCGCCAAACACACCCCGTACTAGCGGGTGGTACCGCGGGTGGTCAACCACCCGCTGAACTCCCCGCCACCTTACACCTTGTACCAGCGGGTGGTCTGGCGGGTCGCAAACTGCCCGCCAGTCTGCCCACTGGTACCGAACATAGTGAAGAAATTCCCACTTCGGGAAAAATTGCAAGAATACACAAGTTCAAGTCCAAACACCTGAAAACTCACATAAAAAACAAGAGAGACTTGAACACATAGAAATAGCTCAACAAATAGCATTATAGAACCCTAGATACAAGATCTACAAAGCATATACACAAGAATATGCATAGAATCACTCAAGAGCATCAATAAATCATACATAGCAAGTGTAAATAGATTTTGTAAGACATGGGTTACCTTCTTAGCCTATTCCACACTTCCCAAACTACTAAGATCCTTCTTGAAGGTCCTCTTCCAAGTGATCTTCATTACACAAACCAAAACCTAACAAACACAAGAAAACTTAGATGAAGAAGGTGAAAAACTAAGATTTTAAACCATAGAAGCCTAGAACTTACCCTTCCTAAGCTTGTAGATGGAGAAAGGTGGAAACTTGATGGTCTTCTAGGTAGAGGAAGGTGAAGAACTCTTTGGTAGCATGGGTGGGTTTAGAGTGGCATGGAGAGTAAGCTAGAATATAGAGAGAGGTTTTCTTTGGCTAAGTATGGCAGACTGGAGTGTCTAGGAAATATCTTGGGTTACAAGTTAGGACTTGTGAAAAGACCAAAATGACCTTTCCTTCCCACAAGAGAGTTAAGAGAAATTCTTTTAAATTAAAGGCTTGAGTACAAGGAAAGCACAAGGTCTAACCCATAGACCACATTTAAAAGGCTAAGGGATTTGGTCAAACTAGGTCCCTTAACTATACTCAATGGAAATTATGAAGGAATTATAAGGCAAAAAGGAATTAATCGTGTAATTAATTTCTGCTTAAAAGAATAAATTTCCGGGGTGTCACACTCCCGCCCCTAACAGGAAGCTTCGTCCTCGAAGCTTAGGTGCAACGAGATTTAGGTAAGGGTAAACAATTTGGGTTGCAAGTCGTGTGACCAGAGTCAAAGAGGGTTTAACCAAGGATAGGTTTTAAGCAAGGAGGCTTCCACCAAGCTAACTAGCTAAGACTAAACACCGGACTAACCGAACTTACCCACACTTAACTCTAATCAACAAAATCTAAAAGCAGAAACTAATTAAGCTAGATTACACCTATGGTTTCAAACAAGACCAAAGCTAAGGTTATTAAACTAGAAGCCAAACCAAGATTAGAAAAGAGGTTACCTTTGAGTAGAGTCGCCCGCTAAGTCCATCGATGCTCCAGCTCCCGAACCAGTAGCACCCGAGGAACTGTCCCTATCCAACCTGGCTTCCACAGCTGCCACTCTCCGATCCAATGAGTCAACCTTGACATTTAACGAAGAGAAGCCTTCCTCCATGATTTGGTTTTGTCTCCGAAGCTGTGCTAGGATGCGTTCTTCGGTAGTCATGGACTCGCTTTCAGCTTTGGTCTTCTACTCTCTCCGTCTCACACTCTCCTCACTACCGTAGTCACTGTCCTCTTCCTCCTCTTCATCCTCCCCCTCCTCCTGAGCTACCTGCTTCAATTTTTTGTTTGGAATATCAAACTGCTCAATCAGCAACCTCCTCTCGGCCAAGGGTTTCTTGCTTAACTCCTCCAGGGTGATGTACACTCCATTCCCGACATGAAAGATGTTTTTGCCATGAAGGTTCTTTGCATTAAAGACTAACCTCCCTATAGGTTTAGCCACGGTCTGGCTAACGTTCACTCCTTTCTTCACAAAAATCCAACTCAAAACCATGTCGTAGGGTAAGCTCTTCCGGTTATGAGCAATGCAAAAATCCATATGCTTTAGCATAAGAGCAGGCAAGTTAAACTTAACTTCACTCCAAGCTCCCAACATCTTTACTCTTATTGTTATTAGGCAACAAGCTATCTGTTACAAGCATCACCAAGATCTTCTACTCCGCGGACAACCACTTCTTTACCGGCCTCGTGACCATGGACAATCCATCTGTCCATCCCAACAAATATCCCAAGTAATCCTTATGACCCAAGGTCTCGGTCCTAATCCAAGTTTCGCGTTTGTACTCTGATACTCCGGTTGGAGTCAATTTCAGGAGCTTGGCCAAACAGTTTTCATTTAGAGAAATTTTCACCCCTCTAAATTTGGAAGTGATTTCCAACTTGTCACCCTCCTTGGTAACACTCATATCGTGATAGAACTCCTTGACCAATTCCGGGTAGGTATCACATTTAATTTCCAAAAACAAATCCAATAAACCTTGATACCTAAGCATTTCTATCACATCATTAGAGAAATAGTCGGGTTCCAAAGCTTTACCTTCCAAAACTAGGTAGTGGGCATCAACCCATTCCACTCTCTTTGCATTAACCGATCTTCTAGGCATAGTGGAGGATGTCCAAGGAGTTGTTGATGACGGTGGTTTCCCTTCCTTTCTCCGGCGAGGACGGCGGCGTGAGGCTGACGGTGGCGGCTCGGCGGCGGGCAGTTG